>NC_069141.1:33735913-34046298 GCF_943734755.1 Anopheles moucheti | reverse complement strand
CATAATTTGCGTATGTTTAGCCTACTCATCTTAAAATTGGTAGAACTTTTTCAATATTTTTGCATCCATTTCTCTTGCAGATTGACCTTTTTATAAACCGGCACTCTTCAACAGTACTTAAAGTGAGGAGGCGTCTTCCGGTTTGCATAAGGCTCAAAAATGGTTCCCAAACCGAGAGAGAAAAAAACACCCGTCTTAGTTGTGCCGTCGAGTGTTTCTTGTTTGTGTGGGTAACTTTCCGCGTGGAAGCGTGGTACTTCCTGTTTTACCAACGACCTTTCGGTTGACGTAAAATTGCTTTACCGAACTGCGTAAGAAAGCAGCCCACAAACGGTTCCATGGACATTTGCACTTTCAAAGGATCGTCTTGTATCGTCCGACATTTCATGATTGTCGCCCGAGCTGATCAATTGCGATGGCGGGTGGCTTGTGGGCAGTGGGCATACGAGAAAGTGCCCCCAAAAAGTAAAGAGCTGAAACTAAGCGCCGAAAGGTGGCAAATAAATGCCTTGAATGAATTTGAATGCTATTGGCCAGTCAGGGCGAGTGTGCACGTGTGTGTGTGTGTGTGCATCCAGCGTCTAAAAGCTTTCCGAAAACGTTAACGGCAACAGCAGGTAAAGCGAAATCGCAAAAAAAAGAAGCGAGCGAAAAAAAATCTACAAACCTCTTCGGGTAGAAAATGACGAAAAAGGTCGGAAGCAAACAAATGGCCCCTTAATAGGCTCATTTGATGAATGTTTGGTTTGCTTTTATCCTGTGATTTGTTTCAGTACGATCGGCTTGTGCGTTCTTCGCACGATTGAACGGTGCACGATGGCCTTTCCGATTGAACAGCGCGCAAGACAAGGAAACTGGAAACCGGGGGAGGGAAAAAAGCAGTAACGATAAAAAGGTATCAAAAGGGCACAGGCAAACAAGAAAAACGACAAAAAATCCATCTGCACCCATTTGTCCCTCCGCCCGGAACAAGCCACCATTCATCGGGAAGGATAATTTCGACCGGATGGAATGAACAAAAAGGCGAAATAAAATGAAGCTCAGGCTCTTGATGGGATATCCTTCCGAACGGTGTCAAACAAATATCATTTTTTTGCTGTTGCTGTTTCGGCCATTGCCGAATGGGTGGGGTTGGTCAGCCGAATGTCAAGGATATTAGCACCACCGGAAATGAGCACCGCGTGGTGCCTCTAATATTTCAATGCCTGTCAACAGCTTGTCGTTTCAACGTTTTTGGTACTGCATTTCTTCTCGTTGTGGTGGCCGGACTTGAACGTACAATGTGCTCCTAATCGAGGTTGCTGAGAGTGAAGAGAAAAAAAAACGCTTTGAAGATTTGATCTAGCAACCCTGTCTCGAACCGTAAATGACAGGACCGTTGGTCGTTACTTTATATCGATTCCCTCGATATGGTTCGAACTTTTCAATGCAGTTCACCGGAATGAGCAATGCAATCCGGCATCAGTTTGCTGGGAAGTTTTCTCAATGTATTATGCAGCCAGGGTAAATGTTTGCTCTCGTTTGATCCTAATGCTGGGTGCGGTAAGCTCTTGTAAGAAGAAACACAAGATCATTACATCCGGTAAATGGTGATGTTCGATAGTTTTGCTATCAGGAAATTTGGAACTTGTGAACGTACAGGATGGTTGGTGCCGGCTTAAAGCTTTCATGCAACTTAGGAATGTTTGTTCGGGAATGTCCTTTAGATCGGGATGAACATTGTCAGGAGCAGTAAGTTAAAGATCAAAGTTGTCGTTGGGTGGTATATTTGAAGTATAATAGAAACCTTGTTATCAAAATTATTGTGATAAATCCAATTATTTCATAGAAAAACTGTGAAAGTGGCATGATTTGTTATGAAATATTATAGATTAAGTCAATATTTACTTTTTAAATGCTTTAAATTGGTCCGGTTTTGAGCGAGGGAAAAATCTTATTCGGACCACACCTCCGATTGACTGCTTGGTTAAAGTAAAAAGGGTACGGCCTGGCTGTTCTAACGAAGTAATAAAAATTCTTTACGCGAACTTACTAACTTAACTGTGATTAATGTTCGTGTTCTTCCTTTCATTCTTCTTCGTCATCTGTGAGAGGTAATTACCCGGTACGATAAGAGAATCCAGCTTTCTTGGTCTTCCTTAGTTACTTCGCAAGTTTGAACACTAATTACTCGTCTACCCATTAGTTTAGTTTGAGAATTTAAGAGCGTTTCAATTAAATATTGAAAACATTTATAATCAATCTTAGGTGCAACATTTATTAGACTTTAAAACAAGCGTTCCTTTAATATTACGTGCTCATAACTCGTCCAAAAATTATTTCCCTGGTCTGTGAGCTCGGTTCCTGCAAAGATCCCAATCACCCTTTCCCCATGTGGCACGGTTTGAGTAGCATCAATTGATACCTCGTTTGTGTTTATCCTACCACTCACTTCGTCCGCAAGCTGAAAACTTTTCACACGCTACACAATTCACACTCGATCGTGCAGGTTCTCTCACCCATTCCCACCGGATCTAGTTCCCAGTTGCACCAAAAGTTGAAAACAATCGGCCGCTTTCTGCTTTTGGTCGGCTGGGCGTCACGATGGTAACTGGTCTGGAATGACGCTTGCGAGATCTCGAGCCTGCACATCCCACGGGATGGATCCGGATAAGCATCCGCTCCCTCCACCTCTTCCGGGGGCAGAATTCATCCAGGAACATTCAAGGAAAGTGTGCCACGAGTTAAAACTTATAAGTTCAATTTAAAACTTTTATTCCCGTTCTTTCCCGTTGCTGTTGCAGTGGGTTGTGGGGCTTGCGGGTAGTCGGTGAAAGTCTACGCGCCCCGTGAGTGAACTTTGCCATCCAACGTTGTAGCGGCACAGTTAGTCGGCAAAGTGAGCCTTCACACAGCACAGGCAACGTATGCAATTTTTCGGCTGTGCATCTGTTGTGGAGTGCGCTACTGCTGTGTGCCGCATGGAAACTTTTGTCTGCGTTTCAATACGGCTTGCTGTGTGAATGCTGGCGGGTGCTTAGAGACGGAAAGGATTCTTTGTTTCGAAAAACTTTGCCTAATGCCTAACGAATGGAGCCGGAATGGGAAACGCGTTAGTAGTGGAAAGAATGCGCTTCGTTGGTCATGAAAAATAAAATCACAAGCGTCGACAATGCTTAAGCTGGAAAGTGAAACAGCATCGTCCGTGGAACTCGGTGGGTTCGGTTCCATTTGGCTTTGTGCGAAAGGGTTTTCGGCTCTGGCAGCACTAGGCCGGCGGCCAGTAGCTCATGTTATATTCAAATGCCGGACGGATACCGATTCTGGATTAAAAGTGTGTTGTGAAAATGGAGTCTTGAGCAGCTGAATGTTGCATAATTCATACCACTGACCAATGATATATTTATGGCACGATGACACCATTTTCCCTGAATTTGTTGGCATATTAACGGATGCCGGATTATTAGACACATAGAAAAGGTGGTTGGTAAATATTTATTCTCATAACTAATTGCACAATACTTCCTCCATTCGAACTTTTCGAACACGATACAATACCCATTTAATCCAATTTAGTTTTAGTGCTAAAAGCTTCACACTTTTCCCCACAAACCCGTTAACCTACTAAATTGGATCTAGCTGTTCGAACGCCAAATTCAAACGACGCAATCAAAGGCCATCCTTTTAGTTTTAAATGCTCAAACTAGTACGGCACTTTGCCGTGCGTCTGACTAACAAAAAAAAAACAGAATAAATTGCCCCCAAGAGCGGGTGCCTCCACACCGCCGAACAGTGTCTCATATCGATACTGTTGCGATGCATCGAATGCACCGGAAAAAGCCATAAAAATGTCACAATATAACTCAGTCACTCTCAGCCACAGTGGAATGCTATCGGTTTGCATTCGACATTTTTTGTTGTGCACTCGGTCTATATCCATCCCGCTTTGGCATTTGTTTCTATTTTACTCGTGTTTTTTTTGTTATTTGGCTTTTCCGAAAGCTTTTCCAGTGGCTGCACATTGCCCATATTTTATTACAGCGGGGCCGTATTGTCGAATATTGGTCCGAGAGGATACACATTCCGGGACACGCATGGGGTGCAAATGGACATATTCCAGCAGGTATGGGGAAGGATTTTGTTAAGGGAAGCATTTTTGAGGATTTTTGAGATTTAAATATCGCGAGTATTTAAACAATGTGTAATGTTGTTTATAAACTGTGTTTGAAGAATATTTCAAAGTAATGAAGTTTAAGAATGGATAGACGAGATGTTGAACTTCAACGGAACGAAAAGATGTTACAGCATTAGGTTTTTTTGAATACAAAAATAACTCAATGCTTGGAAAATTTTGTCACATTGTCTAATGAACTTGTTTGTAATATTATTGATTAGTAATATTATTTACTCTACTATTAAAATTATTTACCAATTAGTAATATTATTTTACTATTTTTACTACTTAATATTATTAGTATATATATTTTTTTGTTTCGTTAGAACGGCCTGGCCGTATCGACTTATTTTACCACGTAGCCTGATAGTCAGTCCTTGCTACGGGGGATTGGTCCGGATGGGATTTTTTCCGGGCCGTTCGTGTGAAAACCGGCTCCACTACCATCATGTCACCGGGCCGCCCAAGTATATTATATATATTATATTATATACTCATTAAAATATTTAAAAAGGAAATTGTAATTTATATTTAAATATCTTAAAATTTTCCATTCTTTACGTACGTACTCCTTACAAAGCAATAGACATTTTCTACTCAACCAACCTCAACCAACCTACCAGCCTCACTCTTTGGTGGAAAGCAACTTGCAATCGTTACGCACAGGTGCAAATAACGTCGTTTATTGCAATGTTTCCCGAACGCAATGATAGGCATTCGCAGCACCAGCTGTATTTGATGGGAGGAAAAAATTACATTTTCATTGACAGTCATTGTGTACCGCGGTGGAAAGAAAGCGGTGCGAGTACCATGCCCATCAGTGCAGCGTTATGGATCATGCGAACCGTGCGCAGTGCGAGCGTTCGAACGGGGTTTTGCGGTATTGTTATCACCCACGGGAGCATGTGTACTTGAGCGAATGGCACGTGTCAGGTGAATGGATGGATCGATGGATGAGTAGACGTTAAGCTAGTATCGGTAGTGGTGGAACGGAAAATGCATTATTCAATTTAGTGAAATGCGACATCAATAAATAACCACATCATTTTAGCGAAACAATTTTAATGCCGTGTGACTGACTCGGGTTTTGGTGCGATAAAATTGTTCACAGTTCGAAATTGTGGATACCAAACCGCCAGCGTATAGCACACAAGAAAAGTTACAAAATCAACCATAAATGTTCCATTGAATAGTGGTTTTTCCCCGCTATGCATCGTTCGAAGTTGATTGAGTCGCATTCGCCACCGATATTAAATCTCGGTTCCACATTTGTGTAGCGCCACATTCGTACCAATCGTCAGCAAACGCAAAGCATCCTCGTAGCATCCGTAGCTCATTGTGCCATCATCAGGGTTAGAATTTATTTGCAAAATCGTCCCGGAACTGCTTCCATTCGGTGCCAATCCAGGCGTTGCCCGGATGCTAGATGCGAGGTTTGATGTGATTCACTGATATCCACGTAGGGAATCGGTTTCGATATGAATCTGACAAGGGTATTGGACATTATTTATGGGCAGTGGTTGAAAGCCTAAGCCATCTGCAATGTCCCTGCGGTGTAGTGGCTGGGAACGGGAAGTTCGGGTTAAAGCGGCAAGTTCAGCATCGGACGTGTTAGCATTGATTAGCGTGCGCTTGTACCAATCCCGAACTGCATTTGCTCACAGATGAAGGATATTTGGATGATGATAATGATGATGATGATAATGATAATGATGATGAGTGCAATTGTCAAACACAACACAAATTTGCTGTTGCACAAAAATTTGGCCTCTTGAAATGTATCTCCTTTTGCAAACGTTAAATTGGCCTGGAAGGAAATGTCGGCCTTCTTCATCTGTCGCCGTGCTTTGGCTTTGCTTTATTGATCAACTGACCTTCATTCTGTTTCGTTTATCTCCTTACGTTACGCCGATCTTCTTCTTTGTGCCTTCAGCATATCTTCTTTGTGCCCTTTCACCACCACTGTTGGCACGCTGCTGGGAGCAATCAGTACTTTATTGAGCCTGACGCTCTCTTTCCCAAGCAGGGAAAACCATAAATCCGTGCGAAAACGTGTGCGTAGCGAAGCGGTGGAGCGGGTTTTGTAGCAAAACAAAAACTTCAACAATGACCTCACATCCGGTCCGGAGCGGACATGCGCATCAGGCAAAGAACGGGAGTTCCTCTGAGCAAGGGTTACGAGTTACGCTCACTATGGAATGAACATCTCACCGGGGCCTCACCGTGTGAGAAGATTGTCTCACTGCTCACTGATGGCAAAAAAGGGAGACAAGGTTGAATAACGATCCCAACCCAACGTAGACCGGTTCAGTTCATCGTAAACCGTGAACGGGACCGTTTCACACGTTGCTGTGATCGTGTGCGTTAGCTGCTGAAGGTTGGTGTCGCGTAATCGTGCGGTGCAATGGAGACGCCTGGTCATTCGTGAAAAAGGAGACGCCCGGTCGCTGACGAAGTCTGCGTACACGCGTACGGCCGACAGATTGGTGCTGTGGTGTGGAAAATTCGCTTGATTCTATTGACCCAATTCGTGGCGGTTGTTGGAAATTAGATTTCTTCTCGTTTCGCTGCGTGTGTGCAGACAATACTGACAGCTCGGTTCGGGCTGTCAACAACGAGTGTCACAAGTGCAGTTTTTCTCGGTGTACCGTGGTGTACTGTGGTTTAGCAAAACGGCTTGGCTTGAAACCGTGCGCATCAGAGAAAGTGTTTTAGTGTAAACGACAAAATTATTCCAATTGCTGTTAGTGATTGAGTGCTTTGTGGGAAACACAATTATGCATCCGTGGTGAGTCCGTGAGTCGAAGAGTGATGTTTTGATTGAAGGTGGTGCTTTTAACAAATTTCGTAGAAGGAAGTAATAAAACAACGCTCAAGCATTTGAATTAACGCACCAGTCAGGCGTTCAGGTTGAGTGGATCCGAAAGTGAAAATTCGTGGAAATGCCCCCACAGGAAATGCTCTGCTGGATGTAATGAGATCTGGCTTCCTAAGATCTAAAGGTACGTTTGATTGTTTACCGTTTCTGTTTTTTATCCTCACTCGCAGCCCATTGTGGTGTTAAATGCGTTTCGGCCTTGCTAATGGTTTAACATTTCACGTCAATTTAAAATGAAAAAGAATTTGTTTTGTTTGGTACAACAGCATTCCACTGAAAATTGATAAACCCGGCTTGAGTCCCTTCGCAACAGGCTGTCTTTCGTTTCACCGCCCTTTTTGTCCGATTCACACTGGCACGAGAGCAAATAAAACACACGAGAACCGGATTGCGAAAAGAAAATATAGCGTGTGGGTGATGAACGTTAAATCATACATGGTTCCCGTATGTGGTGCCTTTTGTTTGGCAAGCGTACAAAAAAGGGAGTAAAGCAACCAAGTGCAAATAAAGGCAATGTATGCAAAATGTGCCAATGTTCAACCGGTGGGAAAGTGTTTCAAAATCGCACGAAAAGCGAGCGGAACATGAAATCAAACACAACTCGATTTCACGGATGTGGTCAGAAGCTGATCAAGATAGGCTTCGCAATGAATGGCGATTTATATTACACTCGTGAGAGCGTGCTACGGTGTTTTGGTGTTGTGTTGACTTCCAGCAACGTTTGCACGGGTGCGTTCGTGGGTCCGTGAAATGGAGTTTTTTTGTGCAGCTGTGTGAAAAGGAGGTGAATTTGTATTTGCAAACATGGTAGAGAAAACATTCAATCATTTGATTAATCTTTTTTCAGAACTGACTTTATTTGTATGGATATTTTTGTTTTGTTTTGTATAGCACATAGCGCAAAGTTTGATGTATAAAGTTTGGACAAATTCTTTGATAAAATGATATTCTCTGGTTCGGACAGCAAGGGGTTTATCTGACTGAATAGAGTAAATATGAAATATTTAAATGAAACCACACTTTTTCTTCTGAAATCTTGTATGTAAAGCATGTCAAAACCACTAATTTCCATTAAGGAACATTTTTACTGGAGCGTTGCTACGAGCTGAAACCTGATAATAATAATAATCACAAAATCAGTAATATAAAAAAAGATTCTTTAATTTCAGTAATCAGTCAAAATTTAACACAAAAGATTATTGCAACACAAACGCAAATCTCCTTCCATTAAATGTTGTATTTGCTTTCAATCCAAAACCAGAACTTATGATCAAAGCACAAAAAAAGAGATACAAAAGCGCATACCGTAAACGGCTTCGCTTTTTCAAAGAGGTCAACAACAAGTTAATGGATTTTGTAATATCCCCATCCCGAAAGGATTAAATTACGAGCAAATGAAGAGTGATGGTGAACTCATTTTCACCACAGTGAACACAATCCCTTTTAGCAACTTTTTTGTTCTATTCTTTTTTTTAAACATTGGTTGTTGTTAAGCGGAGAAAAAAGGGAAAATGGAGAAAAAAAAATACATCGAAAATATTCGCTTTATTTTGAGTTTGAATGTACCCGAGCAGGACACCCTTTTCGGTATCGACGGCGAAACTTGATCAAACACATTTTGTTAAGGAGGTGTTAAGTGGCTGCGTGCTGGCTGCTTGCGTTTATCCTTTTTCTTTGGTAAAGTTTATGTTTCTCTGTATAGTTTGGTGATAACAGTACATATGGATGCAAATGATGTGAATATGTTTTATGTAAATAAAACTCTTATTTCTTACACACATTTCCAAACATTCTTTTTTACCTTCTTATATTCTCTAATAAATTTGGAGGAATTGGAGTATATTCTTTAAGGAATTTGGAGTACGTGGTTTAAATTTTATTTCTGAAATTTATTCAAGAATTATTTTTCTCATTTTGTTCAAGAAAAATGGTCAGGCGGTATCGCTTAATAAATAGTTTCATAACAGAACAAAAAATAAATGTTCCAAAAGGGTCATCTGCAAAGAGAATAATTTGGGTAAACATGTCCTGCATAGTGCACGTCCTGCAGTGAATGAAGCCATAACCCCATTTCGATGAACGCATTCTGTGCATTGATCAAATTACGAGATGTTTGAACATCATCGCCAACACACTCGCCAGGACCGCATTTTGTAGTTTTCTCATTGGCGCTCTACATGATAATCACGTGGTAAACACATCAACAATTCCGTTTTTTTTCTCATATGGAAAAAATGCTAACGCTTGGTTTCAGCCGAGCATTAACATGTTTAGCATCTTCTTGCTTCCCTTCCACACGTGCCACAGACGGGATGATTATCGTCCACAGTGGAGTCATTTGTGTGGAGCAAATTATTATTATTATTATTATTATGCTTTCGAACGCCATGCGTATTGTGTGCCATTTAAAACACTTCGCAGCGTGCCCGAACAATAAACACGTTTCGCGTAAACAATTTCAGCTTAAACGATTTACCTGTCCGCCTGACGGGACGGTTGTGTTCCGAGCGGTTGTCACGGCAAGAACGGGCTGCCCTTTCATTCGGCTGTTGCAAAGTTGCACAGTTTGATGAGGGTCCGGGCTATTATTTATACGAGCACTTTTGCAGCGCACTGTGCTTTACGCCTGCAACCCGTTCGAAAGCAGCACTGCATGAGGGTGTGGAGAGAGACAGCCCGATTAAGAGTGCCGGCAGAACGCAAACTTGTCACGTTCATTGGTATCATAAATTATAAAACTCATTATCGCCATGTTGTGAACAATTAATTCAATTATTTTGCCATTGACAGGTCCAAACGTTTGCACTGCCAGTTGTGGTGCGGGGGTAATCAACAGAGTGCGGAAACACAAATAATGAGCTCACTATTACAACACCGTGTTCAATGTTTAGGAGTGTTTTATAGTTCCAAATAATAAATATGTTGTTGGTGGAGTTCATTTTGGACGAAATTCGTGTTTATTATTTTATCCGCTTTTACTTGACATTTGAATGGGAAATGTTTTTGGGTGCGATTTTCGATTAACGTTACTTTTAATTAACATTTCCAACAAATAGTAATGAGCTTCTATTATTGGGACATGTTTGGCAGCTAAATAGCCTTTGATGTAATTCGTATTGCAGACATTTGGGCGTTTAAAGAAAACATAGTAAATTTGCCTCTATCGTCTCCATTTTTTATATATTCTCCTAAGTAAGATGCACTCAAGATCTTTTTCCAACTCTGTATCTCCTGTACTAAACCACTGCGTTGAAAGCTGAAGAACGCTCCCCATTTGTGCCACTTGTGCGCACTACCCACTGCAGGTTAATGAAGCTTTTAGCCCACGGACACTCGAAACAATCCAGTCCAGAGTGGAAGTACTTCTCATGCTGATCGCACACCGTTCGTTTATCTTCATTTACCTTCGAGTAATGCATTTCACTATTATTTGAACCATTCAAACACCTGAGGACCACCAGGCGTTAAGATAAACGGTAAAAACACAGCTGTTTGGGAAAACTTTCCTAAAGTGTTTCCACCTACCGTTGATTGACGGCGGAATTGGGAGGAGGGAGTAATACTACCTAATGACTTTAGCTGATGGGTGGCCGAAGCAAAACATGTTACGATAGTTTTCGCTCGGCTCAGCCATGCCCAGCCCAGACATGATGATACGGTAGAGGGTGACATTGGTTGTCGATGCACGGACCAAACATTTCTCTCTCCCTGGTGGGAAGGGATTGTCAGCTGTCGTCTTAATTAAGCTCCTTCAGCAGCCGTTCCATCTTGTCGTTCGATCGATTTTCCATCTTATAATCACCGACCGCCGGGCTGGTGGTTTCTTCAAGACTGTGAGGAGCAGTGTCTAATCAGTGGTTTTCTTCCCACTACCAACTCAACTCAGCCACTGTACAAAACATGCATGACAATCTAATTATTTTGTAATGTCCCCCCCACTGCCGAGTGTGGGGTCGACGAGAATAAGTGGAGCAAGCAAGTACTACTCTCCGGATGCTTGAATTATAAACCACCGGTACCGGTCTAGTGTTACTTGCATAACGGTTACCCCCAAACCCCAAAACCACTTGCCAACATTGCATTAATGGTCAGACTATAAACCCGAACCCGAACTGTGTGCGGAGAAAGGTTTCGGCATCCCGGAAGTACGACCCCAGATCTTCCGACTGGGAACGATACAAAGTTAAATTCAAGTTGCTCTGATGTCTTTCGGAAGTGTCTGTTTCTTCATCAGCATTTCCTTGAGCGGATTACTACCCGTGAAACGTTCTCTCGCATTCTCTGCGGATAAACGCACCCCTTGCGTTGGCGATTGCAGGGTCAAAGTAGGCGCTCGCACACAGCGCAACTGTTGACCCATTAAAGAAGTATTGAGTCACCGTCAGTGACACTGATAGTACATCCTTCCCTGCTTGACAACTATTTCGCATCCAGTCCCCCAATTTAGCGTGGGTAATGCAATTTGCCTTCCGGGTAGTTCGTTGCTCGCTTACCGGAAATCTACCGGCCAGACCTGTTTCGGTAAAGTTCCGCAGTACAGCCCCCTCGAAAGTACACCTGCAGTCGTTGGCAGACGCGAAATGGGATGCGACAAAATTGACAGCGATGCCATCCCACCAGGACTGCCATCCGGTACAACAAATTAGTTGTGCCGCCCGTTTCTGCCGTTGAAGATTGTATTTAGGGCTGACAGTACCGAAACTCCAACTCCCAGCGGACCTCTTTCGTACGACGGTGGAGCTTTGCACACGCCGAACCTTACACAGTGCGTGCCGTGTTGCGAAATAAACTCGTCAAAGCGTATCCCTCTCCGGGCCGGGCGCTCAGGTTGCTTACGTCGAAATGACACTAATTAGTAAAGCTGTGCTTATGGACTGCGTTCGCATGCGATGTGTTGTGTCATGCGGTGAGCAAGCGATTCGGTGGAAGATGACTTTCGGGAAAGTTTTGTGTGGTGTGAAAAAAAACACGCATTTTTACGTGGTCGGGAGGGGGGGTAGCAAACAAGATCACACTCCGCTCGATACGGATGATGAAAGGGAAGGGTCTTGAAAAAGTTGTACAACTTTCTCAAAATCCACTGCCTCAAGCTGCCTTCTGATCACAAATCCTTCCCATTTTTTTTGGTTTTGTTTCGTGGTTGTGTTTGACTTAATGAAAAATTAGCTTCCAGTAGTGAAAACTGTCGTACATGAGCACACACTGTCATATAGTTTAATATCAGTGTTGTCAAACTCAGGAATTAAAATGATAATTTACAGAACATTCTTTTTATGAGTTTCTTGTGGTATAATTAAGGAATTGGGTTCACGGTGAACTGTTTACATTAAGGTAATGCATTTAACAGACGATATTACCTACCAAACCATATGGATTTTCACAATTAACCGTGCAAATAGACAGGCAGCGATTTTTCTCAGAGAGACATTTCGCAATGCTATTCGATGAAATGCGATGATAAGTTCATATATAAAAAACGGCTTGTCGTTTTCATCGCGTGTATGAAATAGCTCAATTTTGGCTGCCATTGATTCACAAATTGGAGTAGATTGTGTTTAAAATTACATTTTTCTGTAAGTTGTAGGTTATAAACGAATTTATTCACCAATGAGTAGAATGAGGACACGCATTTGGGCAAGACAGAACCGACTGATGCGTTCGATTTTGCAAGAAGACCTGGACAACGAGCCGGATTGTAAAAAAATTTATGATTTGACAGCCTCAGTAGGCGCTAAATTGTCTCGAAATGAGATGTGGGGGTTTTTTTTTGCAAGATTGAGCTACTTTGCGAAATTTCGCACTGAGAAAAATCGCTGCATGTCTATTTGCACGGTAACAGACCGATTCTGTGTTTGACATGTCTGGCAAGTACTACCGTTACCGCTCATGTCCATGATGGAACGAGTCTGCGTTGATAAAAGAGCATAATCTCAACAGTTTTGTCCCTACTGGCGTTATTCTGAAACCATGCCTTTCCATGCCTCGGTCGGTCGGTCGGCAAATGAACGTCAACACCTCGGAACGAGCATGTGCAAGCTGTGGCCAAAAGAAAAACAAAAACAAAAAAATACCCCGACAAAACAACATGTTCCTGCCTGACGGGATTGTTATTTGCCGTGCCGTGCCCCACCCATAGCCAGAACTCGGTGTTTTTCGGCTGCGTGTGCCATAATAACAACCCACCCACAACGCTTAAAGAGATCTTAGGTTCGGATTCGGTTGGATTACCTGGTGCACCGTGTGCTACACTTGCAGTAAACAATTCCATTATGCAAAGCGTTAAGGCGAAACTTTTCCTTCGCCCCAGTGCCGGTGCCAAAACGTGACCACGTGCAGGGTGTGCTGGAGGTTACAATCGGCTTAGACGCCAGTGTCCGCCAGCCAGCGTGCAAGATTGAATTCATTCAGCGAAAGCGAATCTCATCAGGCAAATGGAAGAAGTTGGCTACGTTGGAATGTAAATTAGATTGTCAGTGCGTTGCTATGCTGTCCACGGTCCAGGGGTACGTTTGGCTGTGGCTGCATTAACACTAACGTCGAATGCACTAGCAGCTTTTCTCCACCCGAAAAAAAAAGAATAAAGCAAGTAACCGCTAAACAAATGAAACTTGTGGGCAGAACTTCTTTCATTCAAAACCCCACAGCAAGACACCTGAGCATGTCGTGGTGTATATATTTTTTTTTAAATTCGGATTTCATTTCATTTTTCCCATTGGCTTTCCTTTCCTGATTCTCTTATTATTCTGGGGTTGTTTTTTTGTTTTTTTTTGCAGAATATGATGCCAGCGGACCGCAACTAGCAGCAACTATGAGACAGCTAGCGGTAGTGATGATAATTTTAAATATAAATTACGGTAAGTACCGCTATCCACAGCATCTTGTTATCACTGGCACATCCCTTGACGGTCGGCTTCCCGTAGGCTTCTTTCGCGACAAAAGCGAGCGCATGATTTGCCGCTGTTATGGTACATTTTCCTCTTTTTATGCTGTGCCTTTTTATTTTTCCGCTCATTTCATCGCATGAGGGAGTAGTTCTCCACTCATGGATGAGTTTCCGCTCCCTGCAAAAAACCCGCAACGTGGAACGCTCGGATGCTCACGACTCAAGACACCGGGCCTGTCGGCTCTGGTTGTGGTTTTGCAATTTTCACTAATAACACCGGCAGTACTTCTCGGTGGAAGATACTATGTCGCCATGTTGTTTTTTTTTTTGCTGCAAAACCCTTCCCTTTTATTCCCGCCCGAACGCACACGCTTTGCTCGTGAAATAGTTTCTACTATCCGGCCCGTATCCAGGGCAGGGCGGTACGTTTTTCCTGGGAAATGAAATTAATATGAACAAGCGCAAGCCTCGGCACGGCAACAAGCGGCACGGCCGTGTTCTGGCATACGTGCATACCGTGCATCGTGAATATAATCCCTACCGGTGTTGCGGATACCTTACCCGGGGGCGTTTCCATGGGACGCTGAACGATTCCGAGTGCTTCCTCGTGCTTGTTCTTGTAGTATTTAATTCCCATAAATTAAATACTAGCACAATGTATGGTGGACGAGGTGCGATTGGGGGAAAAGCGCACCACGAACCGTTACGACTACCTGGTGTGTCTTTAGCTCGAGTGTGGTTATGTATGGCCCAATATTGTGATGAGTGTTTCAATTAAAAAAAAAAGGAAAATGGTGTGCCCTTCTAACGAGCAGCGAAAGTCTCGTTCCAAATCATTAAACTTGGCTCCCGGAAGTCTTGGGTCTGATGGGGGCTTTTGAATAACTTGCTTCTGTTTTGTGCCCTACGGAGGTACTTTAAAAAGAGGCTGGCAGTAGAGCAGTATTGCAGCTTATTTCACATTGTTTGACTGTTTCTATGTTAAACGATTTGTGAGAAATGGTTAATAAAAAGTGTTTATTATTTGGAGTGAATAGGTGTTTAATTAATTTTTAATTGAACATCAGCAATCAATTCGATAATACGGCGATAAACCCGTATTATTAACAACCAATTTCCGGAACTGGTATTTTTTGAAGTTGTTCAAATATTTTTGAGCAGCATAAAGTTTTTGTTAGTTTAATAAGCTTAATTTTCTGCGAAGTAATGAGCATTTCGTTAGTATACCTATCAGTTCGATGAATTAATTAACCCTGCGTAGTACATTGTCCTCACATAATTGTTAATAACATTCCATCCCTTTTCTTCAGGTCGCCTTCATTGCTCTTACACGATGGACATCGACGAACCGCACACGTACACCCCACCGAAGCACTACTTCCAAACGTCCTCCTTCGACGAGAACGACATCAATGACGACGGGGCCGCGATAAGCCCGCTCGATCGGGGACCGTACTTTGACATCTCGGCCTCGCGGAACGTTACCGCGCTCGTTGGCAACACGGCCTATCTGAACTGTCGCGTCCGTAACCTGGGCAACAGGACGGTAAGCAGCCAGCATCCGCTTGTTTCACCCGGTTCGGATGATTTAATTAAAAGATCCTTTTCCTCTTCTGTCCACTGCTCCCTCGCTCTACTCAACAGGTTTCCTGGATACGGCATCGGGATTTGCATCTGCTGACGGTCGGCAAGGCAACGTATACCTCTGATCAGCGGTACCAGAGTGTCCATAATCCCCAGCTGGACGACTGGTCGCTTAAGGTAAGGAACCCAAGGGGCACGGGAAGCGCATTTTTATTCCGTTGACATTTGCAACCTGTTTGTCAGGTGCCGAATTTCCCGCATCGTTGCGGACGAGGCTTCACGCTGAAAGCCATCAGCAAAAGAAAGCACAAACAGTGTTGCTTTGCTTTATCCTTTTGGAAGGATGTAAACAAAAAAAAACCTCGTACCGGTTCGGTTATGAACCGGCCGGCAATTACACTGCAGAACCCCAAAACGACCGGACAACCGGCAGAATGAGTCCGATAAAAATAAATTGAATTTAAGCAGGCAGAACATTACGGTAACAAACAACGAAATACACAACCCGAAATCCCAAAGCGCGTAATAATCCTCATCCTCCCCGGTCTTCGGTGTTGATCTTCCGAGTTGGGTTAAGGCCGTGAGTGAAGGTTTTGCGCTCGTTTGAAGGTGGTTAGATAAATTCGAACTTGCGCACGGTATGATCCATAGCCACCGCAGATGGCATTTCGGTAGATTAGTTTCTTATCGCAACCCCGTTAATTGCGATTGTTTGGGACATTAATTATGACACCATATCGAGACAGGCTGATCTGCCGGCCAGCCGGAGTTTGGGTGTCTTAAATCTAGATCTGCTTAAAGCATCACCCAGACGCCCCAGATGCGGCAACGCAAACGGGATAAATATTGTCAAGGACACGACGGCCGGCGGTAACTGGGCTGAACGTTTTTTTCTTTGTTGGGTGGCCAATATCCTAATCTTTGCCACTTCCCCACTTTACTTTGCTTAACCTTACTTTGCTCTCCGAATTCGCCCCACCGCCGATTCGAGTACATCTTACGCGCCATGCGCCGTAGTTCATCCGATCCGTTTAAGATGTTTATCGGTTAATTTATCGACCTTATTTTGGAAACCCCCCCAAGTGCCCGCCTGGTGCGGGGGGGATCAATTTTGAGTGGAATTAGCCCATACCATACGCTCCTCCCTTGGCAACGGCCCTTGGTTACGGCACCGAGGGCGAAAAGATGTGATAAATATTGAGTCACAGCTTAAGCCAAGCGCCAGGCGAAAGGGGCACAAAAATATTGTCACCATCGCAACCGTCACGCGCGCCTCGCTGTCGCAATTTGTAAGCTGTCCAAATTGACTCGATCTCCCTCTGCTTCGGTGTCGGTTTCGGCTCTCCTGCACTGGGTTCGATTGCACACGCCTGCTTTGTGGTAATTCCTTCGTAAAAGCTTCTCGGCTTCTCCCCAACCAGAAACCAATCTGCCCGGCGATGATTAGCGGAAATGGACTGGAAATGATAGAACGTGCCGCCCTTGAAGTGGAAGTGGCCGCCATTTCGGTGTGCGAATGAAAACCGGCAAACACTAGCACGAGGAGCGAGCTTCTTAGAAATGGCTTTTATGTGTGTATTTTCCGCTCTTTCGCTGTCTAGAAACCGTTCGAAACCGTTCGAAATTCATTCTGCCGTGCTTGGTAGGCGATGCGGACGCAAAACGTGCCCAACGGGAAGTGCAAAGGGTTAAAGGGCCAAATGGATTGAAGAAACGAATCAGAACGCCAGCCGCGTGTCTGGTGATGCCATTGGAACTGGAAAGAGGTTTTTTAAGAACGCATCGGATGAAAGAATGACACGGCATGGCAAAGAAACGACGCAGCAGGAGGCAATAATATTAATCACTAGCTCGTGTGACTAATGGGTTGCGTTTATCCAGCGTTTAATTACTATCATCCGTTTGTACTCGGTTTGCACCAGCAAAGGAAGTGGTGCGTTTTCTTTCCCTTTCGCCAGCAGCAGCTTGCATGGATGGAGTTTTGCTTAAAAAAAAAGATTACGATTCCAGCTAGACATTGGAATGCGGAGGACGTTCGGTCTAATAAAACTATTATAAACAGGAAAGCATTACAGTGGTGACCTCCGGTCGGGGTGGGTCGATGATAAATGGGTACTTGGTGCCTGAACCATGCTCAGGATCCACTTGTCCATCCAATCAATCTATCTCGTCTAGTGGGTAGAAGGAGTGTATGGTGTATTGTACAAGCGGTTTCGAGCTTGTGTGGTTACAGTGTTTCATTTTATTGGGATTAAGAGTCTTTAGTAACGGTTCCGTAGCATAGTATTGAGTATATCTGTCTTTGGAGCGAGACAGATAATTAATGAAAGTTCGTATCGATTTTACAGCAGATCTTTTCTCTACAGATTGGGTACGCTGTAGTCTTTCCCAATTGCTTGAGAGTGGTAATTTTTTAGGCTATAAGCTTGTTGTTGTTGAATTTTTTTTTTAGAGATTTTGGACCTCCTGGGTCTTGGGACCTCTGTGGGTAATAGGGAAGTGGGTGGATGTGGTATACTACTTATCAACGGCGGATCAAATTGTAGGCGGAGTAGGCGATCGCATGGGGCCTCACCGTGTTGGAGGGCCCAACAAATTTGTGTAGTAGTAAAAGGTGTATACGTAGGCCTCCTCTCCTTATGCTAGAGAAGGCTCCGAAGGGTACCACAAGAGGCTCCTGGCGAAATTTCGTACCCGTGATGCCGGATAACAATTTGGGTACCGCATAAATGGCAGAATGGAGAGGGTGATTTTGAGCGAAGGTGACTATGTGTAACGAAAGTGTGACCAATACGTAGTCTTGGTAAAATCTGTTGATCCTTGTTATTGTTAAGGTTCTCCCAGGGTTTGGTAGAGATTTTAAAGGATCTTGGCAAACCCTATTTTATTCTGTAGCAAGTTTGTCTGCCAAGATAAAATAATACACAACCCGCGAGGCAAACAATATGATTTAATAATAATAATAATAATAATAATAATAATAATAATAATAATAATAATAATAATAATAATAATAATAATAATAATAATAATAATAATAATAATAATAATAATAATAATAATAATAATAATAATAATAATAATAATAATAATAATAATAATAATAATAATAATAATAATAATAATAATAATAATAATAATAATAATAATAATATGTTTTACCTGCTTTATAGTGTCTCTTCTATCTATAGAGTAAGGATATGTTGATAGTCGACCTTCGTTTGCGTAAAACACGTAATTTTAGTTATGTGAGGAATCATTTAATTGCATCTGTGGGTATTTTACTTGTCCTTGTTCAATAGCGTCTAATACAGTATGGCGCATAAAAATATGAGAAAATTTTTAAACTTTATTTATGGCTATATAGAAACGATATTTTCACTTATATCAGATATTTACGTGACCTTTGGGATTCAAGCTATCATGAGATGCTACCAAAATAGTATTATTGGGAAAAAGTGAGTGAGAAAACTTGCAAAACAAATTTCGGAGGTTACGGGGTGCCATCTGGCCACTGTATACCACGTCTTGATGATGAACGTCTTTAGAAAGCCAGGAAGTGGGTGTCCGCGGTCGGCTCGTACGTCAAGCGTGGTGAGTTCAGTGAAATAAAAAGCCAAAATGAAATCCAGTACGGTCCTTACGACAATTGACGAAAAATACCAATATCTCCAAAACTTCAATGGTGCGATTGGTCAAAGATGACTTAATTTCAAAGTCCAGAGCACGAGTAAAATGCCACCTAATAACGGACCGGATCAAAGCACTGCAGTTGGAACGATCGAAGATTTTATTGAACGTCAATGTTCTCTGAACAGAAACATTGCATGTGGAAATTAGTCAAAATAAAGTACAACGTCGTACATTCGAGAGCGTTGTTGCCCACCAAGACCAATTTTGCGATAAGTATTTAAATTCGAATAGAATAGTAAAACATGCTTTTATTTACGTTTTAAAGAATATATACTAGATGATGTAGCTTCTAAAGCAGTTGAACTGAAACTGAAACTTTTTAATTAAATCGTATAAACGGTTAAGTTCAAAACAGGTTCTTACCATAAATTTAAAGAGGAACTTTTTAAACTTATCCAAACCATAAATGATGAGAGTCATATATAGCAACAATTCATGAAATTAAATTAAAAAATATAGTTAAATGCGGAATATTCCATACACAAGAACATTGATTGAAATATTTACAAACAAACGCATCGTTACTACCATGCGTTCGGCGAATTCTACTCTATTTGAATTGTTGCTCTCTTGTGCTGATTAAAATTCCAACGAAAACGCTGATTTTATCTACGTAAGTTCAATTACAGAAAGAATCGAAACTGAGCTAATAACAAATTCCTCACATTTCCAAACAATTAAATTCCAGCAAATCGACCCATGGCCGATGTTTTATTCCTTTTTTTACCACAATCTCACACCATTTGTCTTTCAGCATGATAATGCAATTATCGAACGGAAAGGCCGCTTTCGATTGAAAGTTTGACAATCTTCCTAGCAGAACAAACAATGCTCCCATGCCATGATGCCTATTGTTCTCCTCCATTTCACGATTGCATTTAATTTCGACGAAATTTTCACAGTTTTCCACGCAGAACCATACCATGCCTACGATGAATTCATTCTCAAATCATTGTTAATTATTTTTCTCCCTGGCGCACGTTGTGCAGCACATTCCAGTATTCGATTTTCAATTTTTTCTTTGTTTTAAGTAAAAAATTCCCTTTTTATTTGCCGTTTTTTCTGCGGAATCTGCCCTCGGTAGTGTGATCGAGAGTGATGATTTTTTTTATTTTGTAACCGTTTTGTTTTCATACTGTTATGCTTTTGAATTTTAAAAACCCCCGGAAGTTAAATTTGGCGTTGCTCTGGTTGAATTATTTCCTTCCTCACTTTGATGTTGTGTCCGGTTCCGGTTTTTGTGGCGATGTAATCGTATCCGCAAACAAAGCGAAATTGGATGGCAAACAAAAAGTGTGAAAAAAGTCAGCCGCACACAGCCAGGCACGCACAAATGTGTTGGAAGTGGTAGATTCTTCGTTTATTGGACTGCATCAGCACATCCGCCTGTTCACGTCTTGGTCGATGGTGATAAGCAGCGGTCCGGAACCTTTTTCCGTTGACTATAAACCACCCACCCTGTCCGTGCACGTCACGCTGTTTAAATGGAGCAGAAAAGGAACTGGCACCTTATCGAGGGATACGATCGGACTAATTGCCCTTTGCCGTTTGCCCTGCCAGCACTGGGCGGATGAATCCTGTCGCCTTATACGGATGCGGATGGGTTGCAGACAGGCAATCACTAGCGCATACCGAAACCGCTTCCGGAGGTCAAGTAATTAGTACTGTATCGTTCAAGCAGAAGTTTCCTTCATTTAGAGCAGACGCTTCTTAACCTTACTGAAGCGACACACAAGACACGAAGCTAAAAAGGGGCCACCGTTGACGTTTAACTTGGGTCACCTCTTTAGTTTCGTTACTATCTTTAGCAGAGCTTTCCGCATTTCCAGAGGTGACCGTATTTCCTAGCAAAACCCGCTTACATTCCGAAAAGATTTCATTTAACCGGTTTTATCCCTGCCGGAAGATGCCTTCGAGCGTCTTTTCAAATCACCTCCCAAAGTACGGTTCGATCCTGGTCAATTTTCTGTGATGACCATGCTTCAATCAAACGGCTCAACAAAACACCGATCGGTTGTGGGTCATACAGAGGTCGAAATCATATCCGGCCGACAACATCGATAGCATTCCAGTGCTCCACCGGGCATACGCCCCACCTGTGTCCTTCGTTTAATCCAAAAGCTCGCAAAGATAGCTTCCTTTCTGCACCGTTCGATACGATTCGGAACTGGCCCCGAGGGAGGTTTTGTTGATCGGATCCGATAGTATCGTTCGAGTTCGATAGTAACCACTACCCATAACCTCACAAACCCATGTTCCGTGACAGTCAGTATGGAGCAGAATCAATGCTTTGGAATGTCTTCCGGAATGTACGTGTAGTAGAGAGAGGAAGAAAAAAAATACACCATGATGCTGATCTCGACAACTCTATTATCACCTTACCCGGATGTCTTCTTAACGCTGGCTCGTCTTTAGAGAGCACTATCAACTTTCCTTGTACCAGGCTAACCATTCACTAATCCGTCCCCTTCATTTTGCTTCGTAATTTCCACTCACAGGTGCTATACCCACAGCAGCGCGATTCCGGTGTGTACGAGTGTCAAATCTCCACGACCCCGCCCGTCGGCTACTCGATGACATTGTCCGTCGTCGGTAAGTATTCTGCGTAGTGCAAATGTCATTAGGGTGGGGATGGGTTGGAATGGTGTGTACAGCTTTACAATACAGAAACTTATCAGTCCGAAGAAAGCATCTTCTAGGAATAGGAAAAAGACATTACTGTGGATATCACCGAGTGCACCATTTTCTTCATTGTGCGAGAAAAAAACATGGAAGGAGCTGTTGTGACATTTCCAGAAGTCAACATAAACAAGAAAGAGTGTAAATAAATGTAGGTTTTAATGAAAATAATAACAAAATGGTTGAAAGATGAGTAAAATATCTTATTGGACATGGTACAGTAAGCGATGATGGCTCTCAAAGAACCTTAGAATTTAAGGACACAGTAAAATCGATCAGTATCTAAAAGCGGTAAAATTCAAAGAAAATAAAACATGCTATGTAATGTGTTTTGCGCAGCATGAAATGCCTACTTTGTCAAATGTATAATCAAAGGTAAATTAAAGTATGACGCCTAAATGTATGCTGCATTTACTACGCAAAGGCGTTTACAAGGAGTTTTAGCAGTAAATTTAGCTAATAATTTCTTTAATAAAAAATTATTTACAAATAATAAATACGATAGTAATTGAAAAAAGGTCGCTTATGATGATAGCGCATTTTCTCTACAACAAAACCATCATCATCATCATTGCTATCGCTATCAGCTGAAAGTTTTGTAATAATCCTCTAGCGTGCAAATGACTTCGCTGCTTCGAGGATGAGAGATTTACATAAAACATAGTCCGCAAAATTTCAATCTTCACTGTGCTAGTTAATCGTTGAAACGGACCTGTCCGATGAGGTGCAT
This sequence comes from Anopheles moucheti, assembly GCF_943734755.1. Classification (NCBI taxonomy): domain Eukaryota; kingdom Metazoa; phylum Arthropoda; class Insecta; order Diptera; family Culicidae; genus Anopheles; species Anopheles moucheti. The sequence goes on along the minus strand of NC_069141.1, from coordinate 34,023,698 downwards.
TAGTGGCGGTTTGGAGGCCACGATCGACGTTCGTTGAGGTTTGCGCTAAAGTTAGCTGTCCATTTTCCGGTTTAGGCTGTTATTTTTTCATACAAAATTACTGTTTTACTTACGAGCGTGTCAAGTTGAGAATATTTTTTTTGTTCACTGTTGCTCTGCACAATCTTGTTGCGTGTGCACCCTGATGGAGACGACACTAGAAACGAAAAAAATAGCGGTCGGTCCTTCCGCTGGCTAAGTACGGAAAGATTCTAAATAAATAATGCACCATCCAGCTGGCACCTGATTGGCTGTCTTACCGTAATAAATCTTAATGTCTTTCGTGGATGGAATCACGTAACCTGCGGCGAAGGGTGTGGTTGTGGGCTTCTCGTACCTTCACATTTTATGCCTCGGTTTTTTTGCTTTGACTTGCTTCCGGTTTCCGGCCCTTTGCCCGTGGGATGATGGAAGTGAAAAAGGGACAGCATAAAAGCGGCGCACAGAACACGTATCCTCGTTATCGGATGACAGTTCTGCTGACCTTCGTTTTACGTCAACGATAAATATTCCACTCGTTTTAATTAAACCTAACCTGGTGTGTAAGAGCAGAGCAGACGAAAAGTGGGTCAAAGCTCATGGTTGCTTCGAGCATTGAGCCTCAGGCAAAAAGGGTAGCAAAAGAACTCAATTCCGGTTGGGCATCTCCATTAGAAGCTCGCAAAGGCAATGAGCGGTTTGTTGCGATCGTGATACGATTACGCGGCCGGAGCGGCTGGCCGTATGATAGGCGATGATAGGAGGTTAAATTAATATTTGACAGCGACCGGAAAGGTTTATGCGAGTGTGAAAACTTAAAGGTCCCCGCATGGCCGATTTGCAATTTGTTAACAGATGAAGGTGTTATATGTCATCATTGAATTGGCAGGTGGCTTTGGAAATGGGTGTGACAATTAAGCAAAGTGATATCACAAACGAAGCCGATGGTAGGGTCATTGATGAAAATCTTGTAAGCAACTGATAGTTAAAAAGAAAATGTTACCAGATGAGATTATCAATAATTATTTGTGTCTTTACAACTTACTCTAGTGTTGTTGTTGGCAGTGGCGGATCAAACGGTAGGCGGAGTAGGCGGTCGCCTAAGGCCTTGCCGTGTTGGAGGCCCCAATAAATTAGTGCCGATTGTGCGATTTTTGAAAATTTAACAGCAGAGTTAATTTATAGAAAAAACAAAATTTAAAAGGTAAAAAAAAGATCAGAAATATCTTCCTTGGTCATATAAAATATCGAAATATCGAAAGAATATCGACTTTGTGACTTTAAAGTATACACTGTATATACTGTACTGTATATACTGTAAACGAAATTGCACCAGGATTTTCGAATGTATAGTACCAGGAGAGCATCCACGGAAGAGGTAGCACCTAGTACAGCAATTTTGGTCGAAAACCGCCGAAAGGTATGCAATGTTTAAACACTAACTTTCCCGTTGGTGGAGAAAAATTTCTTCGAAAAGTACCAGTTTCTGAATGTATAGTACCAGGAGAGCATCCACGGAAGAGGTAGCTCCTGGTACTGCGCCGTGAAGTATGCAATGTTTATACACTAACTTTGTAACCAACTTGCAATGCAAGTTTGCCGAGCAAGATGGCGCGCAAGATGGCGCCCAACTTCGTACTTGCATGCAACAAACTTGCATGCAAACTTGCATGCAAGTTCTTGCATGCAACATCTTACATGCAAACTTGCATGCAAATTTGCATGCAAGTTTGCACGCAAGTTTGTTGCATGCAAGTACGAAGTTGGGCGCCATCTTGCTCGGCTGGTACATGCAAGTTTCTTGCATACACCAAACTTGCATTGCATGTTGGTTGCAAAGTTAGTGTATAAACATTGCATACTTCACGGCGCATTGCATTGCATGTTGGTTGCAAAGTTTGTGTATAAACATTGCATACCTTACGGCGCAGTACCAGGAGCTACCTGTTCCGTGGATGCTCTCCTGGTATGGGCAATCTGAAAATAGCTGGTTTGTATGGAATTTCGTACCAGCCGACGGAAAGTTTGGGCGAGATGAAGGATGCTTTTCGTTTCATCCATCTTCCTTACACTAGCGATCGCTCTCACGGGTTTGATAGTATGCAATGCAATAGTGATGGGCAAATTTATTCCACCATGCAGGTGTCACCTCTTGAAAACCATGCTTTTCTGGTTTCGCAAATCTGAAAACAATTGTGTTGTTCATCGCCTAAACCATCAACATGAGCGAAACAGGTTTCTAAGAAATTTCTCTGATTGTTACCGAAGAAGTAAACCGATTGTAAACTGTACCTTGGGCGAAAAATCGTAGAAGGCGTTGGACTAATCAGGAATCGTAAATGTACGTAAATCGTAGAAAATGTGATCCAAGTAGTGGCGTTATGGTTCTCCTTTGCGCATACAAACGGTTATATATAGACTAGCTTAACGGCCCGTTTACAGGGCTACGCAACAGAACTCTGAGGTGTACGCAAGGGAGCTTTCTCATGTGTAAATGTATGCAATTAAATTATTGAGAAGCTCCATTATATATTTTTAGATTTAATTCACTTTGAATTATAACCTTCTTAGTGTGAAAACTTATTTGGAGCACCAAAACAATGAATTCTTACCTCCTATCGACACGGTCACATCTTCTTTCCGTCCATAAACAATCCCCCAGAAATTGTGTCGTTTGCAGTAAAGCATTGTTAAACTGTAACCCCGTTGTATGCTCCATAAGCACACCGTCGTTTATTTTCCACTCTTAACCATAAGACCCCCGGCATACATCGTCTCAGGAAGCATTACGATATCGCTGCTCACTTTCGCTGTGCTGTCGCCCGAAGGTAGAAAATTTACAGGAAAAGTAACACCGTACATCAACGGTAAACCTTCATCATTTTCTCACTCTCGCTCTGTGTGTCGTTCCCCGTTATGCTTGCAGAACCCGTCACGTCGATAGTTGGAGGACCGGACCTGTACATTGACACCGGTTCGACCGTTAATCTGACCTGCATCGTACAGTATCTGCCCGAGCCACCGCCACTGATCCAGTGGAAACACAACGAGGAGGTAAGCAGACTGAGAAAACACTATAAAAACCATCTCCTCCACCTTATATACCGCGCCAGTGTAAACTTGCGCCACTAATCCTAGCTCCCGTATAATTCCGAAAGTTAAAACGATCGGCTTACCGGAATGGTCAGCAGAATGGTCATGCGTGTGTATGCGGATGCCCGCATTTCCGTGCTCGGGCAGTGTTTATCTTTGATTAGTGTGCTGTGACTGTCGGGACGGACGGACCGATCCCAAACCTTTCGACCCTTTCGATGGGGTGCCGGCTTTCACAAACTGTCTTATTAAATCTGCCCGCCTGCCGAAGGACGGCAAAGATGTTTGCGGGAAAGAAAATTGTTGTACGTAGCGGTAGGAGGCATAAATTCCTGCCCGAATCGAAGCGATAGGTATCCGCAAAAATCTACCACAAACTTACTTCGTCCAGCGGAAACACCTAACCCAGTTTTGGGGGGGGCAAAAGCTAGGAGTCACCAGCATCAACTCCTTTCCTGGAAAAACAACGATAGCACAACGAGACCGGAGAGGGGGAGCGCGGTGTTGTTTATCGAAACTTTTCTCCCGGTCGTTTCTTTACCTTTTCGGCTTTCGCTTTTGGAAAGAGTAAGGTAAATATTGTTACAGAACCTTCTTACACAACGAACGCCTCCTAGCAGTGGCGCTCCATTGGAGTCTTACCCCAAAATGTCTTGGTTTTCATTTTTTTTTCCTCCCAAGGTGGACAATGTAGTACGCTTTACGAGGGTGAAAAAAAAATTACGATACGATCAGTCATGGAAGGGTTCATCGATGGAGAAAGAACCTCGAGCCGGGCAGAAATATTGCAGGAAAAATGTACCGTAGCCGAATGGCTGCCGGCAGCTGGGAAAGCATTCCGAAATGAGATTTCAGATAAGGTTCGTCTTATCCTCGAGATAAGACCCTTCCTGCAAAGGGCTGCAAGATGCCCAGATGCTACGACGCTCGTGCCCCGTAATGCTGATGTACGAGTAGCGCAGGAATCACTTATCATAACGCAGATAATAATAATCCATCGCTAAAAGATACACACCCATCATTCAAATCGCAAACTGACGTGATGCAAAACTCAACCCGACAGGCGAGCAAGGCTTCCAAAAAGGAGCATGAAATTAGGATGCATTTATTAACCCGCGGTACCCCGTACCGAGTGAGTGATTGAGCGTGAGCTGAGTGGAAACCCTAATTTATTGCAACAAAACAAAGAATAACACGCGCACCTCACTCATTCATGCAAAAAAAAAAAAGAAACAAAACAAAAGCCTGCTATTCGGGAAAGTGCTTATAACTTATCCTTACGCTTAACCATCATGACATTGATTTGACGTTTACAGGCACGCAAAGGCACAGCGCATCAACCGGTGTAACGATGTTGTCAATTTTTTTCAACGCGCGAAAAGTAATGAATTTTTAAAATGCAATCAACGGCTGGTGCAAAACATGGGCCGGTGAATGTGTGTTGATTTCAACAACAAAAACCCCTTAATCTTTCACTTTTGTCAGCTTCCTTATTTTTTCTTTTGTTAAATCCTTAGTTTGATTGTAGGATGGGGATGTTGTTGTTGAAAATGTTGAAAATAAAAATAAATTGAAACTTCCGATGAGGAGCTGAATAGTTTTTTTTCAATTGAGCACGAAGAGAAAAATATATTCAGATTATATGTAAAAATATTTACAAGAAAGCTAATGAGTTATAAGTTTTAAAACAATTCAAAGATACTAATTATACGCACGTGTCCAATTGTCTTTTAGTCACCAAATCTTCGTCCTGCAAAGTCATTTTCATTTATTTGTGTACCTTTTTGCGTGACGTTGCTGCGTTCTTCGTTCAAACCTCCGTTGGCAAATAAAACATCGGCTGGCAAAATGTCTCGACCGACATTTCCAATTGCACTGTTAGATGGTATCGATAATTTAATTAAACACTTCTCACACACACACACACACACCGATCTGCATTCGCGGTTCCCCCGGTTCTTCATCCCGCGCACCGTTCTTGTCCGTGTCAATGGAGCCACCGTCAGCAACAAAGCACTTCACGCTACCCATTTTTTGTTTTTTGCTTTGCTTGCAGGAAATTAATTACGATTCGGCACGGGGCGGTGTGTCGGTGATAACGGAGAAGGGCGACATAACGACCTCCTATCTGCTGATCCAGCGCGCCCGCAGCAGCGACTCGGGCAAGTACACGTGCTTGCCATCGATGGCCAATCCCACCACCGTGCACGTGCACGTGCTGAATGGTAAGTGTCTAAGCGAATCCAAGGGTGGGCGAGGGCATCGCTGGCGAGAGTAAACGGTGAATGCCGGTGAACCACTCATAATTGCAACATCGTCGCGTTTATACCATCTCTCGCCGATTTTCTTTGATTATTTACCTCGTGCAAATGGGGCTCGCGCTTCCGCGGTAGCTGACTCACGGAAGCTTCTCTTTTACCAATGAAAACGGAACAGATACACGCTGGAAAACGCAAACAAAACACGCAAAACACGAACAGGAAAACGGAACACATCCACACCAACACGATACGTTCCGGCAGCCTGTTTGTTGATTATTTTTACCGTATTTGAATAACGGCGAAACGAACGGTGAAAACCCGCGGATCGCTTTCCGCCGGGCCGATGTGACTTTTCCGAGTGGAGTTTGGTTTGGTTTGATTTTCGCACGGAAAAAGGGAGAGAAGGAGGGATGCTTTTTTTATGTTTTGCGCTTCAGGATGAACTAGCACAATTTCGCCAGCACACAGCAGGCGAAATAAGTCGAGCTTTGCATGTTGACGGAGTGAAAGCAAAAAAATGCGCACAACACCACAACAAACACAAAAAGACATGACACAGCCTAAATTGAGTTGGCTTTTATGTTGTGTGTATGCGGATCTTTTCACGCGAAAGGAAGCGTGTCTAATTTCCTGCACCGTTACCGTCGCTTCTTCGGGGTGAATCGGTTAACACAATCATACTAATAATTATTTGCGTAAAGAATTTAGTTGATGGAACTATTTTTTCTTTCAAAACCATTTCTATCACTTTGGTTTCCCGATTGAAATTGAAAATAATTGTCTATTTATTCTTCTCACACCCTTCTCCTTACCCGCAATCCACCTTCGTCACCACCGCTGGCAATGGTTGCACTTCCTGCCTGACGCTTCATTCGTCCCTCTCATCGTCGCTTTCATCATCGTCATCGTCCTCAGGCGAACATCCGGCGGCCATACAACACGGACGTCAGATTCGCAGCAATTGCTTGCTGCTGACGATGCTCTTCCTGCTACTGATGGCGTTATCCCCCGGGCACCAATATGGAGATCGATAAGTTGAAGCTTGGAAGCCCCACCAGAGAGGGCAGAATTGAAGGCGATGTAGATACGGCCGCCGGGGGAAATGTCACTCTGTACATATAGTGTGGATGGAATCGAAAGCTATCCGCTGAATGGTGACGAGCAAAACGTTACAAAAAAAGGCCAACATATTGAATTGCATGACTTTAAGGCTTACATGGTTCGTGTCGGAAGATTTGGAATTTGCTGTAAATAGGTAAAAGGTATAGAAGAGGCGTTCCTACGTCATTGATAGGTAAGAAGTGTACAAACAGTAATTTAAGTTAGGCATTTTTTTTTCTCGGGGATACTAAAACAAACTAATTCAATCTTTCAAAACAAACGTTAAATCACTAGCACGTAAGGGGATAGGGAAAATGGTTGAAAAACTTGTAGCCCACACACACATACACATACACATGCAAATGAAAACGGAAACTTTTTTCCAGTTGAAACGAAAAATTGAACAATCGCCTCATTTGACAAACTTCCTTAAAACAAAGCCCAAAAATAAACACCGCTCACAACGGAACGGGACGTTTGTTTATTCCCCCTCCCAGAGGAAAAGTATTGGAAAAAGATCCTTTATTGTACAAAAAATAAAGAAAAGAGAGCGAGCAACAGAAAGAGAAACAAAGAGAGAGAAGGAGAGAGAAGGAAAGCGAAAGTAAATAAATTGTAGCAGGGAAATAACGTTGTTTGATTTTGTGATTGTTTCAGCCTGCTTTGTTAGGAAGTGAGCAAAAGAAGCGAAGAAAACGGAACGAAAACAGCAAAGACGACGGTAAAAAAGTGCCGACAGTGCGCCGAAGTTTTCAATTTCACACATTGCGTGCAATACAAATACAAGCGGGAAAACCGCACAACTAAGCCGTACCGGGCTGCTTTTCTGCAGTACCTAGCTGCTCACTTAAGAAAAACTTGATTGTTTTTGTTTCGTTTTTTTTTCTTTAGTTTGTGTGTGCTTTCATCTGGTTGGGTTTGGTTGGGACACTCAAAAACTTAAGAACGCAAAATGCGCGATAGGAAATGAGAAAAATCCCGGTCTTGATGATAAATTATTCGTGAATGAGACGTTCGTTTTGTTCCTACTTTCTCTAGCTCTTCTTTTCACATTCTACAAAGTCACGCAATAGACGAAGCGAATGGGGTAATGTTGATTGACGTACAAAAAAGGTTTGACAAAAAAAAAGTCGAACAAAGAGAACGAAAATGAAAACAATGCAAACATAAAGTTGGAGTATTGAGGATTTTTGCTGAAGAATACCATTATTAAATTGCCATTATTTGAATGTCTATTTAGCATTGCTTTTCCGCTGGGTTTTGTAGGACGATGGTTTTGAATTTTGCTTTTTAAACATCTTTTTTTATTTTTGACGTCTCACTGAACCCACTCCCGTCCCGTCCCTTTTGACTCTTTTTTTCCAATGAGTGCGAATGAGTATCACAAAGAAACAGAGCTCATGCTCGGAAATAGAAACCTGGGAATAAAATGGAAAGACCAGTAAATCAGAAGAAAAAAGAACATTTGTCACAAAATAAAACCATTTGTATTATTTATTAATTAAAGATCGTTTTGGAAACAATAACAATCATTTAGAATTTTGCAATAAAAGCGTCCGAAATAGTAAGTGTTTCAATAGGAAAATAAGGTGAGTTTAGAGTACGTAGTTCGATTGTTAGCATGCAAAGGATGCAATATCCTTCCTGCCTACATATTCAAACCTCTGCATTCACTGTGTCCCTTCCAACCTTACCTCATGCTCATCGCTACAGTTCATTTAACTTCCTTGCTCTTATCGATGTGGACACACGCCAGGCGGTTTCTTCGGTGCTATAAATCATCAACCATCCTTTATATCCGCTCATCACGACGCCAACTGTCCATTGCGGTCCGAGGCAGCTTAGCAGTCCCATGTTCAAACGGATCTTGACGGCCACGAACTTCAACAACAGAGCCAACACCCGAAAAACCCCATACGGAAGCGAGAGAAGAAAAAAACCCGGGGAGCGTAAAAGTTTCCTCCGTCGGACCCATTCTTGACTTTATCCCTGCCCGTACCTTAAATCTTATTCCGCACCGAGCCGAGTGTGTCATCAAACTACTGGCAACGCGTAACCCGTAAAAAGGCGAGAAAGTTTTCCATCGTGTTTTTATTTCCGTTGTGGGTATGTTTCGCTTTCACCTACCCATTTTCCACTTTTGCAACTTCACCACCCACTGGGGAGACTCTTTGTGGAGCAATTTACTGCAGCGAACACAAACGCAGCGTAGGCAAGGCCCGGTAAGTGAGAGTATGTTGGCAGGTTGTCTTGTTGAATGCATAATTAAAGTCAGTTCGCTCTCACATTCACGTCCGGCCACGGGATGGGTCTGTGGGATGATGGTTTTTGTTTTTTGTTCCGCATCATTATTTCACCACTCTTTATTCACCTTCCGCCGGGAAGCTGCTAGTGGGAGCTTTTTTTCCTGCTCACATTAAACCATCACCAGGTTGAAGCAAACCGGGTGGAAAAGTGGAATCGGCTGTGTATCGAATGGAATAGCGGAAAACTCGCCCCGTAAATGTGAAAGGATTTGTCTTTTTGGGAAGGAGAAGGGCGGACCGAAGGAAAGGGACGGCACTTGCGCGTTCAGCTGGGACCGGTAATTTAATTCAGTTTGTCATCTGGCCAGCAAAACCACCAGGCTGCACAGGTCACACTGGGATGCTATCAAGAAAGCGGCAGGCGGGTAGAAGCATCGAGGCCTTTGGAGCCCTTTTTTGTACCGAAGCCGCGTCAGGGTGGTGTTGTTAATAAACTGAAACGAGGATTAATTAATAGTAGTAGCGGGTTGCGAGGTTGCGCCGTACGCCGACAACTATAACATTGGCGTCGGTAGTGTTTCTGTTGGTGTTCTGTACCTTAAATAAATGATTTTCACGCTTTAGTGAAAAATATGGCTTAAATTACATTTGTCATAGTTTTGCAACGTTTTGCTTAGCCAGAGCAATAGAGTTAGTTTCATAAGCTGCAAATCTAATAAACCAACAGCAAATCTCTGCAACGAGAGCCTAAATGTAGGCAATCCCGAGACATGGGGATGCTTCTTAATATGCAACAAAACAAATCAAGCGAAAAATCCTTTCACCTTTGCGCACTGTTGTCTAAAAGTTTATTTAAAGTTTCTAAACATGCTCGTGCATGCTTCGGATGCGGTATTCGAATATTTTAGCAAGCGTTATGTTAGACGGGTATGAAACTCAATGCTAAATTAAATCAACCTTCCACTAAAAGCTGATAATACGTCAAACTTCTGCTCCGAAATGACAAATAAATGCCACAGGGAATAAAAGTGATAAATTTATTGCGATTCGCTTCCCATTCCCCGGACTAATCCTCTTATCCATTTTGCAAGCTATCTCGACGAACATTGAGAACGGGCTGCCAGGCGAAGCAGATTATTAAGACGAATAGACCGGTCAGAATAAGACGTGGCACAGTCAATCAGCCCCCAGTCAAAGCGGGCGGACGGGTTTTATGACAAGTGACGGGTTTCGCTATCCATTGCAAAGCCTTCACGGGTGGAGACGCCGATTTGTACCATCCGGCAAGGGACACAGGGTTTGTGGGAACTTTTGCAAAAGCAAACTTACCGTCACCGCGTTCCGGTGACGTTCCAGCTGCGTGTCGTGGCTTTAAGCTGGGTGAATAATCCTTTTTAAGATTCGCAAAACTTCGTCTTGCAGGCGGCGATGGGTTTTCGGGAAGCGTCTCTTCTACTGTCTGGAAAATGTAAGCATATTCAGCAAAACTCATTAGCTATGTGGAGCATTTTATTGGGATGATTTTGAATACTTACGAGGCATGATGATGAATGGAACATGGCACAATGGGAATGGTTGATTGCTTTTTGATAATCGAAATGATTTTCTTATTTAAGGGAATAGTCTTGATATTATTTCCGTTTAAAAAACAACGCCATTTTGGAAGGTTTGGGTATACCAAGCGGAAAATAAAAGCCATCATAGCATTGTTCAATTACCACACGTTGACAGCGACCCTGCTCGGTGACAGTTCTGTTCGGTCATTTCACCCTCCACCCTGACATCTTAGCGGCCGAAAATTTGCAACCGGTAGAATTTCTCATTAATCGAGCACCTTGAGTTTAATTAAATTCCACCCAACGCCATACCATTCGACGTTCGAGATCGTACGGGATCGCTTCATTTGTGCCGTTGGTGGTCTTTGCACCTGGCTAGCTCAGGGAATCACTAGACGACGAACGCTAAATGAGCGTACATTTTCGAAATCTTCGCACTAGTTCTTACATTTTCCACTCTTCCCTCTTGCCTTGGCTTGTGCTTCTGCCAGGACACCGCCTCATACCTTTTTACTAATGACTTGGGATAAAAAATATGCGAAACATGTTCCCATTCACTCGGACTCATTTATTCCGGCTGTCAGTGGAAAATGGCGTATTGCGATCCATGTAATTGTACTGGTTAACATTGAACTATATTTTTTTTGCTCTCTTTCACCTTTCCAGTGTGGTTAGATATATGTTTGAGTGAGCAGTTTAATGAGGTGGCTTTTACAAGGGATTAGGTGTTTTTAGCTTGTTAGTTATGAAGAAAAGTGTAAATTCCCGTGAAGGTTGTTAGCGCGAATCTGTTGCAATATCATTATTAATATCCTTTATTAAATAATTTCTACTGAACGGAGGTTGTTAAGATAACAGTAGCATTTTGAAACAAAAGGTGTTTTCGTCGAAAGAGCTTCGAGCATGATGAGGTTAAATTGGTAAGGTAATATGCAAAATATCTTCTGAATAATGGTTGACTTTACCAACAATTGTTTCTAAGTTCTGCAGCTGATGGATGCTTCATGCAGTCTAAGAGCGTAATAGCGTAATTGTATATTTTTGTTTGAAACAAACCACCCCTGGCAACACAAGATCTAAGGTATTCCAAGAACAGCTTTAATGTGTGCTTGATCTAATGCTTTATGCTAACTAGAATTTCAGTAAATCTTTCTATTATCGCACAGATGAAGATGTTCGATTACATTCAAGAGGGACTACCGTTGGCAGAAAGCATGTCAGCAATGACTACCGAGCAAACGTACCATCATCATCGTCATCAAGTTATCAGGTCCACAGAAGCACAAGGACAGATGGCAACATACGGGTACGTGGAATACATGATAAGCTATCAATCAGTCGTGTATACGGTTTGCCTCGTTGGGCAACATTTCGCATGCGAAGATCAACCAAAACGTGCTTTGTTTTTAGAATATTAAACAATCGCAAACAACGTCGACTACAAAGCACAAAGGGGCGGGATGTATTGGATATTGATTCGCATAGGAATGGGCATTCAGCGTGACGAGTGTTGTTTACACTTTCCATTCGTCAATTTTCACATGCTCAAACGAAATGTCTGGCCACGATTGTGCTTCCATTGGGCGCAGCAAGGCGAAAAGAAAAAAAAATAAACGACAAAATAAACAAACGAACGTATTAACTTACACACTGCAGCCGCTTGAAAAACGGTTACCGGTGAGTCAAGATGACTGCAAGAATAAATTTCATTCGCCAACAACGCACTTGATTGATCGCTGATGGATTAATCTGCCAAGCAAATGATGAAAAGCACTCCTCCAATCTGGTAAATGTCATCCAAACGCACGGGGTTGATCGTGTCGGTTGAATGCTTGCCGAAACATCAACTTGATGTCAGCTTGGGGACGGATAAACCAGGGGTGTAAAGGATTGAAAATAACCGTATCAAGCGAATGAGCATGGCAATGGAAATCATCTCCGCCTAGGAAGGATGGGATGGACCAGGTAGCAGGGACACAGCAACGAGTAAATGTATGCGCGAAATTAAAATTATTGAGCAACTTTGCATGATTGCCAATTGATTGCTACTCATCGATGTGATCCCATATAATGCAAATAATGAAATTGACTTCAATCGCCCCTGTTAGTGACATTGACTGCAACAGAATAAATAAACAACGCTGGGGCAGGCGTTACGCAGAAACGAGGACACAAACAAAACAAAAACCCCGAGAAGGTAAAGCACAAATTGCGTCTTGTGCAGAAAACAACAAACGCTTTTTTTAAAGTCGTTTGATTATAGCGCACGAAAGAATAAAGTGATATAAATGTATTTGTCAGCTGAAAAAACGCAAAGGTCGCTGAGTTTTGAAAGGTGCTTTAAATTATGCATAAGGAGCTTTCGATGTTTGTGCATTTGTCTCACTCCACTTTCATGCTTTCTCGCCTTCGCTCCGTGCGTCATCATTCGCCACAGACACGTGGCACTTTTTGACACATCATTTTTTAAGGTCGGCTTTGTCGCTTCTTTTGATTCTAATTGCCAGTGCCTCGTCCGGTGGTTGTTGTTTGTCACCCGGGATTAAACTTTTCCGCAGCTTAGGCCGCTGATTGCTTGTGAAGTGACGCTGGCAGGACATGCAAGGTATCTTACAAGCAAGCCATGAGAAAAAAATACAAACTCATATACACACACACCAACATAAACAGAGGCTCATGGGTGCTCATGTTTGGTTGTCGTGGGAAAAATTAATTCTATGCCGGTTCCAGCAGTCCACGGGGCCCTTTACGATTTGGAATAACTTTCAGCTACAGTTGATGGTTCTCTTCTCCGGGTGGTTCCGTTTACCTGAGTGATATTTTGGGGGGTGGGGGGGGGGGGGGAGGGTGGAATGGTTTCGTTTTGTTTACAGAAATAATAAGGTGAATTTCAGCTTGTTCAACCACAAAATTTAACCAATTTAAAATGGATGGATCACGTGTCAAGCACACTTCCATCACAACTCAATTACAATGTTTAAGGTTTTGGGAAAAAATATAGATTTTTATGATAATTGGAAGTCATTAATTTCCTATGTGATGTTAGGTGAAATTAGGTTTGAATGTATCTATTCTCTACTACTCCAAACCAAAGTAGTTTATTTAACAAACAAGTAACACGAATCCTTTCCTCATCAATACCTTCTACATTCAATCCGTGTTTTTAGGGCCATCCTTGCAACGCAACAAAGCAACGACCCTTTCGCTTAAGTCTGCTTAAAAGTTCGCAACGCCCAGTACTTATGTGATTAACATGTTAAACACTGCACGCACTAAGTGCCTTGCCATTTGCGCCATTAGATGGGCATGATTTAACGCCCTCTGCTTACCTCTTTGCTGTGCGTTCGGAAAACGTGCTTCAGTGGCGCAGCGTAGGGCAGGAAGCTATTTTCTTCGCACGATGGATGTTTTCACCCCGAACGCTATGCCCGTACCGGAACCAGGATACACCGCCCGCAATAAACGCCAACCGGGTCGGGGTCGGGTTCACATTGTTTCGAATCCTTAAAGCTCGGCCGGTATTAGGTAAAGTTAAATATGGTAAACCAATGCAAATGCCTTGAGCATAAAAGTTACCACCCCACCGTGTGCCGGCGGGGTTGGAAATTATGGTACCGGATGGGTGTTATCCCGTGCTGCTCTGGGAACCATCGACGAGTCTAATTAGCAGCAAGATTTACCTTTTCGACTATATTTTCTCTACACCGGGCGTCAATTAAAGTGCCGTCGGTAGGGTTGGAGATGGTGAATGTTTACATTTATTTCGGTAAAGTTATAACTTGCGCTTTCGCTTATCAGTTCCACTTGATTGCAAGCCATAAACAACTCGAACGTAGCTGGCTGTCGGTATCGTTTACTGTTGCCAGCAGAAATTTATGTGCGTTCTGTGTGATATTGTTGCTGCGCGTGGTAAGGTAATCGCGAGGCGAAATACATTAAAGGAGTAAAAATGCAGCCCTAAACAAAAGTCGTTTTAGTTGTTTGATTCAATTTATTTGGTATATTAATTACAACCGTAGAATTCGCATTGCAAATATCCTTAACTGTTTTGCAGTAATTTGTCCAAATTGGAAAACCTTTTTGTCCAAATTCCCATAAAATTGATACACACGTCAGTGTCCCTTTTTTTTCGTGTATCAGCGAAAGGTTTGATTTTTGCCTCGAATCCTTCATCGCGCTTTTACCCACGAAGGTCACAACAAAAAGGAGAAATCGTTGCGTAGTGGCTATACAAATAAATGAAGTCGGAACTCCTCCTCGTACCACTCGTGGCATTCGACGGTCGACCAGAAGAACTCGCAAAACGCGGGGAAGTTCATCGTCGTTCGTTAGTAGGTCTGATCGGTACCGCATGAACCGGTCTGTAGTGCTTTTGTTGACAGCCTTCCAGCTAAATGATATTAAAGCATGGCCCAAAAATTGAAACGTTTTCCCCCCGTCCGTCGGCCAGCTTTGAAGTATGGACACCAGCTGCCAATAGTGCCCATCTGCCGCTGTGGCCATATTGCGCGGGCGTGCGTATTTTCTAGCCGTTGACCGTTTTTTTTTTTGCTTCCTTCATTTTCCACTTGGGAACAAAGGCCGATAGGCTTACTCACACACACACCCACAAAAAAAAGCACACATTCTTCTACCGAAACGAAGAAGGCTTTCGGTTAATGGGTGCAAGTGAAGCACAACAAAACAAACAACAAACAAAAAACCCCCAGTCCAGTTGGAGAAAGCGCACATTCTGAAGCGCAGCTCAAGTGCTTTCAGGAAAACTTCAATTGAAATTTGTGCTGAAAACAGCAAAAACGCAGATGAAAGGCATTATTGTAACGAGCAAAGCGGTTCTGCACCCCGGACGCGGACACCGTCCCGAGTGGGTGCGTCAAGTGTACTCTCGGACCGGATCCGGGTGCCATCGTTTATGTGTTATTATTGCTTTAGAATAAACATGAGGCGGCGCAGATTATCATCAACGGATAAGGCGCAGTAATCGGTCCCAACTAACAGTCTCCGCTGGATTTAAAGCGACTCCATTTGATCGAAGGACCACTTTGTGTGGCGACTGTAGAAGCATTCCTTTCTTCCTTTTTTTTTTTGTTCTTTATTCTCACCATCCACCATTTACGGAGCGAACGACGCGAGAAGTGACTTCAGCCTGCGCGAAAATCAATGTTGATAATTGGCTTTCGTTTGAGTGCTTTTAACGACATTTCCCTCGGTTTGGAATTGTATTTTTTTTTCTCTGCCGTTCCGTATTGCACTGCAGGAAGTTTCAAATTAATTAAAACAACAAGAAAAACAGCTTTAATCCATCAAACATGGCTCAACTGTGGCCTCTTGTCTTGGCAACCGAAAACTCCAGCAACGAGCGGCCATTGTTTCCCGTGCTGGCTTTTATTGTAATATCAAATGAACATTTATTAACATGTAATCTTGGGTTTGTGTTTTATTCTTTCATCCTCTCACTTCCATTTCCTCCTCCCCCCCCCCCTCCCACTTCAAGGTCATTTGCTCGTTTCGCAACGGCGGTGGAAATTGTTGTTGTCCATCTTGCTTTCCTTAGGCCGGGCTTATCTTTGGCACAGTAAAACCCAAGACATCCAAGCTTTTATTGACATCAATCTTAACGTCCATCCTTGGCCCTGACGTTGATGCACCATTTTTATGCTGCCCTTGCGTCCCTTCCCTGCTTGGCCAGCATTGTATTTCATATTTTTCCTGCCCATTTACATGTTTTACATTCACTGACCATTGTTTATTTACTTCGAATGGCACCATTACCGGAACTCTTTCAGGGAGAGTGTGTATGTTTTGTTTGCTTCTCACCATTACCTTCCGAAAGTGTTACAGTTTTTTTTCTTCTACCGGGGGGGAAGAAGGATGCCCTAAACCTGCCCCCCGAAATGGCAGAATCTTAACCGAACGTCCAGAATCGTGTCCACAACAACAACGACCACCACCATCGTTACGTCGAACGTACTTACACCTTGCCATGGAACTTTATCCTCTTCCCACAGAGGCGGAAACAATGCCTCGCTGTGCCAAGATGTGTCCAAAATGATATTTAACCATAAAAACGTGTCGTAAATTGTCGTTTCTTACATTTATATGCATTAATAAAATTACCCACCATAAAAATAACAATAACAGCGGAAATTCATAAACCTCCACCGTCCTCATCCGGAGTTTTCCGCTCCGTGTGCAAGGAAGGATGGGGATGGATTTCCACCGGAAAACCTTACCCTGTTCATCAACGTAAGCCGGCTACAGTTGGTTGGTATCGTACGCACACAGCGAGCAACGATTGATAAATTCATGCACAGGCAGAAGAAAGAATGCGCACCGTACAGCACCGTAAGTATGAAATGAGAGCCGAAGGACCTTCTTGACTAGAGAAAGACTAGAGTGCCGAAAATCGACGACAAGTAAATATGGCACAAATGCTTGGCTATGGGTAGGTCGATCTTACCAGGATTAGAGACACAGCTCGAGCAGACACCCTAGTTTTGTGCAAGCACCGAGCACCGAATGCCGTTCGTTTTTCGGAAGAAATAATTGAGTTAAAACTTTTCCGGTAAATGTTGGTTTTTCCTTCCCGTGGCACCCGTGTCACCCATCGTCCATCCACCCAAGAAGCAGCTCTTTGTTGTAGCTGTCTTATTGCATTGTAACTTTCGCTCTTTCGGACAAAGTCTTATCGGGTATCCTGGGGCGGTGTGTGCGAGTGTGTCGTACGGGTTGTGCTGAAGGTTTTTTTTGTTTTGTTTCTGTTTTTACTCCGCCTGTACGTCGTTAGCCGATAATCTTTCAACTCGGGATAGGATTTTGCAGTACATTACAACTTTACACCCGTTGTGGATTTATGTCACTAGTGTGACTAAAGTTGGCTATAACACTGGTTCTTTTGTCCACTCGTTCCGCCTTCAAGCTTCGGTAAAAAGTGATTTTAAGATTGTGTTAATTGAGTAGATTGAGTCTAACAAGCGCTCGTTTTGCGAACCGGTTCGCCGGTCACATTCGTGGTCGTTACCAGTGGCAGTGGACGTGGCGAAACTCACCACCAGCGCCCTTCAGTGCTATGGTCTTAATTACCATAAACTGGACAGCGCGTCTGGAGGCACTCGACGTAGCTGTGGTGCGCTGTTGCGGTTGGTGTACGAATGTCAATAAATCTCAACTTATCATTTTAGTTTTAATTAAGTTAAAGTTCTCAGAGGATTGCAAACGCCGGCATCACGGGGAACTATTATGCGCGACTGGCAGGTGGGGAGGAATTTTGAGACGAGACGAGTGCAAACTATGCAAGGGATGAAAGTCAATTAGTGTAGTACGGTGATAAGGAACGTTTTTTTTAACTCCAAATTCTGCATTCCCACGAGTTGGTCTATCTGTCTGGCGATGTTCATTGATGCAAATTGAAAGATAAATAGCAATTGTTTCAAATTTAAACATCGATAAGGTCGATAGCTATTTTGTCGATTTGGGTGTACAGCATAAATTTTCCAACTGAGAGCAAAACAGAAATGTAAAGGGAAAAGAAGTGAATCTCGAAGTGATTTTTTTCTTCTACATTACACTCTTTAAGCGAAATGTTTCCCTCAGCAACGGACCGATTGAATTTTAGGTAGATGATATGTGAGTGTTGAAAGGTACTAAAAATCCTTCCGTTCCTATGTACCCAATTCTCCCAAACCCACTCGCAACCTATTGGATGAATCGGATCGGATCGGATTCAATCGAAGGTATTTTGTATTCCAAGGATTTGGCCGGTACCTTTCCCGGTGTGCTTCACACGCCATACAAGACCCCGCAAAGTAGTCCCCAGAGGCACGGAATCGCGGGACATCAATCGAGTCCTGGAGGCATCACACACAATCAGCATTTTCATTTTAGAGATATTTTTTTGTATGCTGCTGTATCCTCTTCAAGCGCTCGTTTGAAACCGAGCGGTAGTAAAAGATTTGAATAAAATCCATAAAAATGTAAATGATATCGAATGGTGTGGAGATGAACAGAACAAACGGATGGGTTATGGTGTTCGATTGTGGAGTATTTTCTTTTGCTGAGTGCTAGAGTTCGGTTCGGTTGTGATGCTGTGGGCAGGAAAGTCCGCTTTGCCACACCGACAAGATTAAGAAACGCATTAGAGGAAACGGAGATTTACATAAGTGTGAAATATAATGGTGATACAGTAAACAACTTCACAAGCATGATTTGTATCTATTAAATATGCTCACTCGAATGTATGGTAATAATTCTTTCCATGAACTCACCCAAAATAGAGTGAAATCATGTTGTTGGTTAAGAGTCCCTGAATTTAAACAACAAACAAAATTGAGTAAATTGTAGCAATATTTATTTACAATAACCATTGCTAGATGGTAATTGATTTTTAATAGTTTAAAACAAAAATGTCAACAAACCTTTGAAGAATTAAATTACGATCAATAACGAAGCTGCAATAGTAAAGTAACAATACTTAACAGAGTCAAACAGTGCACAACTAAATATTAACAAACTGTACCTTATTCAAAATTAATGTTAATTGCATATAGTAATCGGAATGTCCGAGAGATGTTTGTGATTGAAATTGACACTGGGATTTTTTCGTACTCTACTAAACACTTATCCATGGATACATGATTCAACACTTGCGTAAAATCACACCAATTGTCCAATTTACCAGTATAATTGCATTTCAATCATATCTGTTAGTGAATTATCTTCGAATGATGTTAGCAAACTTTTTCGATTCTTCCACCAGGAAAGAGCATTTCAACCATCGCCAAATACCTTTTCAGTGGCTCAGTTTGCGAGAAGCGAGAAGAATTTTCTTGCGATGCTATTTCCAGGTCGTTGGCTCGCCATTATCCCCGCACCAGTTGTACGCTCCACACGTCGTACTGCCAAGCCCTATTGAACGACGGTTCAATATTTGCAGCGAACACGGTCGGGGCGGGAACACACGTGATAGCGATAGCGAGCACGTTGCCAAACTGCTTTGATGGATTTCAAATCATTTCCACGACTGCCAACGCGCCCGCTGCCGGGTTTTTGGTAGCAGTTTCCGATACGATCTAGTGTCCCGGGATGCATCATGAGAACGTTTTCTTTGTGCAACGAAGGACAGGACACGTTTACACGCGGCCGGGTGTTGGGGACGATGCGTGCGAAACTCCTCGTCGAAGAAAAGGAGCAATCGCATTTATTTGGAGTGCGTCATAGAGATTGGTAAGCTTGCAGATGGATGCGCTTCCTGGCAGTCTATTCGGTTTCACATTTTCGTGATCCTGTCAAAGTTTAGTGCGCCGAGAAGATGGGTGATATCACACCCACACAGGTAGGTAGGGGAAAAGCAAAATATCCAACTTTGCCATCCATTTGAAAGGACGTCTTCTACCCAAGGCTGGCATCGTCGGGTGCTGGAATGTTCTTTTGCATCGGGCACCGTTTTCTTCCTGTGGTATTATATTGGAAAAATGGTGCACTTTTCCGATGCCGTGCCTTCTCGGTGAGGTTTTTTTTTGTGTCCCTGTTCTTTGTTGAAAGCTACTCTTACCGCTGCACTGTGCTCGCTAGCGTCGATCCAAGGGGTGGATCACGGTTTCATATGGTGTGCGAACGAAATGAACCGAAGCGTAATGCGTTTTCTGCAGCTGCAAACAAATGCATTCTAGTGCTTGTTTTCAGCCCGAAATAGGTGAGGTTCGGGTGAGTGGGTTGAAAACGAATGGCTACGAAGGACGCGTAAGGTGTGGATGCTTTGTGTTGAGAACGTCTTCCCGGGTAACTTTAGGAACGAATTGTATGGTTTCAATGGGCCGCTAGCAGTCAAATCGGCAAAAGGGTGCTGAAGCCAACGAACTTTTATCGAGCAGTTCCCCCCCTCCCCCCATGCAATTGATACAAATCCTTTCTTAACTACATTTTGTCGACACTGGTTATCGAAGAGATAAGAAACTAGTTCTGCGCGATCATTTGCTCGCTATTTTACTAACATTTCAGATAGTTTGATAAGAGTTTTTGAATCATCTTTTCAAACGGTATTATAAACTAATTTTGTAATTTATTATAAACTAATTTATAAACTAATTTTGTATATATGTAACTAATTTTTTTTTATTTTTTATTACAACTAACGACGGAGATTGAAAATGTACAAAATACGTTTAATTTTGTTTTAAAAAATCTGAAATGGTCGAACACAATTATTTTCAACGTATGTTGTTACTTAGCCAGCGCGCTGTCAGTCCTCGAACACAGCGGCGGATCAAACGGTAGGCGGAGTAGGCGGTCGCCTAGGGCCTCGCCGTGTTGGGGGCCCCAAACAATTTGTGCCGATTGTGCGATTTTTTGAAATTTAGCAGCAGAGTAAATTTATAGCACAAAAATTTAATTGAAAAGGTAAAAATTTGATCGAAAATATCTTCCTTGGTTATATAAAACATTTGTTTCTATTTGACTAGCTATTTCGGCCCGGTTACACGACTACGCAAGAGAAGTCAGCAGTGTACTCAAACTCCTTCTTCTTTATCGGTACGATATCCTTAGGATGTTGAAGCCTACCATTTATAGTTTTATTTTACTTTAGTTACCCGTAGGATAGTCAGTGCTGCGTACGGAGGTTTGGTGGTCCAAAACGATTTTTTCCCGTGGTCCTGTCTTGTGCAGACCGGCTGCGCTACCAATACACCATCATGCTGCCCCGTAAACCCTTTTTAATTCAACTTATTAATGTTTTCTATTTCTTGAACGGGAACTTTTTGTTACGTAACATACAATAAGATGATACTAAGATTCCAGCTCCACAGTCCATGTATGAAAAATTAAATTATTTAAGGGATTTTTATACAAATTCCATGTTATCTTTCTGCTTGTTGTTTGTTTATAGATCATTTCGCTTGGTATCTTCTGATACTTATTCATTGAAAACTTCTGGTGTCTACCCAGATGGTGATTTTGGAATCCTGTGTGTTGTAATGGATCCGGTTTGCACCCATTGTCACATAGCAAGCAAGCAAGAGCTCTAAACAGACTCAGAATGATGCATCCAAGTTATCTACTATCCTATAGAACTTCATACAATTCATCAATTTTTAATCATACATCAGTTAATTATTTGATATCATTTAGTGTTCGGAAGCTCATTTACGGTACAATGAATATCTTTTGCCAACTAGAACGTGCAACATCGTGATCGGTGTTTGAATTCAGCATACCACCTAAAATGATTGATCGTGCTGAATTTTACGATGCTTATCAATGCAATTTTTTATTGACAATCTAAATTAATGATTGAGTTTTGAGTTTTTCGGCGCTTCGTGGTCTTGGCCTGCTGCAAGGGTCCTCTAAACCACCTACGGTCGAGCGCCGTCGTTAGCCAATCCTTAATCCCGATTTGTCTGTTGGAAACATCAACGGCATCCCTCTATCTTATTTTTAACCTACCAAGCCTCCTCTGTCTGACGACCTAAAACAGCTTTTTGGATAGGGTCGTCCGGTGTCATTCTTATGATGTGACAAGCCCACCGGAGTGCCTGAGCCCATAGAGCTCATCATTGTAGCGGCTCCATTGTCCTTCCAAAAATACGAGGCCAAAAAACCTTCCATCGAGCATCTTCCACTCGAACGCGGCTAAGAGGGTTTCGTATCAGTTTGAAAGTCCATGTCTCACAGGCGTATGTAAGTACTAGAGCTATATATAAGGTTGCTGGTGCTGATAGTATTGATAAATAATTAACATATGAATTCTTATTCTTAATAGATTAAATCGAATTGCCAAGGTATCATGTAAAGTAAACTTATAACGAGCTTCTTTAGTTTTTTAAGTGGACGATTAGCGCATGGGTAATGTTCGTCAAGCACTGATACCAGGAGAGCTTCCAACGTAGGAGGATGCTTTTTCCGTGTTGATCGCGACAGAGAACTCACCAAAAATGACCAGTTTGTCAAGCTCTGATACCAAGTGAGCATCCTGCTACGTGGTAAAATAAGTCGATACGGCCAGGCCGTTCTAACGAAACAAAAAAAAAAAAAACAAAAACCAAGTGTGCATCCAACGCAGAATGATGCGTTTTTCCGTGTTGATCGAGACAGAGAACTCACCAAAAATGACCAATTTGTCAAGCTCTGATACCACGAGAGCCTCCAACGCAGGAGGATGCTTTTTCCGTGTCGATCGAGACAGAGAACTCACCAAAAATGACCATTTTGTCAAGCTCTGATGCCAGGAGAGCAGCCAGCGCAGCAGGATGCTTTTTCCGTGTTGATCGAGACAGAGAACTCACCAAAAATGACTAGTTTGTCAAGCTCTGATACCAGGAGAGCATCCAACGCAGGAGGATGCTTTTTTCGTGTTGATCGAGACAGAGAACTCACCAAAAATGACCAGTTTGTCAAGCTCTGATACCAGGAGAGCATCTAACGCAGGAGGATGCTTTTTCCGTGTTGATTGAGACAGAGAACTCACCAAAAATGACCAGTTTGTCAAGCTCTGATACCAGGAGAGCATCCAACGTAGGAGGATTATTTTTTTGTGTCGATCGAGACAGAGAACTCACCAAAAATGACTAGTTTGTCAAGCTCTGATACCAGGAGAACATCCAACGCAGGAGGATGCTTTTTCCGTGTTGATCGAGACAGAGAACTCACCAAAAATGATCAGTTTTTCCAGCTCTGATACCAAGTGAGCATCCTGCTACGTGGTAAAATAAGTCGATACGGCCAGGCCGTTCTAACGAAACAAAAAAAAAAAAAAAAAACAAAAACCAAGTGTGCATCCAACGCAGGATGATGCGTTTTTCCGTGTTGATCGAGACAGAGAACTCACCAAAAATGACCAATTTGTCAAGCTCTGATACCAGGAGAGCATCCAACGCAGGAGGATGCTTTATCCGTGTTGATCGAGACAGAGAACTCACCAAAAATGACCAGTTTGTCAAGCTCTGATCAGGAGAGCATCTAACGCAGGAGGATGCTTTTTCCGTGTTGATTGAGACAGAGAACTCACCAAAAATGACCAGTTTGTCAAGCTCTGATACCAGGAGAGCATCCAACGTAGGAGGATTATTTTTTTGTGTCGATCGAGACAGAGAACTCACCAAAAATGACCAGTTAGTCAAGCTCTGATACCAGGAGAGCATCCAATGTATGAGGGTGCTTTTTCCGTGTTGATCGAGACAGAGAACTCACCAAAAATGACCAATTTGTCAAGCTCTGATACCACGAGAGCCTCCAACGCAGAAGGATGCTTTTTTCGTGTTGATCGAGACAGAGAACTCACCAAAAATGACTAGTTTGTCAAGCTCTGATACCAGGAGAGCATCTAACGCAGGAGGATGCTTTTTCCGTGTTGATTGAGACAGAGAACTCACCAAAAATGACCAGTTTGTCAAGCTCTGATACCAGGAGAGCATCCAACGTAGGAGGATTATTTTTTTGTGTCGATCGAGACAGAGAACTCACCAAAAATGACCAGTTAGTCAAGCTCTGATACCACGAGAGCATCCAACGCAGGAGGATGCTTTATCCGTGTTGATCGAGACAGAGAACTCACCAAAAATGACCAGTTTGTCAAGCTCTGATACCAGGAGAGCATCCAACGCAGGAGGATGCTTTTTCCGTGTTGATCGAGACAGAGAACTCACCAAAAATGATCAGTTTTTCCAGCTCTGATACCAAGTGAGCATCCTGCTACGTGGTAAAATAAGTCGATACGGCCAGGCCGTTCTAACGAAACAAAAAAAAAAAAAACAAAAACCAAGTGTGCATCCAACGCAGGATGATGCGTTTTTCCGTGTTGATCGAGACAGAGAACTCACCAAAAATGATCAGTTTGTCAAGCTCTGATACCAGGAGAGCATCTAACGCAGGAGGATGCTTTTTCCGTGTTGATCGAGACAGAGAACTCACCAAAAATGACCAATTTGTCAAGCTCTGATACCAGGAGAGCATCCAACGCAGGAGGATGCTTTTTTCGTGTTGATCGAGACAGAGAACTCACCAAAAATGACCAGTTTGTCAAGCTCTGATACCAGGAGAGCATCTAACGCAGGAGGATGCTTTATCCGTGTTGATTGAGACAGAGAACTCACCAAAAATGACCAGTTTGTCAAGCTCTGATACCAGGAGAGCATCCAACGTAGGAGGATTATTTTTTTGTGTCGATCGAGACAGAGAACTCACCAAAAATGACCAGTTAGTCAAGCTCTGATACCACGAGAGCATCCAACGCAGGAGGATGCTTTATCCGTGTTGATCGAGACAGAGAACTCACCAAAAATGACCAGTTTGTCAAGCTCTGATACCAGGAGAGCATCCAACGCAGGAGGATGCTTTTTCCGTGTTGATCGAGACAGAGAACTCACCAAAAATGATCAGTTTTTCCAGCTCTGATACCAAGTGAGCATCCTGCTACGTGGTAAAATAAGTCGATACGGCCAGGCCGTTCTAACGAAACAAAAAAAAAAAAAACAAAAACCAAGTGTGCATCCAACGCAGAATGATGCGTTTTTCCGTGTTGATCGAGACAGAGAACTCACCAAAAATGACCAGTTAGTCAAGCTCTGATACCACGAGAGCATCCAACGCAGGAGGATGCTTTTTCCGTGTTGATCGAGACAGAGAACTCACCAAAAATGACCATTTTGTCAAGCTCTGATGCCATGAGAGCATCCAACGCAGGAGGATTATTTTTACCGTGTTGATCGAGACAGAGAACTCACCAAAAATGACTAGTTTGTCAAGCTCTGATACCATGAGAGCATCCAATGTATGAGGGTGCTTTTTCCGTGTTGATCGAGACAGAGAACTCGCCAAAAATGACCAGTTTGTCAAGCTCTGATACCAGGAGAGCATCCAACGCAGGAGGATGCTTTTTCCGTGTTGATCGAGACAGAGAACTCACCAAAAATGACCATTTTGTCAAGCTCTGATGCCATGAGAGCATCCAACGCAGGAGGATTATTTTTACCGTGTTGATCGAGACAGAGAACTCACCAAAAATGACTAGTTTGTCAAGCTCTGATACCATGAGAGCATCCAATGTATGAGGGTGCTTTTTCCGTGTTGATCGAGACAGAGAACTCGCCAAAAATGACCAGTTTGTCAAGCTCTGATACCAGGAGAGCATCCAACGCAGGAGGATGCTTTTTCCGTGTTGATCGAGACAGAGAACTCACCAAAAATGACCATTTTGTCAAGCTCTGATGCCATGAGAGCATCCAACGCAGGAGGATTATTTTTACCGTGTTGATCGAGACAGAGAACTCACCAAAAATGACTAGTTTGTCAAGCTCTGATACCATGAGAGCATCCAATGTATGAGGGTGCTTTTTCCTTGTTGATCGAGACAGAGAACTCACCAAAAATGAACAGTTTGTCAAGCTCTGATACCAGGAGAGCATCCAACGCAGGAGGATGCTTTTTTCCGTGTCAATCGAGACAGAGAACTTGCCAAAAATGACCAGTTTGTCAAGCTCTGATACCAGGAGAGCATTCAACGTAGGAGGATTTTCCTGAGGAGCACATAGTCTGTTTCATACTGATGTAAATGTTAAAATTTATATGTGATGAAATGATCGCAAGTGTCTTCACAATGACCGATTAGATCGGCCCAGTAATTCTTGGATTTCTTGACACACGGACAACCGACCTAAAATTGGAGCATCTACGATCGAGATTCACATTAATATGTGCAGGGCCACGAGAGTTGATAAAATGCTGACAAATTGGTCAAAATTGGCAACAAATTGGTGCTGGTCAACTGTGAAAACCACTATACCGTAGCCGCGCACACAATTGTTTTCAGATTTCCGATACCAGGAGAGCATGTTTTTCAAGAGGTGGAATAAATTTGCCCATCACTATTGCATTGCATACTATCAAACCCGTGAGAGCGTTCACTAGTTTAAGGAAGATGGATGAAACGGAGAGCATCCTTCATTTCGCTCAAACTTTCCGTCGGCTGGTACAAAATTCCATACAAAACCAGCTGTTTTCAGATTTGCGATACCAGGAGAGCATCCACGGAAGAGGTAGCACCTAGTACAGCAATTTTGGTCGAAAACCGCCGAAAGGTATGCAATTTTTATACACTAACTTTCCCGTTTTTCGTGAAAAATTTCTTTGAAAACTACCAGTTTTCGAATGTATTGTACCAGGAGAGCATCCACGGAAGAGGTAGCACCTGGTAATTTTGCCCGCCTAAAGGTATGCAATGTTTAAACACTAACTTTCCATACAAACCAGCTGTTTTCAGATTTCCGATACCAGGAGAGCATGTACTTCAAGAGGTGACCCTCAGCCACTCAGGCACTCATGAGTGACCGGCACTCATGAGTGACTGAGTGACCGGAACTCATGAGTGACTGAGTGACCGGAACTCATGAGTGACCGGCACTCATGAGTGACCGGCACTCATGAGTGACCGGCACTCATGAGTAACCAGCACTCATGAGTGACTGGCACTCATGAGTGCCTGAGAGCTGTCAATTAGCCGTCAATTAGCCGTCGATTAGCCGTCGATTAGCCGTCAATTAGCCGTCGATTAGCCGTCGATTAGCCGTCGATTAGGCGTCGATTAGCCGTCGATTAGCCGTCAATTAACCGTCAATTAGCCGTCAATTAGCCGTTGATTAGCCGCCAATTAGCCGTCAATTAGGCGTCAATTAGCCGTCGATAAGCCGTCGATTAGGCGTTGATTAGCCGTCGATTAGCCGTCAATTAACCGTCAATTAGCCGTCAATTAGCCGTTGATTAGCCGCCAATTAGCCGTCAATTAGGCGTCAATTAGCCGTCGATAAGCCGTCAATTAGCCGTAAATTAGGCGTCGATTAGCCGTCAATTCGCCGTCGATTAGCCGTCAATTAGCCGTAAATTAGGCGTCGATTAGCCGTCAATTCGCCGTCGATTAGCCGTCAATTCGCCGTCGATTAGCCGTCAATAAGTCGTCAAATAGCCGTCGATTAGCCGTCAATTAGCCGTCGATTAGGCGTCGATTAGCCGTCGATAAGACGTCGATTAGCCGTCAATTAGCCGTCGATTAGCCGTCGATTAGCCATCAATTAGCCGTCGATTAGGCGTCGATTAACCGTCGATTAGCCGTCAATTAGCCGTCAATTAGGCGTCAAATTTGACGCCTAATTGACGGCTTATTGACAGCTAATAGACGGCTAATTGGCGGCTAATCAACGGCTAATTGACGGCTAATTGACGGCTAATCGACGGCTAATCGACGGCTAATCGACGCCTAATTGACGGCTAATCGACGGCTAATCGACGGCTAATTGACGGCTAATCGACGGTTAATCGACGCCTAATCGACGGCTAATCGACGGCTAATTGACGGCTAATCGACTGCTAATCGACGGCTAATTGACGGCTAATCGACGGCTAATCGACGGCTAATTGACGGCTAATTGACAGCTCTCAGTCACTCATGAGTGCCAGTCACTCATGAGTGCCGGTCACTCATGAGTGCCGGTCACTCATGAGTTCCGGTCACTCATGAGTGCCGGTCACTCATGAGTTCCGGTCACTCAGTCACTCATGAGTTCCGGTCACTCAGTGACTCATGAGTGCCGGTCACTCATGAGTGCCTGAGTGGCTGAGGGTCACCTCTTGAAGTACATGCTCTCCTGGTATCGGAAATCTGAAAACAGCTGGTTTGTATGGAAAGTTAGTGTTTAAACATTGCATACCTTTAGGCGGGCAAAATTACCAGGTGCTACCTCTTCCGTGGATGCTCTCCTGGTACAATACATTCGAAAACTGGTAGTTTTCAAAGAAATTTTTCACGAAAAACGGGAAAGTTAGTGTATAAAAATTGCATACCTTTCGGCGGTTTTCGACCAAAATTGCTGTACTAGGTGCTACCTCTTCCGTGGATGCTCTCCTGGTATCGCAAATCTGAAAACAGCTGGTTTTGTATGGAATTTTGTACCAGCCGACGG
Organism: Anopheles moucheti; assembly: GCF_943734755.1. Taxonomy (NCBI): domain Eukaryota; kingdom Metazoa; phylum Arthropoda; class Insecta; order Diptera; family Culicidae; genus Anopheles; species Anopheles moucheti. The sequence continues at coordinate 33,995,481 of NC_069141.1, read as the reverse complement.
AAAGTTTGAGCGAAATGAAGGATGCTCTCCGTTTCATCCATCTTCCTTAAACTAGTGAACGCTCTCACGGGTTTGATAGTATGCAATGCAATAGTGATGGGCAAATTTATTCCACCTCTTGAAAAACATGCTCTCCTGGTATCGGAAATCTGAAAACAATTGTGTGCGCGGCTACGGTATAGTGGTTTTCACAGTTGACCAGCACCAATTTGTTGCCAATTTTGACCAATTTGTCAGCATTTTATCAACTCTCGTGGCCCTGCACATATTAATGTGAATCTCGATCGTAGATGCTCCAATTTTAGGTCGGTTGTCCGTGTGTCAAGAAATCCAAGAATTACTGGGCCGATCTAATCGGTCATTGTGAAGACACTTGCGATCATTTCATCACATATAAATTTTAACATTTACATCAGTATGAAACAGACTATGTGCTCCTCAGGAAAATCCTCCTACGTTGAATGCTCTCCTGGTATCAGAGCTTGACAAACTGGTCATTTTTGGCAAGTTCTCTGTCTCGATTGACACGGAAAAAAGCATCCTCCTGCGTTGGATGCTCTCCTGGTATCAGAGCTTGACAAACTGTTCATTTTTGGTGAGTTCTCTGTCTCGATCAACAAGGAAAAAGCACCCTCATACATTGGATGCTCTCCTGGTATCAAAGCTTGACAAAATGGTCATTTTTGGTGAGTTCTCTGTCTCGATCAACACGGATAAAGCATCCTCCTGCGTTGGATGTTCTCCTGGTATCAGAGCTTGACAAACTAGTCATTTTTGGTCAGTTCTCTGTCTCGATCAACACGGAAAAAGCATCCTCCTGCGTTGGATGCTCTCCTGGCATCAGAGCTTGACAAACTAGTCATTTTTGGTGAGTTCTCTGTCTCGATTGACACGGAAAAAGCATCCTTCTGCGCTGGCTGCTCTCCTGGCATCAGAGCTTGACAAAATGGTCATTTTTGGTGATTTCTCTGTCTCGATCAACACGGAAAAAGCATCCTCCTGCGTTGGATGCTCTCATGGTATCCGAGCTTGACAAACTAGTCATTTTTGGTCAGTTCTCTGTCTCTATCAACACGGAAAAAGCATCCTCCTGCGTTGGATGCCCTCCTGGTATCAAAGCTTGACAAACTGGTCATTTTTGGTGATTTCTCTGTCTCGATCAACACGAAAAAAGCATCCTCCTGCGTTGGATGCTCTCCTGGTATTAGAGCTTGACAAACTAGTCATTTTTGGTCAGTTCTCTGTCTCGATCAACACGGAAAAAGCATCCTCCTGCGTTGGATGCTCTCCTGGCATCAGAGCTTGACAAACTGGTCATTTTTGGTGAGTTCTCTGTCTCGATCAACACGGAAAAAGCATCCTCCTGCGTTGGATGCTCTCCTGGTATCAAAGCTTGACAAACTGGTCATTTTTGGTGAGTTCTCTGTCTCGATCAACACGGAAAAAGCACCCTCATACATTGGATGCTCTCCTGGTATCAAAGCTTGACAAACTGGTCATTTTTGGTGAGTTCTCTGTCTCGATCAACACGGAAAAAGCATCCTCCTGCGTTGGATGCTCTCCTGGTATCAGAGCTTGACAAACTAGTCAATTTTGGTGAGTTCTCTGTCTCGACCGACACGGTAAAAGCATCCTCCTACATTAGATGTTCTTCTGGTATCAGAGCTTGACAAAATGGTCATTTTTGGTTAGTTCTCTGTCTCAATCAACACGGAAAAAGAATCCTCCTGCGTTTGATGTTCTCCTGGTATCAGAGCTTGACAAACTGGTCATTTTTGGTGAGTTCTCTGTCTCGATCAACACGGAAAAAGCATCCTCCTGCGTTGGTTGCTCTCCTGGTACCAGAGCTTGACAAACTGGTCATTTTTGGTGAGTTCTCTGTCTCGATCAACACGGAAAAAGCATCCTCCTGCGTTGGTTGCTCTTCTGATACCAGAGCTTGACAAATTGGTCATTTTTGGTGAGTTCTCTGTCTCAATCAACACGGAAAAAGCACCCTCATACATTGGATGCTCTCCTGGTATCAAAGCTTGACAAACTGGTCATTTTTGGTGAGTTCTCTGTCTCGACCAACACGGAAAAAGCATCCTCCTGCGTTAGATGCTCACCTTGTATCAGAGCTTGACAAATTGGTCATTTTTGGTGAGTTCTCTGTCTCGATCAACAAGGAAAAAAGCATCCTCCTGCGTTGGATGCTCTCATGGTATCACAGCTTGACAAACTGGTCAGTTTTGGCGAGTTCTCTGTCTCGGTCAACACGGAAAAAGCATCCTCCTGCGTTTGATGTTCTCCTGGTATCAGAGCTTGACAAACTAGACATTTTTGGCGAGTTCTCTGTCTCAGTCAACACGGAAAAAGCATCCTCCTGCGTTGGATGCTCTCCTGGTATCAGAGCTTGACAAACTGGTCATTTTTGGTGAGTTCTCTGTCTCGATCAACACGGAAAAAGCACCCTCATACATTGGATGCTCTCCTGGTATCAAAGCTTGACAAACTGGTCATTTTTGGTGAGTTCTCTGTCTCGATCAACACGGATAAAGCATCCTCCTGCGTTGGATGCTCTCATGGTATCAGAGCTTGACAAACTAGTCAATTTTGGTGAGTTCTCTGTCTCGATCAACACGGTAAAAGCATCCTCCTACGTTTGATGTTCTTCTGGTATCAGAGCTTGACAAAATGGTCATTTTTGGTTAGTTCTCTGTCTCAATCAACACGGAAAAAGCATCCTCCTGCGTTTGATGTTCTCCTGGTATCAGAGCTTGACAAACTGGTCATTTTTGGTGAGTTCTCTGTCTCGATCAACACGGAAAAAGCATCCTCCTGGTTTGGTTGCTCTCCTGGTACCAGAGCTTGACAAACTGGTCATTTTTGGTGAGTTCTCTGTCTCGATCAACACGGAAAAAGCACCCTCATACATTGGATGCTCTCCTGGTATCAAAGCTTGACAAACTGGTCATTTTTGGTGAGTTCTTTGTCTCGATCGACACGGAAAAAGCATCCTCCTGCGTTAGATGCTCACCTTGTATCAGAGCTTGACAAATTGGTCATTTTTGGTGAGTTCTCTGTCTCGATCAACAAGGAAAAAAGCATCCTCCTACGTTGGATGCTCTCCTGGTATCAGAGCTTGACAAACTGGTCATTTTTGGTGAGTTCTCTGTCTCGATCAACACGGAAAAAGCACCCTCATACATTGGATGCTCTCCTGGTATCAAAGCTTGACAAACTGGTCATTTATGGTGAGTTCTCTGTCTCGATCAACACGGATAAAGCATCCTCCTGCGTTGGATGCTCTCATGGTATCAGAGCTTGACAAACTAGTCAATTTTGGTGAGTTCTCTGTCTCGATCAACACGGTAAAAGCATCCTCCTACGTTTGATGTTCTTCTGGTATCAGAGCTTGACAAAATGGTCATTTTTGGTTAGTTCTCTGTCTCAATCAACACGGAAAAAGAATCCTCCTGCGTTTGATGTTCTCCTGGTATCAGAGCTTGACAAACTGGTCATTTTTGGTGAGTTCTCTGTCTCGATCAACACGGAAAAAGCATCCTCCTGCGTTGGTTGCTCTTCTGGTACCAGAGCTTGACAAATTGGTCATTTTTGGTGAGTTCTCTGTCTCGATCAACACGGAAAAAGCACCCTCATACATTGGATGCTCTCCTGGTATCAAAGCTTGACAAACTGGTCATTTTTGGTGAGTTCTCTGTCTCGATCGACACGGAAAAAGCATCCTCCTGCGTTAGAAGCTCACCTTGTATCAGAGCTTGACAAATTGGTCATTTTTGGTGAGTTCTCTGTCTCGATCAACAAGGAAAAAAGCATCCTCCTGCGTTTGATGTTCTCATGGTATCAGAGCTTGACAAACTGGTCATTTTTGGCGAGTTCTGTGTCTCGGTCAACACGGAAAAAGCATCCTCCTGCGTTTGATGTTCTCCTGGTATCAGAGCTTGACAAACTAGACATTTTTGGCGAGTTCTCTGTCTCAGTCAACACGGAAAAAGCATCCTCCTAGGTTAGATGCTCTCCTGGTATCAAAGCTTGACAAACTGGTCATTTTTGGTGAGTTCTCTGTCTCGATCAACACGGAAAAAGCATCCTCCTGCGTTGGATGCTCTTCTGGTACCAGAGCTTGACAAATTAGTCATTTTTGGTGAGTTCTCTGTCTCGATCAACACGGAAAAAGCACCCTCATACAGTGGATGCTCTCCTGGTATCAAAGCTTGACAAACTGGTCATTTTTGGTGAGTTCTCTGTCTCGATCAACACGGATAAAGCATCCTCCTGCGTTGGATGCTCTCATGGTATCAGAGCTTGACAAACTGGTCATTTTTGGTGAGTTCTCTGTCTCGATCAACACGGAAAAAGCATCCTCCTGCGTTGGATGCTCTCCTGGCATCAGAGCTTGACAAAATGGTCATTTTTGGTGAGTTCTCTGTCTCAATCAACACGAAAAAAGCATCCTCCTAAGTTGGATGCTCTCCTGGTATCAAAGCTTGACAAACTGGTCATTTTTGGTGAGTTCTCTGTCTCGATCAACACGGATAAAGCACCCTCATACATTGGATGCTCTCATGGTATTAGAGCTTGACAAACTAGTCATTTTTGGTCAGTTCTCTGTCTCGATCAACACGGAAAAAGCATCCTCCTGCGTTGGATGCTCTCCTGGTATCAGAGCTTGACAAAATGGTCATTTTTGGTGAGTTCTCTGTCTCGATCGACACGGAAAAAGCACCCTCATACATTGGATGCTCTCCTGGTATCAGAGCTTGACAAACTGGTCATTTTTGGCGAGTTCTCTGTCTCGGTCAACACGGAAAAAGCATCCTCCTGCGTTTGATGTTCTCCTGGTATCAGAGCTTGACAAACTAGTCATTTTTGGCGAGTTCTCTGTCTCGGTCAACACGGAAAAAGCATCCTCCTGCGTTGGATGCTCTCCTGGTATCAGAGCTTGACAAATTGGTCATTTTTGGTGAGTTCTCTGTCTCGATCAACACGGAAAAAGCATCCTCCTGCGTTGGATGCTCTCGTGGTATCAGAGCTTGACTAACTGGTCATTTTTGGTGAGTTCTCTGTCTCGATCAACACGGAAAAACGCATCATTCTGCGTTGGATGCTCTCCTGGTATCAGAGCTTGACAAACTAGTCATTTTTGGTCAGTTCTCTGTCTCGATCAACACGGATAAAGCATCCTCCTGCGTTGGATGCCCTCATGGCATCAGAGCTTGACAAACTGGTCATTTTTGGTCAGTTCTCTGTCTCGATCAACACGAAAAAAGCATCCTCCTGCGTTGGATGCTCTCCTGGTATCAGAGCTTGACAAATTAGTCATTTTTGGTGAGTTCTCTGTCTCGGTCAACGCGGAAAAAGCATCCTCCTGCGTTGGATGCTCTCCTGGTATCAGAGCTTGACAAACTAGTCATTTTTGGTCAGTTCTCTGTCTCGATCAACACGGAAAAAGCATCCTCCTGCGTTTGATGTTCTCCTGGTATCAGAGCTTGACAATCTGGTCAATTTAGGTGAGTTCTCAGTCTCGATCAACACGGAAAAAGCATCCTGCTGCGCTGGCTGCTCTCCTGGTATCAGAGCTTGACAAACTGGTCATTTTTGGTGAGTTCTCTGTCTCGATCGACACGGAAAAAGCATCCTCCTGCGTTAGATGCTCACCTTGTATCAGAGCTTGACAAACTGGTCATTTTTGGTGAGTTCTCTGTCTCGGTCAACACGGAAAAAGCATCCTCCTGCGTTGGTTGCTCTCCTGGTACCAGAGCTTGACAAATTGGTCATTTTTGGTGAGTTCTCTGTCTCGATCAACACGAAAAAAGCATCCTCCTGCGTTTGATGCTCTCCTGGTACCAGAGCTTGACAAACTGGTCATTTTTGGTGAGTTCTCTGTCTCGATCAACACGGATAAAGCACCCTCATACATTGGATGCTCTCCTGGTATCAGAGCTTGACAAACTGGTCATTTTTGGTGAGTTCTCTGTCTCGATCAACACGGAAAAAGCATCCTCCTGCGTTGGATGCTCTCCTGGTATCAAAGCTTGACAAACTAGTCATTTTTGGCCAGTTCTCTGTCTCGATCAACACGGAAAAAGCATCCTCCTGCGTTGGATGCTCTCCTGGCATCAGAGCTTGACAAATTGGTCATTTTTGGTGAGTTCTCTGTCTCGATCAACACGGAAAAAGCATCCTCCTGCGTTGGATGCTCTCCTGATATCAGAGCTTGACAAACTAGTCATTTTTGGTGAGTTCTCTGTCTCGATCAACACGGAAAAAGCATCCTTCTGCGCTGGCTGCTCTCCTGGTATCAGAGCTTGACAAACTAGTCATTTTTGGTGAGTTCTCTGTCTCGATCAACACGGAAAAAGCACCCTCATACATTGGATGCTCTCCTGGTATCAGAGCTTGACAAGCTGGTCATTTTTGGCGAGTTCTCTGTCTCGGTCAACACGGAAAAAGCATCCTCCTGCGTTGGATGCTCTCCTGGTATCAGAGCTTGACAAACTGGTCATTTTTGGTGAGTTCTCTGTCTCGATCAACACGGAAAAAGCACCCTTATACATTGGATGCTCTCCTGGTATCAGAGCTTGACAAACTGGTCATTTTTGGTCAGTTCTCTGTCTCGATCAACACGGATAAAGCATCCTCCTGCGTTGGATGCCCTTATGGCATCAGAGCTTGACAAACTAGTCATTTTTGGTCAGTTCTCTGTCTCGATCAACACGCAAAAAGCATCCTCCTGCGTTGGTTGCTCTCCTGGTACCAGAGCTTGACAAATTGGTCATTTTTGGTCAGTTCTCTGTCTCGATCAACACGGAAAAAGCATCCTCCTGCGTTTGATGCTCTCCTGGTACCAGAGCTTGACAAACTGGTCATTTTTGGTGAGTTCTCTGTCTCGATCAACACGGAAAAAGCACCCTCATACATTGGATGCTCTCCTGGTATCAAAGCTTGACAAACTGGTCATTTTTGGTGAGTTCTCTGTCTCGATCAACACGGAAAAAGCATCCTCCTGCGTTGGATGCTCTCCTGGCATCAGAGCTTGACAAATTGGTCATTTTTGGTGAGTTCTCTGTCTCGATCAACACGGAAAAAGCATCCTCCTGCGTTGGATGCTCTCCTGATATCAGAGCTTGACAAACTAGTCATTTTTGGTGAGTTCTCTGTCTCGATCAACACGGAAAAAGCATCCTTCTGCGCTGGCTGCTCTCCTGGTATCAGAGCTTGACAAACTAGTCATTTTTGGCGAGTTCTCTGTCTCGATCGACACGGAAAAAGCATCCTCCTGCGTTGGATGCTCTCCTGGTATCAAAGTTTGACAAATTGGTCATTTTTGGTGAGTTCTCTGTCTCGGTCAACACGGAAAAAGCATCCTCCTGCGTTGGATGCTCTCATGGTATCAGAGCTTGACAAACTGGTCATTTTTGGTGAGTTCTCTGTCTCAATCAACACGGAAAAAGCATCCTCCTGCGTTTGATGTTCTCCTGGTATCAGAGCTTGACAAACTAGTCTATTTTGGTGAGTTCTCTGTTACGATTGACACGGAAAAAAGCATCCTCCTACGTTAGATGTTCTTCTGGTATCAGAGCTTGACAAACTGGTCATTTTTGGAGATTTCTCTGTCTCGATCAACACGGAAAAAGCACCCTCATACAGTGGATGCTCTCCTGGTATCAAAGCTTGACAAACTGGTTATTTTTGGTGAGTTCTCTGTGTCGATCAACACGAAAAAAACATCCTCCTGCGTTTGATGCTCTCCTGATATCAGAGCTTGACAAACTGGTCAGTTTTGGTGAGTTCTCTGTCTCGATCAACACGGAAAAAGCATCCTTCTGCGCTGGATGCTCTCCTGGCATCAGAGCTTGACAAAATGGTCATTTTTGGTGAGTTCTCTGTCTCGATCAACACGGAAAAAGCATCCTCCTGCGTTGGATGCTCTCCTGGTATGAGAGCTTGACAAACTGGTCATGTTTGGTGAGTTCTCTGTCTCGATCAACACGGAAAAAGCATCCTCCTGCGTTTGATGCTCTCCTGGTATCAGAGCTTGACAAAATGGTCAGTTTTGGTGAGTTCTCTGTCTCGATCATCGCGGAAAAAGCATCCTCCTGCGTTGGATGCTCACCTTGTATCAGAGCTTGACAAACTGGTCATTTTTGGTGAGTTCTCTGTCTCGGTCAACACTGATAAAGCATCCTCCTGCGTTTGATGTTCTCCTGGTATCAGAGCTTGACAATCTGGTCATTTTTGGTGAGTTCTCTGTCTCGGTCAACACGGAAAAAGCATCCTCCTGCGTTGGATGCTCACCTTGTATCAGAGCTTGACAAACTGGTCATTTTTGGTGAGTTCTCTGTCTCGGTCAACGCGGAAAAAGCATCCTCCTGCGTTGGATGCTCTCCTGGCATCAAAGCTTGACAAATTGGTCATTTTTGGTGAGTTCTCTGTCTCGATCAACACGGAAAAAGCATCCTCCCGCGTTGGATGCCTTCCTGGTATCAGAGTTTGACAAATTGGTCATTTTTGGTGAGTTCTCTGTCTCGATCAACACGGAAAAAGCATCCTCCTGCGTTGGATGCTCACCTTGTATCAGAGCTTGACAAACTGGTCATTTTTGGTGAGTTCTCTGTCTCGGTCAACACGGAAAAAGCATCCTCCTGCGTTGGATGCTCTCATGGTATCAGAGCTTGACAAACTAGTCATTTTTGGTGAGTTCTCTGTCTCGATCAACACGGAAAAAGCATCCTCCTGCGTTGGATGCTCTCCTGGTATCAAAGTTTGACAAACTGGTCATTTTTGGTGAGTTCTCTGTCTCGATCAACACGGAAAAAGCATCCTTCTGCACTGGATGCTCTCCTGGCATCAGAGCTTGACAAATTGGTCATTTTTGGTGAGTTCTCTGTCTCGATCAACACGGAAAAAGCATCCTCCTGCGTTGGATGCTCTCCTGGTATCAAAGTTTGACAAATTGGTCATTTTTGGTGAGTTCTCTGTCTCGGTCAACACGGAAAAAGCATCCTCCTGCGTTGGATGCTCTCATGGTATCAGAGCTTGACAAACTGGTCATTTTTGGTGAGTTCTCTGTCTCAATCAACACGGAAAAAGCATCCTTCTGCGTTTGATGTTCTCCTAGTATTAGAGCTTGACAAACTAGTCATTTTTGGTGAGTTCTCTGTCTCGATTGACACGGAAAAAAGCATCCTCCTACGTTAGATGTTCTTCTGGTATCAGAGCTTGACAAACTGGTCAGTTTTGGTGAGTTCTCTGTCTCGATCAACACGGAAAAAGCACCCTCATACATTGGATGCTCTCCTGGTATCAAAGCTTGACAAACTGGTCATTTTTGGTGAGTTCTCTGTCTCGATCAACACGGATAAAGCATCCTCCTGCGTTGGATGCTCTCCTGATATCAGAGCTTGACAAGCTGGTCAGTTTTGGTGAGTTCTCTGTCTCGGTCAACACGGAAAAAGCATCCTCCTGCGTTGGATGCTCTCCTGGTATCAGAGCTTGACAAACTGGTCAAGTTTGGTGAGTTCTCTGTCTCAATCAACACGAAAAAAGCATCCTCCTGCGTTGGATGCTCTCATGGTATCAGAGCTTGACAAACTAGTCATTTTTGGTGAGTTCTCTGTCTCGATCAACACGGAAAAAGCATCCTTCTGCGCTGGCTACTATCCTGGTATCAGAGCTTGACAAACTGGTCATTTTTAGTGAGTTCTCTGTCTCGATCGACACGGAAAAAGCATCCTCCTGCGTTTGATGTTCTCCTGGTATCAGAGCTTGACAAATTGGTCATTTTTGGTGAGTTCTCTGTCTCGGTCAACACGGAAAAAGCATCCTCCTGCGTTGGATGCTCTCATGGTATCAGAGCTTGACAAACTAGTCATTTTTGGTGAGTTCTCTGTCTCGATCAACACGGAAAAAGCATCCTCCTGCGTTGGATGCTCTCCTGGTATCAAAGTTTGACAAACTGGTCATTTTTGGTGAGTTCTCTGTCTCGATCAACACGGAAAAAGCATCCTTCTGCACTGGATGCTCTCCTGGCATCAGAGCTTGACAAATTGGTCATTTTTGGTGAGTTCTCTGTCTCGATCAACACGGAAAAAGCATCCTCCTGCGTTGGATGCTCTCCTGGTATCAAAGTTTGACAAATTGGTCATTTTTGGTGAGTTCTCTGTCTCGGTCAACACGGAAAAAGCATCCTCCTGCGTTGGATGCTCTCCTGGTATCAGAGCTTGACAAACTGGTCATTTTTGGTGAGTTCTCTGTCTCAATCAACACGGAAAAAGCATCCTTCTGCGTTTGATGTTCTCCTAGTATTAGAGCTTGACAAACTAGTCATTTTTGGTGAGTTCTCTGTCTCGATTGACACGGAAAAAAGCATCCTCCTACGTTAGATGTTCTTCTGGTATCAGAGCTTGACAAACTGGTCAGTTTTGGTGAGTTCTCTGTCTCGATCAACACGGAAAAAGCACCCTCATACATTGGATGCTCTCCTGGTATCAAAGCTTGACAAACTGGTTATTTTTGGTGAGTTCTCTGTCTCGATCAACACGGATAAAGCATCCTCCTGCGTTGGATGCTCTCCTGATATCAGAGCTTGACAAGCTGGTCAGTTTTGGTGAGTTCTCTGTCTCGGTCAACACGGAAAAAGCATCCTCCTGCGTTGGATGCTCTCCTGGTATCAGAGCTTGACAAACTGGTCATTTTTGGTGAGTTCTCTGTCTCAATCAACACGAAAAAAGCATCCTCCTGCGTTGGATGCTCTCATGGTATCAGAGCTTGACAAACTAGTCATTTTTGGTGAGTTCTCTGTCTCGATCAACACGGAAAAAGCATCCTTCTGCGCTGGCTGCTCTCCTGGTATCAGAGCTTGACAAACTGGTCATTTTTGGTGAGTTCTCTGTCTCAATCGACACGGAAAAAGCATCCTCCTGCGTTTGATGTTCTCCTGGTATCAGAGCTTGACAAACTGGTCATTTTTGGTGAGTTCTCTGTCTCGATCAACACGGAAAAAGCATCCTCCTGCGTTGGATGCTCACCTTGTATCAGAGCTTGACAAACTGGTCATTTTTGGTGAGTTCTCTGTCTCGATCAACACGGAAAAAGCACCCTCATACACTGGATGCTCTCCTGGTATCAAAGCTTGAAAAACTGGTTATTTTTGGTGAGTTCTCTGTGTCGATCAACACGGAAAAAGCATCCTCCTGCGTTTGATGCTCTCCTGGCATCAGAGCTTGACTAACTGGTCAGTTTTGGTGAGTTCTCTGTCTCGATCATCGCGGAAAAAGCATCCTCCTGCGTTGGATGCTCTCCTTGTATCAGAGCTTGACAAACTGGTCATTTTTGGTGAGTTCTCTGTCTCGATCAACACGGAAAAAACATCCTCCTGCGTTTGATGCTCTCCTGGTATCAGAGCTTGACAAACTGGTCATTTTTGGTGAGTTCTCTGTCTCGATCAACACGGAAAAAGCACCCTCATACAGTGGATGCTCTCCTGGTATCAAAGCTTGACAAACTGATCATTTTTGGCGAGTTCTCTGTCTCGATCAACACGGAAAAAGCATCCTCCTGCGTTGGATGCTCTCCTGGTATCAGAGCTTGACAAACTAGTCATTTTTGGTGAGTTCTCTGTCTCGATCAACACGGAAAAAGCATCCTCCCGCGTTGGATGCTCTCCTGGTATCAGAGTTTGACAAATTGGTCATTTTTGGTGAGTTCTCTGTCTCGACCAACACGGAAAAAGCATCCTCCTGCGTTGGATGCTCACCTTGTATCAGAGCTTGACAAACTGGTCATTTTTGGTGAGTTCTCTGTCTCGATCAACACGGAAAAAGCATCCTCCTGCGTTGGATGCTCACCTTGTATAAGAGCTTGACAAACTGGTCATTTCTGGTGAGTTATCTGTCTCGATCAACACGGAAAAAGCATCCTCCTGCGATGGATGCTCTCCTGGTATCAGAGCTTGACAAATTGGTCATTTTTGGTGAGTTCTCTGTCTCAATCAACACGGAAAAAGCATCCTCCCGCGTTGGATGCTCTCCTGGTATCAGAGCTTGACAAATTGGTCATTTTTGGTGAGTTCTCTGCCACAATCAACACGGAAAAAAGCATCCTCCCGCGTTGGATGCTCTCCTGGTATCAGAGCTTGACAAATTGGTCAGTTTTGGTGAGTTCTCTGTCTCGGTCAACACGGAAAAAGTAACCTCCTGCGTAGGATGCGCTCCTGGTATCAAAGCTTGACAAACTGATCATTTTTGGCGAGTTCTCTGTCTCGACCAACACGGAAAAAGCATCCTCCTGCGTTGGATGCTCACCTTGTATCAGAGCTTGACAAACTGGTCATTTTTGGTGAGTTCTCTGTCTCGGTCAACACGGAAAAAGTAACCTCCTGCGTAGGATGCGCTCCTGGTATCAAAGCTTGACAAACTGATCATTTTTGGCGAGTTCTCTGTCTCGACCAACACGGAAAAAGCATCCTCCTGCGTTGGATGCTCACCTTGTATCAGAGCTTGACAAACTGGTCATTTTTGGTGAGTTCTCTGTCTCGGTCAACACGGAAAAAGCATCCTCCTGCGTAGGTTGCGCTCCTGGTATCAAAGCTTGACAAACTGATCATTTTTGGCGAGTTCTCTGTCTCGACCAACACGGAAAAAGCATCCTCCTGCGTTGGATGCTCTCCTGGCATCAAAGCTTGACAAATTGGTCATTTTTGGTGAGTTCTCTGTCTCGGTCAACACGGAAAAAGTAACCTCCTGCGTAGGATGCGCTCCTGGTATCAAAGCTTGACAAACTGATCATTTTTGGCGAGTTCTCTGTCTCGACCAACACGGAAAAAGCATCCTCCTGCGTTGGATGCTCACCTTGTATAAGAGCTTGACAAACTTGTCATTTCTGGTGAGTTATCTGTCTCGATCAACACGGAAAAAGCATCCTCCTGCGATGGATGCTCTCCTGGTATCAGAGCTTGACAAATTGGTCATTTTTGGTGAGTTCTCTGTCTCGATCAACACGGAAAAAGCATCCTCCCGCGTTGGATGCTCTCCTGGTATCAGAGCTTGACAAATTGGTCATTTTTGGTGAGTTCTCTGCCTCAATCAACACGGAAAAAAGCATCCTCCCGCGTTGGATGCTCTCCTGGTATCAGAGGTTGACAAATTGGTCAGTTTTGGTGAGTTCTCTGTCTCGGTCAACACGGAAAAAGTAACCTCCTGCGTAGGATGCGCTCCTGGTATCAAAGCTTGACAAACTGATCATTTTTGGCGAGTTCTCTGTCTCGACCAACACGGAAAAAGCATCCTCCTGCGTTGGATGCTCTCCTGGTATCAGAGCTTGACAAATTAGTCATTTTTGGTGAGTTCTCTGTCTCGATCAACACGGAAAAAGCATCCTCCTGCGTTGGATGCTCACCTTGTTTAAGAGCTTGACAAACTGGTCATTTTTGGTGAGTTCTCTGTCTCGGTCAACACGGATAAAGCATCCTCCTGCGCTGGCTGCTCACCTTGTATAAGAGCTTGACAAACTGGTCATTTTTGGTGAGTTCTCTGTCTCGATCAACACGGAAAAAGCATCCTCCTGCGTTGGATGCTCTCATGGTATCAAAGCTTGACAAACTGGTCATTTTTGGTCAGTTCTCTGTCTCGATCAACACGGAAAAAGCATCCTCCTGCGTTGGATGCTCTCCTGGTATCAGAGCTTGACAAACTGGTCATTTTTGGTGAGTTCTCTGTCTCGATCAACGCGGAAAAAGCATCCTCCTGCGTTGGATGCTCACCTTGTATCAGAGCTTGACAAACTGGTCATTTTTGGTGAGTTCTCTGTCTCGATCAACACGGAAAAAGCATCCTCCCGCGTTGGATGCTCTCCTGGTATCAGAGTTTGACAAATTGGTCATTTTTGGTGAGTTCTCTGTCTCGACCAACACGGAAAAAGCATCCTCCTGCGTTGGATGCTCACCTTGTATCAGAGCTTGACAAACTGGTCATTTTTAGCGAGTTCTCTGTCTCGATGAACACGGAAAAAGCATCCTCCTGCGTTGGATGCTCTCCTGGCATCAAAGCTTGACAAATTGGTCATTTTTGGTGAGTTCTCTGTCTCGGTCAACGCGGAAAAAGCATCCTCCCGCGTTGGATGCTCACCTGGTATCAGAGCTTGACAAACTGGTCATTTTTGGTGAGTTCTCTGTCTCGATGAACACGGAAAAAGCATCCTCCTGCGTTGGATGCTCTCCTGGCATCAAAGCTTGACAAATTGGTCATTTTTGGTGAGTTCTCTGTCTCGATCAACACGGAAAAAGCATCCTCCCGCGTTGGATGCTCACCTGGTATCAAAGCTTGACAAACTGGTCATTTTTGGTCAGTTCTCTGTCTCGATCAACACGGAAAAAGCATCCTCCTGCGTTGGATGCTCTCCTGGTATCAGAGCTTGACAAACTGGTCATTTTTGGTGAGTTCTCTGTCTCAATCAACGCGGAAAAAGCATCCTCCCGCGTTGGATGCTCTCCTGGTATCAGAGTTTGACAAATTGGTCATTTTTGGTGAGTTCTCTGTCTCGACCAACACGGAAAAAGCACCCTCCTGCGTTGGATGCTCACCTTGTATCAGAGCTTGACAAACTGGTCATTTTTGGTGAGTTCTCTGTCTCGATCAACGCGGAAAAAGCATCCTCCTGCGTTGGATGATCTCCTGGTATCAGAGCTTGACAAACTGGTCATTTTTGGTGAGTTCTCTGTCTCGATCAACACGGAAAAAGCATCCTCCCGCGTTGGATGCTCTCCTGGTATCAGAGTTTGACAAATTGGTCATTTTTGGTGAGTTCTCTGTCTCGACCAACACGGAAAAAGCATCCTCCTGCGTTGGATGCTCACCTTGTATCAGAGCTTGACAAACTGGTCATTTTTGGTGAGTTCTCTGTCTCGATGAACACGGAAAAAGCATCCTCCTGCGTTGGATGCTCTCCTGGCATCAAAGCTTGACAAATTGGTCATTTTTGGTGAGTTCTCTGTCTCGATCAACACGGAAAAAGCATCCTCCCGCGTTGGATGCTCACCTTGTATCAGAGCTTGACAAACTGGTCATTTTTGGTGAGTTCTCTGTCTCGGTCAACGCGGAAAAAGCATCCTCCTGCGTTGGATGCTCTCCTGGCATCAAAGCTTGACAAATTGGTCATTTTTGGTGAGTTCTCTGTCTCGATCAACACGGAAAAAGCATCCTCCCGCGTTGGATGCTCTCCTGGTATCAGAGTTTGACAAATTGGTCATTTTTGGTGAGTTCTCTGTCTCGACCAACACGGAAAAAGCATCCTCCTGCGTTGGATGCTCACCTTGTATCAGAGCTTGACAAACTGGTCATTTTTGGTGAGTTCTCTGTCTCGGTCAACGCGGAAAAAGCATCCTCCTGCGTTGGATGCTCTCCTGGCATCAAAGCTTGACAAATTGGTCATTTTTGGTGAGTTCTCTGTCTCGATCAACACGGAAAAAGCATCCTCCCGCGTTGGATGCTCTCCTGGTATCAGAGTTTGACAAATTGGTCATTTTTGGTGAGTTCTCTGTCTCGATCAACGCGGAAAAAGCATCCTCCTGCGTTGGATGCTCACCTTGTATCAGAGCTTGACAAACTGGTCATTTTTGGTGAGTTCTCTGTCTCGGTCAACGCGGAAAAAGCATCCTCCTGCGTTGGATGCTCTCCTGGCATCAGAGCTTGACAAACTGGTCATTTTTGGTGAGTTCTCTGTCTCGATCAACGCGGAAAAAGCATCCTCCTGCGTTGGATGCTCTCCTGGTATCAGAGCTTGACAAACTGGTCATTTTTGGTGAGTTCTCTGTCTCGGTCAACGCGGAAAAAGCATCCTCCTGCGTTGGATGCTCTCCTGGCATCAAAGCTTGACAAATTGGTCATTTTTGGTGAGTTATCTGTCTCAATCAACACGGAAAAAGCATCCTCCTGCGTTGGATGCTCTCCTGGTATTAGAGCTTGACAAATTGGTCATGTTTGGCGAGTTCTCTGTCTCGATCAACACGGAAAAAGCATCCTCCCGCGTTAGATGCTCTCCTGGTATCAGAGTTTGACAAATTGGTCATTTTTGGTGAGTTCTCTGTCTCGACCAACACGGAAAAAGCATCCTCCTGCGTTGGATGCTCACCTTGTATCAGAGCTTGACAAACTGGTCATTTTTGGTGAGTTCTCTGTCTCGGTCAACGCGGAAAAAGCATCCTCCTGCGTTGGATGCTCTCCTGGCATCAAAGCTTGACAAATTGGTCATTTTTGGTGAGTTCTCTGTCTCGATCAACACGGAAAAAGCATCCTCCCGCGTTGGATGCTCTCCTGGTATCAGAGTTTGACAAATTGGTCATTTTTGGTGAGTTCTCTGTCTCGATCAACACGGAAAAAGCATCCTCCTGCGTTGGATGCTCACCTTGTATCAGAGCTTGACAAACTGGTCATTTTTGGTGAGTTCTCTGTCTCGGTCAACGCGGAAAAAGCATCCTCCTGCGTTGGATGCTCTCCTGGCATCAGAGCTTGACAAACTGGTCATTTTTGGTGAGTTCTCTGTCTCGATCAACGCGGAAAAAGCATCCTCCTGCGTTGGATGCTCTCCTGGTATCAGAGCTTGACAAACTGGTCATTTTTGGTGAGTTCTCTGTCTCGGTCAACGCGGAAAAAGCATCCTCCTGCGTTGGATGCTCTCCTGGCATCAAAGCTTGACAAATTGGTCATTTTTGGTGAGTTATCTGTCTCAATCAACACGGAAAAAGCATCCTCCTGCGTTGGATGCTCTCCTGGTATTAGAGCTTGACAAATTGGTCATGTTTGGCGAGTTCTCTGTCTCGATCAACACGGAAAAAGCATCCTCCCGCGTTAGATGCTCTCCTGGTATCAGAGTTTGACAAATTGGTCATTTTTGGTGAGTTCTCTGTCTCGACCAACACGGAAAAAGCATCCTCCTGCGTTGGATGCTCACCTTGTATCAGAGCTTGACAAACTGGTCATTTTTGGTGAGTTCTCTGTCTCGGTCAACGCGGAAAAAGCATCCTCCTGCGTTGGATGCTCTCCTGGCATCAAAGCTTGACAAATTGGTCATTTTTGGTGAGTTATCTGTCTCAATCAACACGGAAAAAGCATCCTCCTGCGTTGGATGCTCTCCTGGTATTAGAGCTTGACAAATTGGACATGTTTGGCGAGTTCTCTGTCTCGATCAACACGGAAAAAGCATCCTCCCGCGTTGGATGCTCTCCTGGTATCAGAGCTTTACAAATTGGTCGTTTTTGGTGAGTTCTCTGTCTCGACCAACACGGATAAAGCATCCTCCTGCGTTGGATGCTCACCTTGTATAAGAGCTTGACAAACTTGTCATTTCTGGTGAGTTCTCTGTCTCGATCAACACGGAAAAAGCATCCTCCTGCGTTGGATGCTCTCCTGGTATCAGAGCTTGACAAATTGGTCATTTTTGGTGAGTTCTCTGTCTCAATCAACACGGAAAAAGCATCCTCCTGCGTTGGATGCTCTCCTGGTATCAGAGCTTGACAAATTGGTCATTTTTGGTGAGTTCTCTGCCTCAATCAACACGGAAAAAAGCATCCTCCCGCGTTGGATGCTCTCCTGGTAACAGAGCTTGACAAATTGGTCATTTTTGGTGAGTTCTCTGTCTCGGTCAACGCGGAAAAAGCATCCTCCTGCGTTGGATGCTCTCCTTGTATCAGAGCTTGACAAACTGGTCAGTTTTGGTGAGTTCTCTGTCTCAATCAACACGGAAAAAGCATCCTCCCGCGTTGGATGCTTTCATTGTATCAGAGCTTGACAAATTGGTCATTTTTGGTGAGTTCTCTGTCTCGACCAACACGGAAAAAGCATCCTCCTGCGTTGGATGCTCACCTTGTATAAGAGCTTGACAAACTGGTCATTTCTGGTGTGTTCTCTGTCTCGGTCAACACGGAAAAAGCATCCTTCTGCGTTGGATGCTCTCCTGGCATCAAAGCTTGACAAATTGGTCATTTTTGGTGAGTTCTCTGTCTCGATCAACACGGAAAAAGCATCCTCCTGCGTTGGATGCTCTCCTGGTATCAGAGCTTGACAAACTAGTCATTTTTGGTGAGTTCTCTGCCTCAATCAACACGGAAAAAGCATCCTCCTGCGTTGGATGCTCTCCTGGTATCAGAGCTTGACAAATTGGTCATTTTTGGTGAGTTCTCTGCCTCAATCAACACGGAAAAAAGCATCCTCCCGCGTTGGATGCTCTCCTGGTATCCGAGCTTGACAAACTGGTCATTTTTGGTGAGTTCTCTGTTTCAATCAACGAGGAAAAAGCATCCTCCTGCGTTGGATGCTCTCCTGGTATCAGAGCTTGACAAACTGGTCAGTTTTGGTGAGTTCTCTGTCTCAATCAACACGGAAAAAGCATCCTCCCGCGTTGGATGCTCTCCTGGTATCAGAGCTTGACAAATTAGTCATTTTTGGTGAGTTATCTGTCTCGGTCAACGCGGAAAAAGCATCCTCCTGCGTTGGATGCTCACCTTGTATCAGAGCTTGACAAACTGGTCATTTCTGGTGAGTTCTCTGTCTCGGTCAACGCGGAAAAAGCATCCTTCTGCGTTGGATGCTCTCCTGGCATCAAAGCTTGACAAATTGGTCATTTTTGGTGAGTTCTCTGTCTCGACCAACACGGAAAAAGCATCCTCCTGCGTTGGATGCTCACCTTGTATAAGAGCTTGACAAACTGGTCATTTCTGGTGAGTTCTCTGTCTCGATCAACACGGAAAAAGCTTCCTCCTGCGTTGGATGCTCTCCTGGTATCAGAGCTTGACAAACTGGTCATTTTTGGTGAGTTCTCTGTCTCAATCAACACGGAAAAAAGCATCCTCCCGCGTTGGATGCTCTCCTGGTAACAGAGCTTGACAAATTGGTCATTTTTGGCGAGTTCTCTGTGTCGATCAACACGGAAAAACGCATCCTCCTGCGTTGGATGCTCTCCTGGTATCAGAGCTTGAAAAACTGGTCATTTTTGGTGAGTTCTCTGTCTCGATCAACAGGGAAAAAACATCCTCCTGCGTTGGATGCTCTCCTGGTATCAGAGCTTGACAAACTGGTCATTTTTGGTGAGTTCTCTGTCTCGGTCAACGCGGAAAAAAGCATCCTCCTGCGTTGGATGCTCTCCTGGTATCAGAGCTTGACAAACCGGTCAGTTTTGGTGAGTTCTCTGTCTCGATTGACACGGAAAAAAGCATCCTCCCGCGTTGGATGCTCACCTTGTATAAGAGCTTGACAAAATGGTCATTTTTGGTGAGTTCTCGGTCTCGATCAACACGGAAAAAGCATCCTCCCGCGTTGGATGCTCTCCTGGTATCAGAGCTTGACAAACTGGTCATTTTTGGTGAGTTCTCTGTCTCGATCAACACGGAAAAAACATCCTCCTGCGTTGGATGCTCTCCTGGTATCAGAGCTTGAAAAACTGGTCATTTTTGGTGAGTTCTCTGTCTAGATCAACACGGAAAAAGCATCCTCCTGCGTTGGATGCTCTCCTTGTATCAAGCTTGACAAACAGGTCATTTTTGGTGAGTTCTCTGTCTTAATCAACACGGAAAAAGCATCCTCCTGCGTTGGATGCTCTCCTGGTATCAGAGCTTGACAAACTGGTCATTTTTGGTGAGTTCTCTGTCTCGATCAACGCGGAAAAAGCATCCTCCCGCAATGGATGCTCTCCTGGTATCAGAGCTTGAAAAACTGGTCATTTTTGGAAAGTTTCCTGCCTTGAAAAACACGGAAAAAGCATCCTCCCGCGTTGGATACTCTCATGGTAACAGAGCTTGACAAATTGGTCATTTTTGGTGAGTTCTCTGTCTCGACCAACACGGAAAAAGCATCCTCCTGCGTTGGATGCTCTCCTGGTATTAGAGCTTGACAAACTGGTCATTTTTGGTGAGTTCTCTGTGCTCTCCTGGTATCAGAGTTTGACAAAGTGATCATTTTTGGTGAGTTCTCTGTCTCGATCAACACGGAAAAAGCATCCTCCTGCGTTGGATGCTCTCCTGGTATCAGAGCTTGAAAAACTGGTCATTTTTGGTGAGTTCTCTGTCTCGATCAACACGGAAAAAGCATCCTCTTGCGTTGGATGCTCTCCTGGTATCAGAGCTTGACAAACTGGTAATTTTTGGTGAGTTCTCTGTCTCGATCAACACGGAAAAAGCATCCTCCTGCGTTGGATGCTCTCCTGGTATCAGAGCTTGACAAATTGGTCATTTTTGGTGAGTTCTCTGTCTCGATCAACACGGAAAAAGCATCCTCCTGCGTTGGATGCTCTCCTGGCATCAAAGCTTGACAAATTGGTCATTTTTGGTGAGTTCTCTGTCTCGATCAACACGGAAAAAGCATCCTCCTGCGTTGAATACTCTCCTGGTATCAGAGCTTGACAAACTGGTCATTTTTGGTGAGTTCTCTGTCTCGACCAACACGGAAAAAGCATCCTCCTGCGTTGGATGCTCTCCTGGTATCAGATCTTGACAAACTGGTCATTTTTGGTGAGTTCTCTGTCTCGATCAACACGGAAAAAGCATCCTCCTGCGTTGGATGCTCTCCTGGTATCAGAACTTGACAAATTGGTCATTTTTGGTGAGTTCTCTGTCTCGGTCAACACGGAAAAAGCATTCTCCTGCGTTGGATGCTCTCCTGGTAGCAGAGCTTGAGAAATTGGTCATTTTTGGCGAGTTCTCTGTCTCGGTCAACACGGAATGCTCTCCTGGTATCAGAGCTTGAAAAACTGGTCATTTTTGGCGAGTTTTCTGCCTCGAAAAACACGGAAAAAGCATCCTCCTGCGTTGGATGCTCTCCTGGTATCAGAGCTTGACAAACTGGTCATTTTTGGCGAGTTTTCTGCCTTGAAAAACACGGAAAAAGCATGTTCCTGCGTTGGATGCTCTCCTGGCATCAAAGCTTGACAAATTGGTCATTTTTGGTGAGTTCTCTGTCTCAATCAACACGGAAAAAGCATCCTCCCGCGTTGGATGCTCTCCTGGTATCAGAGCTTGACAAACTGGTCATTTTTGGCGAGTTTTCTGCCTTGAAAAACACGGAAAAAGCATGTTCCTGCGTTGGATGCTCTCCTGGCATCAAAGCTTGACAAATTGGTCATTTTTGGTGAGTTCTCTGTCTCGATCAACACGGAAAAAGCATCCTCCTGCGTTGAATACTCTCCTGGTATCAGAGCTTGACAAACTGGTCATTTTTGGTGAGTTCTCTGTCTCGACCAACACGGAAAAAGCATCCTCCTGCGTTGGATGCTCTCCTGGTATCAGATCTTGACAAACTGGTCATTTTTGGTGAGTTCTCTGTCTCGATCAACACGGAAAAAGCATCCTCCTGCGTTGGATGCTCTCCTGGTATCAGAACTTGACAAATTGGTCATTTTTGGTGAGTTCTCTGTCTCGGTCAACACGGAAAAAGCATTCTCCTGCGTTGGATGCTCTCCTGGTAGCAGAGCTTGACAAACTGGTCATTTTTGGTGAGTTCTCTGTCTCGGTCAACACGGAATGCTCTCCTGGTATCAGAGCTTGAAAAACTGGTCATTTTTGGCGAGTTTTCTGCCTCGAAAAACACGGAAAAAGCATCCTCCTGCGTTGGATGCTCTCCTGGTATCAGAGCTTGACAAACTGGTCATTTTTGGTGAGTTCTCTGTCTCGATCAACACGGAAAAAGCATCCTCCTGCGTTGGATGCTCTCCTGGCATCAAAGCTTGACAAATTGGTCATTTTTGGTGAGTTCTCTGTCTCGATCAACACGGAAAAAGCATCCTCCCGCGTTGGATGCTCTCCTGGTATCAGAGTTTGACAAATTGGTCATTTTTGGTGAGTTCTCTGTCTCAATCAACGCGGAAAAAAGCATCCTCCTGCGTTGGATGCTCTCCTGGCATCAAAGCTTGACAAATTGGTCATTTTTGGTGAGTTATCTGTCTCAATCAACACGGAAAAAGCATCCTCCTGCGTTGGATGCTCTCCTGGTATTAGAGCTTGACAAACTGGTCATTTTTGGTGAGTTCTCTGTGCTCTCCTGGTATCAGAGTTTGACAAAGTGATCATTTTTGGTGAGTTCTCTGTCTCGATCAACACGGAAAAAGCATCCTCCTGCGTTGGAAGCTCTCCTGGTATCAGAGCTTGACAAACTGGTCATTTTTGGCGAGTTCTCTGTTTCGAAAACACGGAAAAAAGCATCCTCCTACGTTAGATGTTCTCCTGGTATCAGAGCTTGACAAATTGGTCTCTTTTGGTGAGTTCTCTGTCTCGATCAACACGGAAAAAGCATCCTCCCGCGTTGGATGCTCTCCTGGTATCAAAGCTTGACAAACTGGTCATTTTTGGTGAGTTCTCTGTCTCGATCAACACGGAAAAAGCATCCTCCTGCGTTGGATGCTCTCCTGGCATCAAAGCTTGACAAATTGGTCATTTTTGGTGAGTTCTCTGTCTCGATCAACACGGAAAAAGCATCCTCCCGCGTTGGATGCTCACCTTGTATCAGAGCTTGAAAAACTGGTCATTTTTGGTGAGTTATCTGTCTCAATCAACACGGAAAAAGCATCCTCCTGCGTTGGATGCTCTCCTGGTATTAGAGCTTGACAAATTGGTCATGTTTGGCGAGTTCTCTGTCTCGATCAACACGGAAAAAGCATCCTCCCGCGTTAGATGCTCTCCTGGTATCAGAGTTTGACAAATTGGTCATTTTTGGTGAGTTCTCTGTCTCGACCAACACGGAAAAAGCATCCTCCTGCGTTGGATGCTCACCTTGTATCAGAGCTTGACAAACTGGTCATTTTTGGTGAGTTCTCTGTCTCGGTCAACGCGGAAAAAGCATCCTCCTGCGTTGGATGCTCTCCTGGCATCAAAGCTTGACAAATTGGTCATTTTTGGTGAGTTCTCTGTCTCGATCAACACGGAAAAAGCATCCTCCCGCGTTGGATGCCTTCCTGGTATCAGAGTTTGACAAATTGGTCATTTTTGGTGAGTTCTCTGTCTCGATCAACACGGAAAAAGCATCCTCCTGCGTTGGATGCTCACCTTGTATCAGAGCTTGACAAACTGGTCATTTTTGGTGAGTTCTCTGTCTCGGTCAACGCGGAAAAAGCATCCTCCTGCGTTGGATGCTCTCCTGGCATCAGAGCTTGACAAACTGGTCATTTTTGGTGAGTTCTCTGTCTCGATCAACGCGGAAAAAGCATCCTCCTGCGTTGGATGCTCTCCTGGTATCAGAGCTTGACAAACTGGTCATTTTTGGTGAGTTCTCTGTCTCGGTCAACGCGGAAAAAGCATCCTCCTGCGTTGGATGCTCTCCTGGCATCAAAGCTTGACAAATTGGTCATTTTTGGTGAGTTATCTGTCTCAATCAACACGGAAAAAGCATCCTCCTGCGTTGGATGCTCTCCTGGTATTAGAGCTTGACAAATTGGTCATGTTTGGCGAGTTCTCTGTCTCGATCAACACGGAAAAAGCATCCTCCCGCGTTAGATGCTCTCCTGGTATCAGAGTTTGACAAATTGGTCATTTTTGGTGAGTTCTCTGTCTCGACCAACACGGAAAAAGCATCCTCCTGCGTTGGATGCTCTCCTGGTATCAGAGCTTGACAAACTGGTCATTTTTGGTGAGTTCTCTGTCTCGGTCAACGCGGAAAAAGCATCCTCCTGCGTTGGATGCTCTCCTGGCATCAAAGCTTGACCAATTGGTCATTTTTGGTGAGTTATCTGTCTCAATCAACACGGAAAAAGCATCCTCCTGCGTTGGATGCTCTCCTGGTATTAGAGCTTGACAAATTGGACATGTTTGGCGAGTTCTCTGTCTCGATCAACACGGAAAAAGCATCCTCCCGCGTTGGATGCTCTCCTGGTATCAGAGCTTTACAAATTGGTCATTTTTGGTGAGTTCTCTGTCTCGACCAACACGGATAAAGCATCCTCCTGCGTTGGATGCTCACCTTGTATAAGAGCTTGACAAACTTGTCATTTCTGGTGAGTTCTCTGTCTCGATCAACACGGAAAAAGCATCCTCCTGCGATGGATGCTCTCCTGGTATCAGAGCTTGACAAATTGGTCATTTTTGGTGAGTTCTCTGTCTCAATCAACACGGAAAAAGCATCCTCCTGCGTTGGATGCTCTCCTGGTATCAGAGCTTGAAAAATTGGTCATTTTTGGTGAGTTCTCTGCCTCAATCAACACGGAAAAAAGCATCCTCCCGCGTTGGATGCTCTCCTGGTAACAGAGCTTGACAAATTGGTCAGTTTTGGCGAGTTCTCGCTCTCGATCAACACGGAAAAAGCATCCTCCTGCGTTGGATGCTCTCCTTGTATCAGAGCTTGACAAACTGGTCAGTTTTGGTGAGTTCTCTGTCTCAATCAACACGGAAAAAGCATCCTCCCGCGTTGGATGCTTTCATTGTATCAGAGCTTGACAAATTGGTCATTTTTGGTGAGTTCTCTGTCTCGACCAACACGGAAAAAGCATCCTCCTGCGTTGGATGCTCACCTTGTATAAGAGCTTGACAAACTGGTCATTTCTGGTGTGTTCTCTGTCTCGGTCAACACGGAAAAAGCATCCTTCTGCGTTGGATGCTCTCCTGGCATCAAAGCTTGACAAATTGGTCATTTTTGGTGAGTTCTCTGTCTCGATCAACACGGAAAAAGCATCCTCCTGCGTTGGATGCTCTCCTGGTATCAGAGCTTGACAAACTAGTCATTTTTGGTGAGTTCTCTGCCTCAATCAACACGGAAAAAGCATCCTCCTGCGTTGGATGCTCTCCTGGTATCAGAGCTTGACAAATTGGTCATTTTTGGTGAGTTCTCTGCCTCAATCAACACGGAAAAAAGCATCCTCCCGCGTTGGATGCTCTCCTGGTATCCGAGCTTGACAAACTGGTCATTTTTGGTGAGTTCTCTGTTTCAATCAACGAGGAAAAAGCATCCTCCTGCGTTGGATGCTCTCCTGGTATCAGAGCTTGACAAACTGGTCAGTTTTGGTGAGTTCTCTGTCTCAATCAACACGGAAAAAGCATCCTCCCGCGTTGGATGCTCTCCTGGTATCAGAGCTTGACAAATTAGTCATTTTTGGTGAGTTATCTGTCTCGGTCAACGCGGAAAAAGCATCCTCCTGCGTTGGATGCTCACCTTGTATCAGAGCTTGACAAACTGGTCATTTCTGGTGAGTTCTCTGTCTCGGTCAACGCGGAAAAAGCATCCTTCTGCGTTGGATGCTCTCCTGGCATCAAAGCTTGACAAATTGGTCATTTTTGGTGAGTTCTCTGTCTCGACCAACACGGAAAAAGCATCCTCCTGCGTTGGATGCTCACCTTGTATAAGAGCTTGACAAACTGGTCATTTCTGGTGAGTTCTCTGTCTCGATCAACACGGAAAAAGCTTCCTCCTGCGTTGGATGCTCTCCTGGTATCAGAGCTTGACAAACTGGTCATTTTTGGTGAGTTCTCTGTCTCAATCAACACGGAAAAAAGCATCCTCCCGCGTTGGATGCTCTCCTGGTAACAGAGCTTGACAAATTGGTCATTTTTGGCGAGTTCTCTGTCTCGATCAACACGGAAAAAGCATCCTCCCGCGTTGGATGCTCACCTTGTATAAGAGCTTGACAAAATGGTCATTTTTGGTGAGTTCTCGGTCTCGATCAACACGGAAAAAGCATCCTCCCGCGTTGGATGCTCTCCTGGTATCAGAGCTTGACAAACTGGTCATTTTTGGTGAGTTCTCTGTCTCGATCAACACGGAAAAAACATCCTCCTGCGTTGGATGCTCTCCTGGTATCAGAGCTTGACAAACTGTCCATTTTGGTGAGTTCTCTGTCTCAATCAACGAGGAAAAAGCATCCTCCCGCGTTGGATGCTCTCCTGGTATCAGAGCTTGACAAACTAGTCATTTTTGGCGAGTTCTCTGTCTCGGTCAACGCGGAAAAAAGCATCCTCCTGCGTTGGATGCTCTCCTGGCATCAAAGCTTGACAAACTGCTCAGTTTTGGTGAGTTCTCTGTCTCGATTGACACGGAAAAAGCATCCTCCTGCGTTGGATGCTCTCCTGGTAACAAAGCTTGACAAACTGGTCATTTTTGGTGAGTTCTCTGTCTCGATCAACAGGGAAAAAACATCCTCCTGCGTTGGATGCTCTCCTGGTATCAGAGCTTGACAAACTGGTCATTTTTGGTGAGTTCTCTGTCTCGGTCAACGCGGAAAAAAGCATCCTCCTGCGTTGGATGCTCTCCTGGTATCAGAGCTTGACAAACCGGTCAGTTTTGGTGAGTTCTCTGTCTCGATTGACACGGAAAAAAGCATCCTCCCGCGTTGGATGCTCACCTTGTATAAGAGCTTGACAAAATGGTCATTTTTGGTGAGTTCTCGGTCTCGATCAACACGGAAAAAGCATCCTCCCGCGTTGGATGCTCTCCTGGTATCAGAGCTTGACAAACTGGTCATTTTTGGTGAGTTCTCTGTCTCGATCAACACGGAAAAAACATCCTCCTGCGTTGGATGCTCTCCTGGTATCAGAGCTTGAAAAACTGGTCATTTTTGGTGAGTTCTCTGTCTAGATCAACACGGAAAAAGCATCCTCCTGCGTTGGATGCTCTCCTTGTATCAAGCTTGACAAACAGGTCATTTTTGGTGAGTTCTCTGTCTTAATCAACACGGAAAAAGCATCCTCCTGCGTTGGATGCTCTCCTGGTATCAGAGCTTGACAAACTGGTCATTTTTGGTGAGTTCTCTGTCTCGATCAACGCGGAAAAAGCATCCTCCCGCAATGGATGCTCTCCTGGTATCAGAGCTTGAAAAACTGGTCATTTTTGGAAAGTTTCCTGCCTTGAAAAACACGGAAAAAGCATCCTCCCGCGTTGGATACTCTCATGGTAACAGAGCTTGACAAATTGGTCATTTTTGGTGAGTTCTCTGTCTCGACCAACACGGAAAAAGCATCCTCCTGCGTTGGATGCTCTCCTGGTATTAGAGCTTGACAAACTGGTCATTTTTGGTGAGTTCTCTGTGCTCTCCTGGTATCAGAGTTTGACAAAGTGATCATTTTTGGTGAGTTCTCTGTCTCGATCAACACGGAAAAAGCATCCTCCTGCGTTGGATGCTCTCCTGGTATCAGAGCTTGAAAAACTGGTCATTTTTGGTGAGTTCTCTGTCTCGATCAACACGGAAAAAGCATCCTCTTGCGTTGGATGCTCTCCTGGTATCAGAGCTTGACAAACTGGTAATTTTTGGTGAGTTCTCTGTCTCGATCAACACGGAAAAAGCATCCTCCTGCGTTGGATGCTCTCCTGGTATCAGAGCTTGACAAATTGGTCATTTTTGGTGAGTTCTCGGTCTCGATCAACACGGAAAAAGCATCCTCCTGCGTTGGATGCTCTCCTGGCATCAAAGCTTGACAAATTGGTCATTTTTGGTGAGTTCTCTGTCTCGATCAACACGGAAAAAGCATCCTCCTGCGTTGAATACTCTCCTGGTATCAGAGCTTGACAAACTGGTCATTTTTGGTGAGTTCTCTGTCTCGACCAACACGGAAAAAGCATCCTCCTGCGTTGGATGCTCTCCTGGTATCAGATCTTGACAAACTGGTCATTTTTGGTGAGTTCTCTGTCTCGATCAACACGGAAAAAGCATCCTCCTGCGTTGGATGCTCTCCTGGTATCAGAACTTGACAAATTGGTCATTTTTGGTGAGTTCTCTGTCTCGGTCAACACGGAAAAAGCATTCTCCTGCGTTGGATGCTCTCCTGGTAGCAGAGCTTGAGAAATTGGTCATTTTTGGCGAGTTCTCTGTCTCGGTCAACACGGAATGCTCTCCTGGTATCAGAGCTTGAAAAACTGGTCATTTTTGGCGAGTTTTCTGCCTCGAAAAACACGGAAAAAGCATCCTCCTGCGTTGGATGCTCTCCTGGTATCAGAGCTTGACAAACTGGTCATTTTTGGCGAGTTTTCTGCCTTGAAAAACACGGAAAAAGCATGTTCCTGCGTTGGATGCTCTCCTGGCATCAAAGCTTGACAAATTGGTCATTTTTGGTGAGTTCTCTGTCTCAATCAACACGGAAAAAGCATCCTTCCGCGTTGGATGCTCTCCTGGTATCAGAGCTTGACAAACTGGTCATTTTTGGCGAGTTTTCTGCCTTGAAAAACACGGAAAAAGCATGTTCCTGCGTTGGATGCTCTCCTGGCATCAAAGCTTGACAAATTGGTCATTTTTGGTGAGTTCTCTGTCTCGATCAACACGGAAAAAGCATCCTCCTGCGTTGAATACTCTCCTGGTATCAGAGCTTGACAAACTGGTCATTTTTGGTGAGTTCTCTCTCTCGACCAACACGGAAAAAGCATCCTCCTGCGTTGGATGCTCTCCTGGTATCAGATCTTGACAAACTGGTCATTTTTGGTGAGTTCTCTGTCTCGATCAACACGGAAAAAGCATCCTCCTGCGTTGGATGCTCTCCTGGTATTAGAACTTGACAAATTGGTCATTTTTGGTGAGTTCTCTGTCTCGGTCAACACGGAAAAAGCATTCTCCTGCGTTGGATGCTCTCCTGGTAGCAGAGCTTGACAAACTGGTCATTTTTGGTGAGTTCTCTGTCTCGGTCAACACGGAATGCTCTCCTGGTATCAGAGCTTGAAAAACTGGTCATTTTTGGCGAGTTTTCTGCCTCGAAAAACACGGAAAAAGCATCCTCCTGCGTTGGATGCTCTCCTGGTATCAAAGCTTGACAAACTGGTCATTTTTGGTGAGTTCTCTGTCTCGATCAACACGGAAAAAGCATCCTCCTGCGTTGGATGCTCTCCTGGCATCAAAGCTTGACAAATTGGTCATTTTTGGTGAGTTCTCTGTCTCGATCAACACGGAAAAAGCATCCTCCCGCGTTGGATGCTCTCCTGGTATCAGAGTTTGACAAATTGGTCATTTTTGGTGAGTTCTCTGTCTCAATCAACGCGGAAAAAAGCATCCTCCTGCGTTGGATGCTCTCCTGGCATCAAAGCTTGACAAATTGGTCATTTTTGGTGAGTTATCTGTCTCAATCAACACGGAAAAAGCATCCTCCTGCGTTGGATGCTCTCCTGGTATTAGAGCTTGACAAACTGGTCATTTTTGGTGAGTTCTCTGTGCTCTCCTGGTATCAGAGCTTGAAAAACTGGTCATTTTTGGTGAGTTCTCTGTCTCGATCAACACGGAAAAAGCATCCTCCTGCGTTGGAAGCTCTCCTGGTATCAGAGCTTGACAAACTGGTCATTTTTGGCGAGTTCTCTGTTTCGAAAACACGGAAAAAAGCATCCTCCTACGTTAGATGTTCTCCTGGTATCAGAGCTTGACAAATTGGTCTCTTTTGGTGAGTTCTCTGTCTCGATCAACACGGAAAAAGCATCCTCCCGCGTTGGATGCTCTCCTGGTATCAAAGCTTGACAAACTGGTCATTTTTGGTGAGTTCTCTGTCTCGATCAACACGGAAAAAGCATCCTCCTGCGTTGGATGCTCTCCTGGCATCAAAGCTTGACAAACTGGTCAATTTTGGTGAGTTCTCTGTCTCGATCAACACGGAAAAAGCATCCTCCCGCGTTGGATGCTCACCTTGTATCAGAGCTTGACAAACTGGTCATTTTTGGTGAGTTCTCTGTCTCGGTCAACGCGGAAAAAGCATCCTCCTGCGTTGGATGCTCTCCTGGCATCAAAGCTTGACAAATTGGTCATTTTTGGTGAGTTATCTGTCTCAATCAACACGGAAAAAGCATCCTCCTGCGTTGGATGCTCTCCTGGTATTAGAGCTTGACAAACTGGTCATTTTTGGTGAGTTCTCTGTGCTCTCCTGGTATCAGAGTTTGACAAAGTGATCATTTTTGGTGAGTTCTCTGTCTCGATCAACACGGAAAAAGCATCCTCCTGCGTTGGAAGCTCTCCTGGTATCAGAGCTTGACAAACTGGTCATTTTTGGCGAGTTCTCTGTTTCGAAGACACGGAAAAAAGCATCCTCCTACGTTAGATGTTCTCCTGGTATCAGAGCTTGACAAATTGGTCTCTTTTGGTGAGTTCTCTGTCTCGATCAACACGGAAAAAGCATCCTCCCGCGTTGGATGCTCTCCTGGTATCAGAGTTTGACAAAGTGATCATTTTTGGCGAGTTCTCTGTCTCGATCAACACGGAAAAAGCATCCTCCTGCGTTGGAAGCTCTCCTGGTATCAGAGCTTTACAAACTGGTCATTTTTGGCGAGTTCTCTGTCTCGATGGACACGGAAAAAAGCATCCTCCTACGTTAGATGTTCTCCTGGTATCAGAGCTTGACAAACTGGTCATTGTGGTGAGGGCAACTCTCGTGGCTCGCAAATATTAATGTGAATTCCAATCGTTTGCTTGATTTTCGCGTATTAAGTTTGATGCTTCAAGTGGAGATCGGTTGTCCGTGCGTCAAGAAATCCAAGAATTTCTTGGCCGATCCCTTCGGTCATTGTGAAGACACTTGCGTACATTTCGTCACATTTACATCAGTATCAAATACACTACGTGCTCCTCATGCACATTTTGATAGTCAGTAGCAAATTATAGGTTTACAACACCACAAAGCACTCACTAATTTTTCTCAAATAATCTGAGTTTTCAATGCAAAAAATCGAGATCGCTTTCAGCACGCACGATATCGCCAACAATGTTTTAGCAAGACTGCTATGATACTGAATACATTGCTTTTATATCAATGCATACTTGATTTCTTTAAGTATCTTTTTTCGTGTTTTTTTATATAGATTAACGATTTCGCGAAGATGATCTTCAACCATATGGATTTAGAATTGGAAATTTTAGAACAATTCCAGTCTAACAACGATGCAAGTGTTACCGAGATTACAACATTGTAGTTTGAACAGTATTCTACACGTGGATATGATGAAGTGCTTGGACAGTTTGGGATGGGTAAAAAAAAAGAAATGGTATTCCAAGAACCATGAGGTATGAATAATCAAACGGAAAAGAGAGTTCTAATGATTGCAATATGATTTTATTCATATTCTATGACAATGGTAGCTATGTCGTAGTACACTGACAGATTGTGTCGGATATAACATCATTACCGGCTTGCAAACTTGCAGAAATTGTGACAATCGAAATACTAAACACAATACTCCACCACAATACTGTTCAGAAACACGTAGGCTGGACATTTTTACGGTTCAATCGGTGAGAGAAAACAATACCACACCACCAGTATCGCAATGGCAATAGCTGACGAAAACTGCACAAATCAATCGGCACAAACTGTTTGGGGCCCCCAATACGGCGAGGTCCTAGGCAACTGCCAACTGCTCGATCCGCCGCTGCTTGTCTCATTTCAAGTCCCTCAATGTCCCTCTTGCATCGTTTTTAAAATTAGAGGCCTCAACTATAATTCCGCCCTGGGCCTCCAAGGGGTTTGATCCTCCACTGCTCGAACAAGACAACAAAGACCACACGACAAGAACAAACCCGTGTAATTATATGGAGGTGCGCTGTCAACTTGTATCGAACATCCCTCACAAACAAGCCACAAAACAAGCCCGCTTGGTTTTGTCTAGGATGTTTTTGTCATATCCAGAGACTATCTATAACTTGGCAATCCGCATGAAATAGGCACAGTGGGCAAAGCCTTTACAAATATTTAAAAAACAGGTAAAAATTAGATGCCCTTAAACTTTAATGGGATCGTTCGTAAAATGGTTTTAAATCATATAAAAACTAATATAAACGTTTAATTACTATTTTTCGTGTCGATCGAGACAGAAAACTCGCCAAAAATGACCAGTTTGTCAAGTTCTGATACCAGGAGAGCATCCAACGCAGGAGGATGCTTTTTCCGTGTTGATCGAGACAGAGAACTCACCAAAAATGACCAGGTTTTCAAGCTCTGATACCAGGAGAACATCTAACGCAGGAGGATGCTTTTTCCGTGTTTTTCGAAGCAGAAAACTCGCCAAAAATGATAAATTTTTCAAGCTCCGATACCAGGATAGCATCCAACACAGGAGGATGCTTTTTCCGTGTTGATCGAGGCAGAAAACGCACCAAAAATGACCAGTTTGTCAAGCTCTGATACCAGGAGAGCATCCAACGCAGGAGGAT
Organism: Anopheles moucheti; assembly: GCF_943734755.1. Lineage (NCBI taxonomy): Eukaryota > Metazoa > Arthropoda > Insecta > Diptera > Culicidae > Anopheles > Anopheles moucheti. The sequence continues at coordinate 33,963,411 of NC_069141.1, read as the reverse complement.
GCTTTTTCCGAGTTTATCAAGGCAGAAAACTCGCCAAAAATGACCAGTTTGTCAAGCTCTGATACCAGGAGAGCATCCAACGCAGGAGGATGCTTTTTCCGTGTTTTTCGAGGCAGAAAACTCGCTAAAAATGACCAGTTTTTCAAGCTCTGATACCAGGAGAGCATCCAACGCAGAAGGATGCTTTTCCGTGTTGTTCGAGGCAGAAAACTCGCCAAAAATGACCAATTTGTCAAGCTCTGATACCAGGAGAGCATCCAACGCAGGAACATGCTTTTTCCGTGTTTTTCGAGGCAGAAAACTCGCCAAAAATGACCAGTTTGTCAAGCTCTGATACCAGGAGAGCATCCAACGCAGGAGGATGCTTTTTCCGTGTTTTTCGAGGCAGAAAACTCGCCAAAAATGACCAGTTTTTCAAGCTCTGATACCAGGAGAGCATCCAACGCAGGAGGATGCTTTTTCCTCGTTGATCGAGGCAGAAAACTCACCAAAAATGACCAGTTTGTCATGCTCTGATACCAGGAGAACATTCAGTGCAGGAGGATGCTTTTTCCGTGTTGATCGAGGCAGAAAACTCGCTAAAAATGGCCAGATTGTCAAGCTCTGATACCAGGAGAGCATCCAACGCAAGAGGATGCTTTTTCGTGTCGATCGAGAAAGAAACGCACCAAAAATGACCAGTTTGTCAAGCTCTGATACCAGGAGAGCATCCAACGCAGAAGGATGCTTTTTCCGTTGTGTTCGAGGCAGAAAACTCGCCAAAAATGACCAGTTTGTCAAACTCTGATACCAGGAGAGCATCCAACGCAGGAGGATGCTTTTTCCGTGTTGATCGAGGCAGAAAACTCACCAAAAATGACCAGTTTGTCAAGCTCTGATACCAGGAGAACATTCAGTGCAGGAGGATGCTTTTTCCGTGTTGATCGAGGCAGAAAACTCGCTAAAAATGGCCAGATTGTCAAGCTCTGATACCAGGAGAGCATCCAACGCAAGAGGATGCTTTTTCCGTGTCGATCGAGACAGAGAACTCGCCAAAAATGACCAGTTTGTCAAACTCTGATACCAGGAGAGCATCCAACGCAGGAACATGCTTTTTCCGTGTTTTTCGAGGCAGAGAACTCACCAGAAATGACCAGTTTGTCAAGCTCTGATACCAGGAGAGCATCCAACGCCGGAGGATGCTTTTTCCGTGTTGATCGAGGCAGAAAACTCACCAAAAATGACCAGTTTGTCAAGCTCTGATACCAGGAGAACATTCAGTGCAGGAGGATGCTTTTTCCGTGTTGATCGAGGCAGAAAACTCGCTAAAAATGGCCAGATTGTCAAGCTCTGAGACCAGGAGAGCATCCAACGCAAGAGGATGCTTTTTCCGTGTCGATCGAGACAGAGAACTCTCAAAAAATGACCAGTTTGTCAAGCTCTGATACCAGGAGAGCATCCAACGCAGAAGGATGCTTTTTCCGTTGTGTTCGAGGCAGAAAACTCGCCAAAAATGACCAGTTTGTCAAACTCTGATACCAGGAGAGCATCCAACGCAAGAGGATGCTTTTTCCGTGTCGATCGAGACAGAGAACTCTCCAAAAATGACCAGTTTGTCAAGCTCTGATACCAGGAGAGCATCCAACGCAGAAGGATGCTTTTTCCGTTGTGTTCGAGGCAGAAAACTCGCCAAAAATGACCAGTTTGTCAAACTCTGATACCAGGAGAGCATCCAACGCAGGAGGATGCTTTTTCCGTGTTGATCGAGGCAGAAAACTCACCAAAAATGACCAGTTTGTCAAGCTCTGATACCAGGAGAGCATCCAACGCAAGAGGATGCTTTTTCCGTGTCGATCGAGACAGAGAACTCTCCAAAAATGACCAGTTTTTCAAGCTCTGATACCAGGAGAGCATCCAACGCAGAAGGATGTTTTTTCGTGTTTTTCGAGGCGGAAAACTCGCCGAAAATTACCAGTTTTTCAAGCTCTGATACCAGGAGAGCATCCAACGCAGAAGGATGCTTTTTCCGTGTTGTTCGAGGCAGAAAACTCGCCAAAAATGACCAATTTGTCAAGCTCTAATACCAGGCGAGCATCCAACGCAGAAAGATGCTTTTTCCGTGTTTTTCGAGGCAGAAAACTCGCCAAAAATGACCAGTTTTTCAAGCTCTGATACCAGGAGAGCATTCAACGCAAGAAGATGCTTTTTCCGTTTCGATCGAGGCAGAAAACTCGCCAAAAATGACCAGTTTGTCAAGCTCTGATACCAGGAGAGCATCCAACGCAGGAGGATGCTTTTTCCGTGTTGATCGAGACAGAGAACTCACCAGAAATGACCAGTTTGTCAAGCTCTGATACCAGGAGAGCATCCAACGCAAGAGGATGCTTTTTCTGTGTTTTTCGAGGCAGAAAACTCGCCAAAAATGACCAGGTTTTCAAGCTCTGATACCAGGAGAGCATCCAACGCAGGAGGATGCTTTTTCCGTGTCGATCGAGAAAGAAACGCACCAAAAATGACCAGTTTTTCAAGCTCTGATACCAGGAGAGCATCCAACGCAGAAGGATGTTTTTTCGTGTTTTTCGAGGCGGAAAACTCGCCGAAAATTACCAGTTTTTCAAGCTCTGATACCAGGAGAGCATCCAACGCAAAAGGATGCTTTTTCCGTGTTGATCGAGGCAGAAAACTCACCAAAAATGACCAGTTTGTCAAGCTCTGATACCAGGAGAACATTCAGTGCAGGAGGATGCTTTTTCCGTGTTGATCGAGGCAGAAAACTCGCTAAAAATGACCAGATTGTCAAGCTCTGATACCAGGAGAGCATCCAACGCAAGAAGATGCTTTTTCCGTGTCGATCGAGACAGAGAACTCGAAAAAAAATGACCAGTTTGTCAAACTCTGATACCAGGAGAGCATCCAACGCAGGAACATGCTTTTTCCGTGTTTTTCGAGGCAGAAAACTCGCCAAAAATGACCAGTTTGTCAAGCTCTGATACCAGGAGAGCATCCAACGCAGGAGGATGCTTTTTCCGTGTTGATCGAGGCAGAAAACTCACCAAAAATGACCAGTTTGTCAAGCTCTGATACCAGGAGAACATTCAGTGCAGGAGGATGCTTTTTCCGTGTTGATCGAGGCAGAAAACTCGCTAAAAATGGCCAGATTGTCAAGCTCTGATACCAGGAGAGCATCCAACGCAAGAGGATGCTTTTTCCGTGTCGATCGAGACAGAGAACTCACCAAAAATGACCAGTTTGTCAAGCTCTGATACCAGGAGAGCATCCAACGCAGAAGGATGCTTTTTCCGTGTTTATCAAGGCAGAAAACTCGCCAAAAATGACCAGTTTGTCAAACTCTGATACCAGGAGAGCATCCAACACAGGAGGATGCTTTTTCCATGTTTAACGAGCCAGAAAACTCGCCAAAAATGACCAGTTTGTCAAGCTCTGATACTAGGAGAACATCCTGTGCAGGAGGATGCTTTTTCCGTGTTTTTCGAAGCAGAAAACTTGCTAAAAATGGCCAGATTGTCAAGCTCTGATACCAGGAGAGCATCCAACGCAAGAAGATGCTTTTTCCGTGTCGATCGAGCCGGAAACACACCAAAAATGACCAGTTTTTCAAGCTCTGGTACCAGGAGAGCATCCAACGCAAGAGGATGCTTTTTTCGTGTTTTTCGAGGCAGGAAACCCGACAAAAATGACCAGTTTTTCAAGCTCTGATACCAGGAGAGCATCCAACGCGGGAGGATGCTTTTTCCATGCTCTACGAGCCAGAAAACTCGCCAAAAATGACCAGTTTGTCAAGCTCTGATACCAGGCGAGCATCCAACGCAGGAGGATGCTTTTTCCGTGTCGATCGAGCCAGAAACGCACCAAAAATGACCAGTTTTTCAAGCTCTGATACCAGGAGAGCATCCAACGCAGAAGGATGTTTTTTCGTGTTTTTCGAGGCGGAAAACTCGCCGAAAATTACCAGTTTTTCAAGCTCTGATACCAGGAGAGCATCCAACGCAGAAGGATGCTTTTTCCGTGTTGTTCGAGGCAGAAAACTCGCCAAAAATGACCAATTTGTCAAGCTCTGATACCAGGCGAGCATCCAACGCAGAAAGATGCTTTTTCCGTGTTTTTCGAGGCAGAAAACTCGCCAAAAATGACCAGTTTTTCAAGCTCTGATACCAGGAGAGCATCCAACGCAAGAAGATGCTTTTTCCGTGTCGATTGAGGCAGAAAACTCGCCAAAAATGACCAGTTTGTCAAGCTCTGATACCAGGAGAGCATCCAACGCAGGAGGATGCTTTTTCCGTGTTGATCGAGACAGAGAACTCACCAGAAATGACCAGTTTGTCAAGCTCTGATACCAGGAGAGCATCCAACGCAAGAGGATGCTTTTTCCGTGTTTTTCGAGGCAGAAAACTCGCCAAAAATGACCAGGTTTTCAAGCTCTGATACCAGGAGAGCATCCAACGCAGGAGGATGCTTTTTCCGTGTTTTTTGAGACAGAAAACTCGCCAAAAATGACCAGTTTGTCAAGCTCTGATACCAGGAGAGCATCCAACGCAAGAGGATGCTTTTTCCGTGTCGATCGAGACAGAGAACTCACCAAAAATGACCAGTTTGTCAAGCTCTGATACCAGGAGAGCATCCAACGCAGAAGGATGCTTTTTCCGTTGTGTTCGAGGCAGAAAACTCGCCAAAAATGACCAGTTTGTCAAACTCTGATACCAGGAGAGCATCCAACGCAGGAGGATGCTTTTTCCGTGTTGATCGAGGCAGAAAACTCACCAAAAATGACCAGTTTGTCAAGCTCTGATACCAGGAGAGCATCCAACGCAAGAGGATGCTATTTCCGTGTCGATCGAGACAGAGAACTCTCCAAAAATGACCAGTTTTTCAAGCTCTGATACCAGGAGAGCATCCAACGCAGAAGGATGTTTTTTCGTGTTTTTCGAGGCGGAAAACTCGCCGAAAATTACCAGTTTTTCAAGCTCTGATACCAGGAGAGCATCCAACGCAGAAGGATGCTTTTTCCGAGTTGTTCGAGGCAGAAAACTCGCCAAAAATGACCAATTTGTCAAGCTCTGATACCAGGCGAGCATCCAACGCAGAAAGATGCTTTTTCCGTGTTTTTCGAGGCAGAAAACTCGCCAAAAATGACCAGTTTTTCAAGCTCTGATACCACGAGAGCATTCAACGCAAGAAGATGCTTTTTCCGTTTCGATCGAGGCAGAAAACTCGCCAAAAATGACCAGTTTGTCAAGCTCTGATACCAGGAGAGCATCCAACGCAGGAGGATGCTTTTTCCGTGTTGATCGAGACAGAGAACTCACCAGAAATGACCAGTTTGTCAAGCTCTGATACCAGGAGAGCATCCAACGCAAGAGGATGCTTTTTCTGTGTTTTTCGAGGCAGAAAACTCGCCAAAAATGACCAGGTTTTCAAGCTCTGATACCAGGAGAGCATCCAACGCAGGAGGATGCTTTTTCCGTGTCGATCGAGAAAGAAACGCACCAAAAATGACCAGTTTTTCAAGCTCTGATACCAGGAGAGCATCCAACGCAGAAGGATGTTTTTTCGTGTTTTTCGAGGCGGAAAACTCGCCAAAAATTACCAGTTTTTCAAGCTCTGATACCAGGAGAGCATCCAACGCAAAAGGATGCTTTTTCCGTGTTGATCGAGGCAGAAAACGCACCAAAAATGACCAGTTTGTCAAGCTCTGATACCAGGAGAACATTCAGTGCAGGAGGATGCTTTTTCCGTGTTGATCGAGGCAGAAAACTCGCTAAAAATGACCAGATTGTCAAGCTCTGATACCAGGAGAGCATCCAACGCAAGAAGATGCTTTTTCCGTGTCGATCGAGACAGAGAACTCGAAAAAAAATGACCAGTTTGTCAAACTCTGATACCAGGAGAGCATCCAACGCAGGAACATGCTTTTTCCGTGTTTTTCGAGGCAGAAAACTCGCCAAAAATGACCAGTTTGTCAAGCTCTGATACCAGGAGAGCATCCAACGCAGGAGGATGCTTTTTCCGTGTTGATCGAGGCAGAAAACTCACCAAAACTGACCAGGTTTTCAAGCTCTGATACCAGGAGAACATTCAGTGCAGGAGGATGCTTTTTCCGTGTTGATCGAGGCAGAAAACTCGCTAAAAATGGCCAGATTGTCAAGCTCTGATACCAGGAGAGCATCCAACGCAAGAGGATGCTTTTTCCGTGTCGATCGAGAGAGAGAACTCTCCAAAAATGACCAGTTTGTCAAGCTCTGATACCAGGAGAGCATCCAACGCAGAAAGATGCTTTTTCCGTTGTGTTCGAGGCAGAAAACTCGCCAAAAATGACCAGTTTGTCAAACTCTGATACCAGGAGAGCATCCAACGCAAGAGGATGCTTTTTCCGTGTCGATCGAGACAGAGAACTCTCCAAAAATGACCAGTTTGTCAAGCTCTGATACCAGGAGAGCATCCAACGCAGAAGGATGCTTTTTTCGTTGTGTTCGAGGCAGAAAACTCGCCAAAAATGACCAGTTTGTCAAACTCTGATACCAGGAGAGCATCCAACGCAGGAGGATGCTTTTTCCGTGTTGATCAAGGCAGAAAACTCACCAAAAATGACCAGTTTGTCAAGCTCTGATACCAGGAGAGCATCCAACGCAAGAGGATGCTTTTTCCGTGTTTTTTGAGGCAGAAAACTCGCCAAAAATGACCAGTTTGTCAAGCTCTGATACCAGGAGAGCATCCAACGCAGAAGGATGCTTTTTCCGTGTTGTTCGAGGCAGAAAACTCGCCAAAAATGACCAGTTTGTCAAACTCTGATACCAGGAGAGCATCCAACGCAGGAACATGCTTTTTCCGTGTTTTTCGAGGCAGAAAACTCGCCAAAAATGACCAGTTTTTCAAGCTCTGATACCAAGAGAGCATCCAACGCCGGAGGATGCTTTTTCCGTGTTTTTCGAGGCAGAAAACTCGCCAAAAATGACCAGGTTTTCAAGCTCTGATACCAGGAGAGCATCCAACGCAGGAGGATGCTTTTTCCGTTTTGGTAGTGACAGAGAACTCGCCAAAAATGACCAGTTTGTCAAGCTCTGATACCAGGAGAGCATCCAACGCAGGAGGATGCTTTTTCCGTGTTTTTCGAGGCAGAAAACTCGCCAAAACTGACCAGTTTGTCAAGCTCTGATACCAGGAGAGCATCCAACGCAGGAGGATGCTTTTTCCGAGTTTATAAAGGCAGAAAACTCGCCAAAAATGACCAGTTTGTCAAGCTCTGATACCAGGAGAGCATCCAACGCAGGAGGATGCTTTTTCCGTGTTGTTCGAGGCAGAAAACTCGCCAAAAATGACCAGTTTGTCAAGCTCTGATACCAGGAGAGCATCCAACGCAAGAGGATGCTTTCTCCGTGTCGATCGAGACAGAGAACTCTCCAAAAATGACCAGTTTGTCAAGCTCTGATACCAGGAGAGCATCCAACGCAGAAGGATGCTTTTTTCGTTGTGTTTGAGGCAGAAAACTCGCCAAAAATGACCAGTTTGTCAAACTCTGATACCAGGAGAGCATCCAACGCAGAAGGATGCTTTTTCCGTGTTGGTCGAGACAGAGAACTCACCAAAAATGACCAATTTGTCAAGCTCTGATACCAGGCGAGCATCCAACGCAGAAAGATGCTTTTTCCGTGTTTTTCGAGGCAGAAAACTCGCCAAAAATGACCAGTTTTTCAAGCTCTGATACCAGGAGAGCATCCAACGCAAGAAGATGCTTTTTCCGTGTCGATTGAGGCAGAAAACTCGCCAAAAATGACCAGTTTGTCAAGCTCTGATACCAGGAGAGCATCCAACGCAGGAGGATGCTTTTTCCGTGTTGATCGAGACAGAGAACTCACCAGAAATGACCAGTTTGTCAAGCTCTGATACCAGGAGAGCATCCAACGCAAGAGGATGCTTTTTCCGTGTTTTTCGAGGCAGAAAACTCGCCAAAAATGACCAGGTTTTCAAGCTCTGATACCAGGAGAGCATCCAACGCAGGAGGATGCTTTTTCCGTTTTGGTAGTGACAGAGAACTCGCCAAAAATGACCAGTTTGTCAAGCTCTGATACCAGGAGAGCATCCAACGCAGGAGGATGCTTTTTCCGTGTTTTTCGAGGCAGAAAACTCGCCAAAACTGACCAGTTTGTCAAGCTCTGATACCAGGAGAGCATCCAACGCAGGAGGATGCTTTTTCCGAGTTTATAAAGGCAGAAAACTCGCCAAAAATGACCAGTTTGTCAAGCTCTGATACCAGGAGAGCATCCAACGCAGGAGGATGCTTTTTCCGTGATTTACGAGGCAGAAAACTCGCCAAAAATGACCAGGTTTTCAAGTTCTGATACCAGGAGAGCATCCAACGCAGGAGGATGCTTTTTCCGTGTTTTTCTAGGCAGAAAACTCGCCAAAAATGACCAGTTTGTCAAGCTCTGATACCAGGAGAGCATCCAACGCAGGAGGATGCTTTTTCCGTGTTTTTCGAGGCAGAAAACTCGCCAAAAATGACCAGTTTGTCAAGCTCTGATACCAGGAGAGCATCAAACGCAGGAGGATGCTTTTTCCGTGTTTTTCGAGGCAGAAAACTCTCCAAAAATGACCAGTTTGTCAAGCTCTGATACCAGGAGAGCATCCAACGCAGGAGGATGCTTTTTCCGTTTTGGTAGTGACAGAGAACTCGCCAAAAATGACCAGTTTGTCAAGCTCTGATACCAGGAGAGCATAAAACGCAGGAGGATGCTTTTTCCGTGATGATCGAGGCAGAAAACTCGCTCAAAATGGCCAGATTGTCAAGCTCTGATACCAGGAGAGCATCCAACGCAGGAGGATGCTTTTTCAGAGTTTATCAAGGCAGAAAACTCGCCAAAAATGACCAGTTTGTCAAGCTCTGATACCAGGAGAGCATCCAACGCAGGAGGATGCTTTTTCCGTGTTTTTTGAGGCAGAAAACTCGCCAAAAATGACCAGTTTGTCAAGCTCTGATACCAGGAGAGCATCCAACGCAGGAGGATGCTTTTTCCGTTTTAATAGTAACAGAGAACTCGCCAAAAATGACCAATTTGTCAAGCTCTGATACCAGGAGAGCATCAAACGCAGGAGGATGCTTTTTCCGTGTTTTTCGAGGCAGAAAACTCGCCAAAACTGGCTAGGTTTTCAATCTCTGATACCAGGAGAGCATCCAACGCAGGAGGATGCTTTTTCCGAGTTTATCAAGGCAGAAAACTCGCCAAAAATGACCAGTTTGTCAAGCTCTGATACCAGGAGGGCATCCAACGCAAGAGGATGCTTTCTCCGTGTTTTTCGAGGCAGAAAACTCGCCAAAACTGACCAGGTTTTCAAGCTCTGATACCAGGAGAGCATCCAACGCAGGAGGATGCTTTTTCCGTGTTTATCAAGGCAGAAAACTCGCCAAAAATGACCAGTTTGTCAAACTCTGATACCAGGAGAGCATCCAACGCAAGAGGATGCTTTTTCCGTGTTTTTCGAGGCAGAAAACTCGCCAAAACTGGCTAGGTTTTCAATCTCTGATACCAGGAGAGCATCCAACGCAGGAGGATGCTTTTTCCGAGTTTATCAAGGCAGAAAACTCGACAAAAATGACCAGTTTGTCAAGCTCTGATACCAGGAGAGCATCCAACGCGGGAGGATGCTTTTTCCGTGTTTTTTGAGGCAGAAAACTCGCCAAAAATGACCAGGTTTTCAAGCTCTGATACCAGGAGAGCATCCAACGCAGGAGGATGCTTTTTCCGAGTTTATCAAGGCAGAAAACTCGCCAAAAATGATAAGTTTGTCAAACTCTGATACCAGGAGAGCATCCAACGCAAGAGGATGCTTTCTCCGTGTTTTTCGAGGCAGAAAACTCGCCAAAAATGACCAGTTTGTCAAGCTCTGATACCAGGAGAGCATCCAACGCAAGAGGATGCTTTCTCCGTGTCGATCGAGACAGAGAACTCTCCAAAAATGACCAGTTTGTCAAGCTCTGATACCAGGAGAGCATCCAACGCAGAAGGATGCTTTTTTCGTTGTGTTTGAGGCAGAAAACTCGCCAAAAATGACCAGTTTGTCAAACTCTGATACCAGGAGAGCATCCAACGCAGGAACATGCTTTTTCCGTGTTGTTCGAGGCAGAAAACTCGCCAAAAATGACCAATTTGTCAAGCTCTGATACCAGGCGAGCATCCAACGCAGAAAGATGCTTTTTCCGTGTTTTTCGAGGCAGAAAACTCGCCAAAAATGACCAGTTTTTCAAGCTCTGATACCAGGAGAGCATCCAACGCAAGAAGATGCTTTTTCCGTGTCGATTGAGGCAGAAAACTCGCCAAAAATGACCAGTTTGTCAAGCTCTGATACCAGGAGAGCATCCAACGCAGGAGGATGCTTTTTCCGTGTTGATCGAGACAGAGAACTCACCAGAAATGACCAGTTTGTCAAGCTCTGATACCAGGAGAGCATCCAACGCAAGAGGATGCTTTTTCCGTGTTTTTCGAGGCAGAAAACTCGCCAAAAATGACCAGGTTTTCAAGCTCTGATACCAGGAGAGCATCCAACGCAGGAGGATGCTTTTTCCGAGTTTATCAAGGCAGAAAACTCGCCAAAAATGACCAGTTTGTCAAGCTCTGATACCAGGAGAGCATCCAACGCAGGAGGATGCTTTTTCCGTGTTTTTCGAGGCAGAAAACTCGCCAAAACTGGCTAGGTTTTCAATCTCTGATACCAGGAGAGCATCCAACGCAGGAGGATGCTTTTTCCGAGTTTATAAAGGCAGAAAACTCGCCAAAAATGACCAGTTTGTCAAGCTCTGATACCAGGAGAGCATCCAACGCAGGAGGATGCTTTTTCCGTGTTGATCGAGGCAGAAAACTCGCCAAAAATGACCAGGTTTTCAAGTTCTGATACCAGGAGAGCATCCAACGCAGGAGGATGCTTTTTCCGTGTTTTTCTAGGCAGAAAACTCGCCAAAAATGACCAGTTTGTCAAGCTCTGATACCAGGAGAGCATCCAACGCAGGAGGATGCTTTTTCCGTGTTTTTCGAGGCAGAAAACTCGCCAAAAATGACCAGTTTGTCAAGCTCTGATACCAGGAGAGCATCAAACGCAGGAGGATGCTTTTTCCGTGTTTTTCGAGGCAGAAAACTCGCCAAAAATGACCAGTTTGTCAAGCTCTGATACCAGGAGAGCATCCAGCGCAGGAGGATGCTTTTTCCGTTTTGGTAGTGACAGAGAACTCGCCAAAAATGACCAGTTTGTCAAGCTCTGATACCAGGAGAGCATAAAACGCAGGAGGATGCTTTTTCCGTGTTGATCGAGGCAGAAAACTCGCTCAAAATGGCCAGATTGTCAAGCTCTGATACCAGGAGAGCATCCAACGCAGGAGGATGCTTTTTCAGAGTTTATCAAGGCAGAAAACTCGCCAAAAATGACCAGTTTGTCAAGCTCTGATATTAGGAGAGCATCCAACGCAGGAGGATGCTTTTTCCGTGTTTTTTGAGGCAGAAAACTCGCCAAAAATGACCAGTTTGTCAAGCTCTGATACCAGGAGAGCATCCAACGCAGGAGGATGCTTTTTCCGTTTTAATAGTAACAGAGAACTCGCCAAAAATGACCAATTTGTCAAGCTCTGATACCAGGAGAGCATCAAACGCAGGAGGATGCTTTTTCCGTGTTTTTCGAGGCAGAAAACTCGCCAAAACTGGCTAGGTTTTCAATCTCTGATACCAGGAGAGCATCCAACGCAGGAGGATGCTTTTTCCGAGTTTATCAAGGCAGAAAACTCGCCAAAAATGACCAGTTTGTCAAGCTCTGATACCAGGAGGGCATCCAACGCAAGAGGATGCTTTCTCCGTGTTTTTCGAGGCAGAAAACTCGCCAAAACTGACCAGGTTTTCAAGCTCTGATACCAGGAGAGCATCCAACGCAGGAGGATGCTTTTTCCGTGTTTATCAAGGCAGAAAACTCGCCAAAAATGACCAGTTTGTCAAACTCTGATACCAGGAGAGCATCCAACGCAAGAGGATGCTTTTTCCGTGTTTTTCGAGGCAGAAAACTCGCCAAAACTGGCTAGGTTTTCAATCTCTGATACCAGGAGAGCATCCAACGCAGGAGGATGCTTTTTCCGAGTTTATCAAGGCAGAAAACTCGACAAAAATGACCAGTTTGTCAAGCTCTGATACCAGGAGAGCATCCAACGCGGGAGGATGCTTTTTCCGTGTTTTTTGAGGCAGAAAACTCGCCAAAAATGACCAGGTTTTCAAGCTCTGATACCAGGAGAGCATCTAACGCAGGAGGATGCTTTTTCCGTGTTTATCAAGGCAGAAAACTCGCTAAAAATGATAAGTTTGTCAAACTCTGATACCAGGAGAGTATCCAACGCAAGAGGATGCTTTCTCCGTGTTTTTCGAGGCAGAAAACTCGCCAAAAATGACCAGTTTTTCAAGCTCTGATACCAGGAGAGCATCCAACGCAGGAGGATGCTTTTTCCGAGTTTATCAAGGCAGAAAACTCGCCAAAAATGATAAGTTTGTCAAACTCTGATACCAGGAGAGCATCCAACGCAAGAGGATGCTTTCTCCGTGTTTTTCGAGGCAGAAAACTCGCCAAAACTGACCAGGTTTTCAAGCTCTGATACCAGGAGAGCATCCAACGCAGGAGGATGCTTTTTCCGTGTTTATCAAGGCAGAAAACTCGCCAAAAATGATAAGTTTGTCAAACTCTGATACCAGGAGAGCATCCAACGCAAGAGGATGCTTTTTCCGTGTTTTTCGAGGCAGAAAACTCGCCAAAACTGACCAGGTTTTCAAGCTCTGGTACCAGGAGAGCATCCAACGCAGGAGGATGCTTTTTCCGAGTTTATCAAGGCAGAAAACTCGCCAAAAATGACCAGTTTGTCAAGCTCTGATACCAGGAGAGCATCCAACGCAAGAGGATGCTTTTTCCGTGTTTTTTGAGGCAGAAAACTCGCCAAAAATGACCAGGTTTTCAAGCTCTGATACCAGGAGAGCATCCAACGCAGGAGGATGCTTTTTCAGAGTTTATCAAGGCAGAAAACTCGCCAAAAATGACCAGTTTGTCAAGCTCTGATACCAGGAGAGCATCCAACGCAAGAGGATGCTTTTTCCGTGTTTTTCGAGGCAGAAAACTCGCCAAAACTGACCAGTTTGTCAAGCTCTGATACCAGGAAAGCATCCAACGCAGGAGGATGCTTTTTCCGTGTTTTTTGAGGCAGAAAACTCGCCAAAAATGACCAGTTTGTCAAGCTCTGATACCAGGAGAGCATCCAACGCAGGAGGATGCTTTTTCCGTGTTTTTTGAGGCAGAAAACTCGCCAAAAATGACCAGTTTTTCAAGCTCTGATACCAGGAGAGCATGCAACGCAGGAGGATGCTTTTTCCGAGTTTATCAAGGCAGAAAACTCGCCAAAACTGACCAGGTTTTCAATCTCTGATACCAGGAGAGCATCCAACGCAGGAGGATGTTTTTTCCGTGTCAATCGAGACAGAGAACTCGCCAAAAATGATCAGGTTTTCAAGCTCTGATACCAGGAGAGCATCTAACGCAGGAGGATGCTTTTTCCGAGTTTATTAAGGCAGAAAACTCACCAAAAATGACCAGTTTGTCAAGCTCTGATACCAGGAGAGCATCCAACGCAGGAGGATGCTTTTTCCGTGTTTTTTGAGGCAGAAAACTCGCCAAAAATGACCAGGTTTTCAAGCTCTGATACCAGGAGAACATCCAACGCAGGAGGATGCTTTTTCAGAGTTTATCAAGGCAGAAAACTCGCCAAAAATGACCAGTTTGTCAAGCTCTGATACCAGGAGAGCATCCAACGCAAGAAGATGCTTTTTCCGTGTTTTTCGAGGCAGAAAACTCACCAAAACTGACCAATTTGTCAAGCTCTGATACCAGGAGAGCATCCAACGCAGGAGGATGCTTTTTCCGTAATTGTCGAGGCAGAGAACTCACCAAAAATGACCAGTTTGTCAAGCTCTAATACCAGGAGAGCATCAAACACAGGAGGATGCTTTTTCCGTGTTTTACGAGGCAGAAAACTCGCCAAAACTGACAAGGTTTTTAAGCTCTGATACCAGGAGAGCATCCAACGCAGGAGGATGTTTTTTCCGTGTCAATCGAGACAGAGAACTCGCCAAAAATGACCAGTTTGTCAAGCTCTGATACCAGGAGAGCATCTAACGCAGGAGGATGCTTTTTCCGAGTTTATCAAGGCAGAAAACTCGCCAAAAATGACCAGTTTGTCAAGCTCTGATACCAGGAGAGCATCCAACGCAAGAGGATGCTTTTTCCGTGTTTTTCGAGGCAGAAAACTCGCTAAAACTGACCAGGTTTTCAAGCTCTGATACCAGGAGAGCATCTAACGCAGGAGGATGCTTTTTCCGAGTTTATCAAGGCAGAAAACTCGCCAAAAATGACCAGTTTGTCAAGCTCTGATACCAGGAGAGCATCCAACGCAGGAGGATGCTTTTTCCGTGTTTTTCGAGACAGAGAACTCACCAAAAATGACCAGTTTGTCAAGCTCTGATACCAGGAGAGCATCCAACGCAGGAGGATGCTTTTTCCGTGTTTTTCGAGGCAGAAAACTCGCCAAAAATGATCAGGTTTTCAAGCTCTGATACCAGGAGAGCATCTAACGCAGGAGGATGCTTTTTCCGAGTTTATCAAGGCAGAAAACTCGCCAAAAATGACCAGTTTGTCAAGCTCTGATACCAGGAGAGCATCCAACGCAAGAGGATGCTTTTTCCGTGTTTTTCGAGGCAGAAAACTCGCCAAAACTGACCAGGTTTTCAAGCTCTGATACCAGGAGAGCATCTAACGCAGGAGGATGCTTTTTCCGAGTTTATCAAGGCAGAAAACTCGCCAAAAATGACCAGTTTGTCAAGCTCTGATACCAGGAGAGCATCCAACGCAGGAGGATGCTTTTTCCGTGTTGGTCGAGACAGAGAACTCGCCAAAAATGACCAATTTGTCAAACTCTGATACCAGGAGAGCATCCAACGCGGGAGGATGCTTTTTCCGCGTTGATCGAGACAGAGAACTCACCGGTGATAAACATGATGAAGTTGGTTTGAAAAATTATAGTGATGGACAAAGCATTACAAGCTTGCATGTACAAGCATCCTCTTTGACATAAACATACTGAGAGTATCGATATCTAAAAAATAGAAAACTTAACCCGGTTTTCGTCCACTGTGGTCTGTTTGGTAGAGTGACAGTTCGGCAGGACTGATGAGAGTGCACCTGTCGAACAGTGTCGCGTTTGTTGTGTTTGTTTGGCTCTTTGCAGCGCGCTGCCTTAGGCAATTGAGCCTGAAAGTATGCAATATGCATTTCATGAGTTCATAAAATTTGGTTTGAAGCATCTTGTAATGTTTTAACAACAAAATCAATTATTTCAGTTGTTTTTCTACTAGAACTTATCAAAACTCATGTTTTAAATTTCAATAAATTCCGTCGTTGGGAACCGTGCGTAGTTTTGCTACTTCGCGCTGGCCGTGTATGAAAATTCCGTTCTTTTCTACCCAACTAGCTCCATTAACAGTCGCTTAGTATGCATAGGCCAATGCATAGAAAACACAAAACCTGCTTATCGCAAATATGATGGAAATGGATATGCTTTCGACGGTCTTCATTGTTGGTATTTGTTCTCTCTCGCTTTACGTTTGCTTATTTTCATATAAATTGTTTCGGGGAAAAATGCAGCGAATAATGCAAATTGGTACTATTTCCTGGTGGTTCCCGAACCAATCGTGGTTTCATTGACGTCTATGAGTGTGATGCTTAATGCAATTTATGTTACTGAGCAGTGGAAATAATGAAAAAAGAAGCATCTTCTATTGTCTTGCATATCTTTCATTATAATATTTTCCTTACTGTTCGGAAAAAAATGTTAACGGATAATAAACGCCCCACAGCTTAGTTGAAAGAGAACAGCATAAGACGATTAAAAGATTTATTCTTGTTGTATAAAATAGCCCAAAAATAAATCGCAATAAATCACAATCAAGCTTTCTCTATCAATTGTGCTCATGCCTGCGGTCGTCACTCATCTTTCGCTTCATCTTCATTTCAATCTTTATCTGATCTATATCCATCACAAGCCTCGAGGGAAATATATCATCCGATCTGCCCACAATGCTGCTTCACGTGTAAATGCAAAATTACCACAAAATAATTCCTTTATTCACTGATTGCATAAGAATAGGAGCGATTGGGATCAATGATACAGGAACCGAATTGATTCACAATGGAAGCTTTTTTTTCGCCACTCGGATGATGAATGTCTTCGTGCATCCCTGCGGGAATGAAGGCAGATATTTTGTTATTCATATTACAAATTATGTAATGCTGTTGATTGCTTAGACTCTCGGAAACCCACACCAAACAAGCTTGATGAAGGCAATCACGTGTTTAAGGTTTCATTCTTAATTGTGTTGGGGTCTGTTGGGGTATGAAGTGGGACTTATCATCTTCAATTGCAATTGCTGAATGTTAGTGAACCGGGGTTTAATATTAGGAAAAACCTCAAATTCAACATTCTGGAGCATTACATTACATGCACGAAAAAAAATGGACAAACACATCGTACGAAAAAAACCATACATTTCAAAGTAAAATATAAACGCACAATGAAATAATTTCTTCGACAAGTTTTCCCATGACACTGGAAATCGGAACCGTGCAATGCTTCATCCTATCGCATTAGCACAAACTAACTTAAGCATAGGCCCCTCGAAAAGTTTTCCACCAAGACCGGCAAGAAGGAAGGAAAGCCAAAACATCATCATTCGCACTGACTCGTACGGATGCACTTGTAAAACCGAACGATGCTCACTCCAACCTGCAGAGCTAGCTGCTTCCGAAAGATTTTCACAAGATTCCCTAGAATTTTTCACCTCTAAAACTACCGCCCATTCCGTGCAGCTCTTGGACATTGTCGTGTGCGAAAAACACCGAGCAACCTCTGCGTCTTGCGCTCTCTTTAAGCTTTTGTTTTCTACCCCGTTTCAATTGCAGCATCGGTCACACCGGACAAAAAACCACTACCATGACGATGTCCCGGCAAGTACAAAAGCATTATCTTCTACCCTTAGAAATGGAATCTTACTGTAAAGGGGGAGGAATTGTCCCAAACATACGATTCCATTCGCAGCAGGGTTTGCTGTTACGGGCGAGACTGCCGTAGTCATGCTGCTCGGGAAGAGGTGTGAAACTTTGTTCGAGTACAATGGGACAAATCACACACTCGCACACATTTCCTAGATTCCAGCGAACTGGCGGTTTCGGTCGTTTTCTGCAACCGAGGCAGCTGCTTGAAAATGGCAAAGAAAGTTAGCGCTTCCCGTGTCCCTTGACGCCGGAAGGTGGACTTTGAAGAAGAATTTTTTCTTTGTACTTGGAAGGAATTATCAGCTGGATACGTATACGAACGCTGTACGGTTTCATGAGTGGTATAGTCATTTTTTGTTCTAACTGTGCAGGTGATAAGACCGATTGTTGTGGTGCTGCTAGAGAGCACACTTGGAGAAAGGTTAGCCGGTGGCTTAGATGAGTGGAAAACAGTTTTGATAGCAGCTGGAAAAGTCATTGAATAATTTTATGCTTTTAGTAAAACATATAGAACGACAAGAAAATGTTCAACGCTTTACCACGATTAATTTTTTAACATTAAATGATTGCTTCAACAAAAACTTTAATAGCATGAAGCAATACTTCTCTGTCCTAAGAAAAACAATTACAATATTAAAAGTACCTCATTAGTGCAAAGAGCCACACTTTTCGAAGTTGAGATTTAAATTTACAAATCCTAAAAGTAGGCCGTGAAAGTGGCATTTGATGGTTTTGTTTTTCTTTTACTGCAAATCTTGCATTAGCATACCTTCAGGCGCTTAAAACGTGTTTCTTTCTGGTTTGACATTTACCCTTATTACTCCAAATATTATCATAAAAATAGATGTCAATACCCTTTTTGAAGCTGTACTCCTTCTTTTAATTAACTTTCTTACGTCTATTACACTTCTGAGTAAACCATTTTATTCTGTGAACGGTCACTCACCAAAGACACCCATTATGCTGTGCTGTTCTATCACTGGTCTATCACAGCGACATTTTACGTTGCATCGGTTAACTTCGTATGTATATAATCATTTTTAGCATAAATAAACATCTCAACAACACCAATCGATTTCTTCACAAATTCCCAATTTTCATTCGAACCGTTACCAACTTCGTTCTTGCATCTTCAATACGCAATAAAAGAAGTACAAGCTTGCACATCTATCGCTCCACAAAACCATGCCTTTTTGTAGCAAAACTATACTTGAAGCGGAATTTCACCCTCACAAATGACGAGAAAATGCTTCTCAGTCAGCTGGTGGAAAATTCAAAAGTGACACACCCCACCAGAACCACTCTCGCACGGAGTGGCTCAACGAGTGTCTTTCGAAAGTAGGAAAAAGCTTATATCGTTTGGTGGAAAAAGCACCCACAAATACACCACCTAGAAAACTCGAGCGAGTATTATTTCATGTGTAGTGTTTTGCTATCTGTTTCCATTCGTGTTTCCAATGGAGGAAAAACTAACCCACCCTCGCTTCTCGCCTAGCCCCTTCTTTCCCCGTTTCATTCATCACAATGGACACTGATGATCCCTGGCGATGGTTTATCTCGAGCGTGTTGTGTTTTTCGGTTCCGTTCCTTTTGCTCGCACTCGTTGTAAGCGAGAGATGAGGGTGCAATGTTGTGTTTTTGTTATTTATTTACTCGTGCTCGCACCATGCGCCTCCATTGCCACACCGCTGCAATCCATCCGCATCGGTTCAGGGAGTACCCTTTAAATTGAATTTACTCTCAAGCACACAACACACATTTGCCATGGTTTATACTGTACACGCGAAACCAACCCTGTGTCCCAGCGTGATGTTTGTGATCCCGAAGACACCTGTCCCCGGTTTGCGTCCGGAATGCTTTCGGACGCAAGTGCAACATTTGTAATCATTGCAGTTGCTGTGTTGCTTTGTTATGCAGCCATCGTCTGCAGTGCTGCATCGTGCCGCCCAGAAGGTTGCTTTATAGTTCACTTTTTCTTATCAACACAGGCCCCCGGTATGAGATGTCCGTTTGCATAGTTTTCAGGTGCCCTAGGTGCTGGTGGTCACGGATGGTCGGCGCTGCCAGACCGATGAGTTGTTGGTGTTGTGTGTTTGTTTTGGTATGCAGCTGGCCGGGTACAGCTTATTCTTCAAATATTTCTCTAGTAAGCTCTTCATTTTCGGAATGAGCTTCTGTTGGGCGCGAGGTCTTTGGTGGAGCATTATCGCTTAAGCACACCGCACGTGCCGGGCATGATGTTAAACGATAGCTGTGTACTTAATTAAAAGCCTCATTAAATAAAGTGACGGCGAAGTTCTCGGTAATTCTTTACAATATCTGGTGTCCTCAATAAAAAAGCGATGGTTCAATGTTGTCTAAGAACAGTTTATGTTACGATAGTTCGTGTATACAAGAACAGAAACAGTTTTGCTTTGTTAGCAATTGTTTTATCTCATAAAGTGCGTTTAATCCGCTTTTCCGTACTATTAATGAATTTGATCGATTCGACCATAATTTATCAATTTCCATCCAGCATCCAGCAAAGCATTCATGCCTACCATATAACCGTACAATCATCAACCACCAGCGCACGAAATGATAAAAGTTTTGCACAGTCTCATTTGAAATCTATTTGCCTAATGGAACGAAACACCTCACCAAACAGATTTGCGCGAGGAGGTAGTGCGTGGGGTGCAAAAAGTTTTCGAGAAAAATGGGCACAATTTTTCCTTCCCATCGGGAATGGAACGGTTCAATAGGGCACGGGACCCGGGGCGGGCAGAAAAATTGTTTCGAATCTTTTGTAAAATCTGGTGTCAATTGAGTGGAATTGAGCGCACAATGATAAATGGAGTTTGTTTCGTTTGTAAGTGCGCTGGAAGCGGGAAGCCGAACCATTGGTTGATATTCAATCGATGCTGTAATTTAATGTTTCCAAATAAGTTGCAAACATTGCGGCAATGTATTGCCCACAGGGTATTGCTATCAAAGCAAGCACTGCATACATAAACAGCGTAAAGGGAAAAGTAATGTAAACATGTAAATTTTAACAAAACTAATTTAAAGCGTAAGTAACAAAAATAAAAAAAAACGTGGAGTAGATAGTTATTCTAGGTAAATCACGTACATTTTAAGGATTAGAAAAATGTTCATAAAAACCATCTAAACAATTAGACAAAACTGAAACAATAGGAAACTTTGTAAGAGGTAGCATGATTAGATACGTTACTGGTCTCTTATACAGGTGAATGGGTTTGTTTCAATCAAAATGATCTACTGATGTAGAATGAATCATTAAGTAAAACCTTATTAAGTACATTAGATTGCGATACATTTATTAAAAAATAACCTAACAATGAAAATAACAAAATGAAGATTCTCTTTAATTTATACTCTTTAATAGCTGCTGAATGATTATCGTAACCTTCACATACAGCTTATAAAAGCTCCGATATAACAAAAATAAAATATGTATGCTTTATTTCTGCCAAACCGTCCATCCTGTAACGCATGATACACTTGAATGCCCTACAATGTCCAAAACATAACTGTGTCCTGACGTTTGGTCAAGGTTGCACAATGGAAGGGATTTAGTTCGTTCTGAACCTGTGTAGTAGCTGGCTGGTTGCCACCGGTTGGAAAAATCGACTCAATTTCCTGGTGCATTTGTTCCCGAACGTCCGGATGGAAGGATAACATGAAACAACACCCGACTGAAGTAACCTGTCGTTGTGTCGTGTTCCTGTCGAAGGGAACAAATTGAGTACGAAATAACTCTCATGCCGATCGATGGTCTCAGGTAAGGTATGCCAGAACCATGGTTTATGATAGCAGACCCGCTGGGGTGTGGTTTAGATACGGGAGAAAAAGCTCCTAGATTTCGATGAAAACTTGGAAAATAAATGGATTGTGGCTTCATAGTGTGATTGACAAATTTTCAAAATAAACAACAGGCTTTAGAGGTATTTAATTTGTTGCCTGAAACGCTAATATTCAAACACATGATCGAACCTAAAATCTAAGAACGTTTAGCCTAGCGTTCTCAGAAGAAACCCAATATATTGAAACAATCCTTGTGCCTTTCATTTCATCTCAAAGTACGAGTAATTCGCATGATACTACACCAGAGCTAACAAAATTCCTTGGAATTATTTGAAATCCCTTCGCTCGCTATATTTCAAATAAAATTTACAAAGGAACCAAGTGCTGCTCTTCTGTTCATAGAAGCTGATTTGAGACAATTTTTCGATGCTTCCTTCACTTCTGTGCACCATCAGCATTCGTTTCGTGGCAAAGATTCATGTCATCTATTTTGAGCTCGAAATTGTGTTCCAATTCCGCGTAAAAACCCTTGCCAGTGATGATATTGCTGTGGGGCAAGCAATACCCGTCCAGTAGGGCAAGAATTTAGATTCTCTTACTCGTCCCAGCTCTTTATCTATTGCTATGTTTCTGCTTCAATGCTGAGTGCTGCCTTCCTGTTCCGAATGACCTGTATTTTTTTTTTTTTTGCAATCTCCAGAGAAGGTGAGGTACAAAGCGAAAAATAAAATTAGATGTCATAGAAGCTGCACGAAGGATGACACTGTCAATAGAGGCACGGCCAGTGGCGAGTGAGCGAATTGTCAGCAAAGCGGGAGTTATGTACAGGAAGCGAACGAAAAGCTGCGAAAAGTGTAGGGTGTACGGGGGGTGGTTACTACCGCACGGTTGTTGTGACATGGCCATTGTCCGAACAAATCGGCCGGGAGAATCGTGCAGAATCGTTTGCACCGGAAGTGAACAGTGGAACCTACCGGCAATTGCGATTGAAACGGAAGTGAGAAACAGCTCGGTGGGGAGAGAGAGCGAGAGACAAGCTTGCAAGCAGTCCGTAGCAGCACTCTTGAAGGACATCTCTGACCATCCGACGTGCCATTCCCGGGCAACAAAAGACAGCCCGCCAGGAGGGGATGGGTGGGCAGGAAGCTGATTGCAATCTGGTAGCAAGGTGCTTTCGGTAATTGATGGCATTACAGTGATTGCATGCTTCAGAATCGACGACACAGACCGCCAAGCCCGGCTTCTTGTGTCGGAACCGTCGGAACACTCGCGGTAAAGGGCGGCGTACGGTGCTGGCATCCGTTGCAGGATGCTCGGTGCAAGAATGTTGACTGACAATTAATGTGGTTGCACACCAGCTGAGACCCTCGGTGGGCTGTACCGATAAGGACCCGGCTCCCCGGCTCCCCGGCGGCTGTTTCGGTAAAGATGGGACAGGGGATGGATTATTTGCCACCTGCTGCCAGCCAGCGTTCGGTCGGTTCGTGGTTTAGCAGACCGGCACAATTCCAGCAATTAGACGCTACAAAACGGTACCGGACAAAGTCCTTTAATTTCCTCTCTACCGGTCCGGGTGCATCCGGTGGGCCGGGCACCACTAATCGTGGTCCGTCCGTCGATCGATAAGATAACACATCTCGCCAACAGGGCAGGGTGTCAATTATGGCTTGGTTGATTTGAGACACGCCAAAACTGTCATTATTTGACGATCCAGGTTAGTTATAGAGCATCACCGTACAGGGTGCACTTTGACACACAATCCATTGTCGTTTCGATATCGCTCTCTGGAATTCATAAGTTGATAAAGGAACTGCAATTAAGAGTTTAGTACAAAAATGTGATTTATTATTCAATTCCTTCTGTTATTTTCCTAAATTCCCGTGTAATGTTTCCAAACAAAATAAATCAACCAAACATCATTCCCCAACTGAAAAAACCCCTATTTAACCCTGTTTACGAGTCTCCAGATAAAGCAGAATGCCATCCCTTGGACGCGTAATGAGTTCGTGCATGATCGTCTGCTCCTCGCGCGTACGCACAGATCGCAACCGGAAGCGGCGCAGTACGGTCGACACAATGCTTTTCTCCTCCAGCAGTGCAAACTTTTGGCCGATGCAATTTCTTGGCCCAGCACTGAACGGGATGTACGCGTACGGGTGACGGTTTTCGGTGTTTTCCGGCAGAAACCGGTCCGGATCGAACTTCTCCGGGTCGGGGTAGAACCTGTGTGTGCACGAACAAAAAAAAAACCATCAACATGAAGGACGGGTGCGATGCCAATGGCAACGGTTCAATGCTGTACCAACCTTTCATCCCGATGCACATGGTACGCATGAATTCCCACGATGGTTTCGGCCGGCACCTGGTATCCCCCGAGCTGGATGTCCTCGCTGAGCGTTCGACCGAAAAAGGACACGGACGGATACAGCCGCAGTGCCTCCTTGATGCACCGTTCCAGCAGCTTCAGCTCGTTCAGATCCTGCATCGTCGCTGGGCGGTTGTCACCGGGCGGAAAAATCGACTCAATTTCCTCGTACACACGCTGCTGAATGTCCGGATGGAGGGCTAGCAGAAACAGCACCCAGCTGATACCAGCTGTCGTTGTGTCGTGTCCCTGTCGAAAAGGGGAGCAAATTGAGTTCGGTGCATGGTCGTCGAATCGATCAATGGTCAGCGGTAAGGTAACAGAAAATGAAAAAAAAAACACGACCGTGCCCTGCGATATGATCGAGAGCCGCTGAGGTGTAATTTAGCGTACCAGGGTTAACCCCCGTAGCAAAACGAATTCCTTGAATGGGGCATTTGGTTGGAAAATTGAACAACAAATGACGGTATTGGATGATGTGCTTTCCGAACAACAACTGGCCATAATACACAAAATTCCTACCTTTTTGCACCAGATTATACCGCAAGAATCAATATCAAGAATGGTATTATTAATAGTTCATATTTCATTAACTTTTTCCAACTATTTTGCGGAAGCTTCTGAGAAGACTTAATAAAAACAACATTTTGCAATAAATTGCCTGATAATATACAATTTGAGTGACAATTTTTTTTTCTTTAAAGCTATCCACCATCCATTCCACCAAAACATTGTGCCGAAAAGCTTCATTTAACTTACCTCAAACATGAATGTGTCCACCTCTTCACGCACGTCCTCGTCGTTCATGATGTTGTGCGCCTGGTTGGCTTGCAGCAGCAGATCAAGGAACGCCATTCGCTTTCTAGCACCGAACGTTTCACCATCGCGCGTTTCGGGATGGACATTTGGCTGGGCCGATTCTAATGCCGCTTTCCTGTCCCGAATGACCTGTGCATTCATTGTGCCATGATGAATTACTCAATCCATTAGCAAAGTCGTGCCGTGCAACCTTACCTCCCGAGAATAGGTATGCACGGTGTCCAGTGCATTCGTGTAGCGTGCGGCAAAGCGTGATCGTAGCCAAATAAAGTCCAAGTGCAACCAGGGACGCACCATACGCTCAACAAACAGTCTGCTAAGCCTGCAACAGATAACACGAAAACGTACAGTTGCAGTGCGTTTCGAGCACATCACGCAACGACAACCCAGAATCGGTTCTTACTCGCAGACAGCCTTGACGTAGTCGTTCTCTTCTCCTTCGCTCTGAGCATTTACCTTTACACCCATGGCGGTTTCTTCCGTGCATTAAGCAACATGTAGAACCGAAACGGATGGAGAAAGAAAGAGAGAAAGAGAGATAACAAATAGCACAAACAATCCATTAAAGGGCATGCTAACAATGGACGCATCACGCGAAACAATCCCCCGAAAATCCCGCACTCGTACATCAAACCCGGGGGGTTCGGGCCGATCTTGGTGAATTCGCAATTGGAACGCTGCCAAGCCGATTGATCCGTGCTGTAGTCCGCTGTCATCCCCTTTTGCTGCCATAATCACTTACGTGCGACACTTACCGCAAATGATGTCCAGTGCCGCCTTCGTGATAAACGGATACATGTTGACCGGTTTGCCGGTGTCGGCGTGCGGCTGCAAGTGCTCCACCAGCTCCTGGCTGTTCTCCGCGAACACGTCACAGAACCCGTCGAGGATGTTAAAGTGGAAGGTCGGTGTGATGAGCTTACGGTGCTGATGCCAACGCTCACCTGTTGCATACCGGTTTTGTGGGGAATTTGGGAACGTGTTGAAGCCGCAAGACAGTGCGAAAGAAAATGACATTGTCAATCAATGGATATCGTTGACGACGGGTTCGCGTACCTTTGGAGGTGAGCAGTCCATTCCCGAGCCAATCGTGCAGGAAGCGATACATGGTGGCCTTTTCGATGTTTTTGCTGGAACCGATGACCTGCTCAACGTATTCGGCCTTACTGATGCGCACCTCAGGAGTCATGCCCGTCCATACACGATGAATGTTGGGGTAGGTGCGAGTCCTTTCATCCAGCAGATAGAAAATCTCTGCAATAAATCATTCACGAATGTATTTTAATCAAATTATTAAAATTGAAACATGTTTTTATACGCCAAAATAAATAGCAATTAAACCTTAACAGCTTACCATGTCGCTTTTTGCCGAAAAATGAGTACATCGTGCCTATTATCGGGTAAGCTTTCGGGCCCGGTATTTTTTCGAATATCTGGCTCAGCTGCCATCGCTTCATCAACCACTGTAGATACGCGGCAAACAAAACAAACACGAGCACTCCGTGAAAGATCGTGGTGAGTTCCGACATGACGATCAAGACGCAACCACGCAACAGCTCGCACAACGAAACAGGTTCTCGACGCGCAACAATGACCTAATTATCCACTGCTGTGAAGCCGCAGCTTCAACATCACACTATCGTTCGTTGCGATTGAACCGGTGGACACGATGGCTCGTCCGAACTTGTCTAATGAACACGTTTTATGAATTACACCGTATAACTTACGCACTTGAACTGTGAACGTGGGAGTTCTTTTTTATAAGCAAGCGCCCCGAGAAACCGCGGGCCGCAACGCGTATTGCCGATCGAGAAGCGAATGAGCTACTGCTGCCAGATTAAACCGTTGGCTGTACTAAATACAGTTGAATTGAAGCGAACACGCGGGAGATTCGCGTAAGAAAACAAACGCGTTATAGTCACTCACGGTGTCTAGACCCCCATCTAGGCAGGCTGTGGTGGCTGTACGCAGTGAAGCGTGCTTTAACGCTTCACCCCATTTGGCACTATGGGTTAAGCCTCGAAAAAAGAAGGTGAGAAATGAAATTTCCCTCGTTTTACTGGAATCTTTTCTTGCTCACCTGAATTGGAGATATTTTAATTAATTGAAGTTTTAATTAATCAACCATAATGTTTTTAATACTTGTTATTCAATAAATCTTTTTATTATGTACCTCTATCTATAGGCTCTAAATCGATGTAAACTTCCATTTTGAGAAAACTCCATTTTGAGCAAAAATACTTTAATTTTTTTAAAATATTCTTTGCTTTTTTTATATAACGGACATGGTCATTACATCAACACATATAAAGACTAGTTCTATATTATAATCAGAGTTCGATTACAGCGCCACCATCCATCTACTGTAACTCATTCTCCCACAGACTGCGACGTACGTAAGCAGCCTCATTAACTCCCCACCTCAAGCCAGTTGTCGAT
Organism: Anopheles moucheti; assembly: GCF_943734755.1. Classification (NCBI taxonomy): domain Eukaryota; kingdom Metazoa; phylum Arthropoda; class Insecta; order Diptera; family Culicidae; genus Anopheles; species Anopheles moucheti. The sequence goes on along the minus strand of NC_069141.1, from coordinate 33,936,878 downwards.
TCACGCACGCATCCACTGAGCGGCCTTGCTCTACCTGTTGCATTGTTGTTGTTTTGTTTTATATGTTTGTATTAACCGATCGGCAACACACGCATTGGCATTGCAAAAACACAAGATCGTCTTACTTCTAGCATACGCCACGTTCTAGGCATGCATCGCTCGTTTCTAATCGATTGGTGCGATCGGTATCTTTGCTTATGGTGCTAAATTTAGCTTCAACGTCCAAAATAGCAAGTGCAAACAAAACCTTACTCATGTGGAAACGTACAAACAAAAATAGATCACTTATGCAAGCGGCAACCATCGACACCGGAACGTAAATACCTTCCCCGTCATTGCTGTGTGTTTTCACTGACAAATTGTTTCATAGCAATGCACGTTATGGCAGGGGTTTGCTTATCATTGTTGTTGGATGGCCACGATGTATACAATACACATAATTCCAAGAATTTCACTTATCTGCTAGACGGAAGCGTGATCAGAGTAGCTGGTGTGAACAGGTTCTAATCTACGATGCAATTTTGCCGCAACCAGGTATGATCCTGTTCCGTACTAGATTTCTTTTCCTTATCAATACACTCGTGACTAAGATCTAACGGCGTCTAGAGCACTCCAGATTATGTGATTATTGCTAAAGATTCTGAAGCATCATGAATCATAAGGTTGGAATTGTATACGACAATAATTAAAATCGACTCCTAGCATGAATACTTGCATTAAAACCATTTTAGCGAAAGCTCTGCAAGGTATACTATTTGAGCTTTTGCGAAAGCTGATAGTGATCTACGTGGTTTTTATAATTTTTTCATTGAAATTATGCTGAAACACCATTCTGAAACACATCTGACAATGTATAGACCCCCAAGAAGGCACTGAAAACCTGAGGAGGATCTTGGTTTTTGAGTGGAATATGTCGAAAAGATTCCTGGAAAACTAAAATTAAAACTATTTTCAATCAGTAATGCAGCCAAACTGCCATAATTAGAAGCTTTCTTAACTAAATCTTCACTGCGTAACTTCTATTGCTTGTTTTTAAAAATAGAATCGCGTGTATGTACAGGAACTCAAAGTGACCATCGATTAAATCCGCTCCAAATAATCGCCAGCATTTCAGTATCCTTTTCTCGTGGAATAAGAATTAAAACTACTCACATAATGTGATGATATTGAGGTCTAATAATAGTTCGACAAAAAGATCACAAGCAGAAAAACAAACATAAAGTTAATCACGAGCATCCCCGTAGCAAAACTCCAATCCAATGAATCGTTACTATACAAACACTGTGAAAAGTTACATTATACACTCCTCATTAACCAGTCGACGTTTGCAATATCTCTTAGAGTTGGATTTCTACTCAAACCCGTTGTAAAAATCGCCCCAAAAACGTTATCAAATCAGTCAGACATATTTCTGCTTCTTTAAGGGTGCAAGCGGCAACCTGAAGGTTTTGCCAAATGTGACCTAAACCCTTGCACTTCTTCTCAAAGAGAAAATTTATGATTATTTCGCCCGAAAACTTCTCGCTCAATCTTGTTTTGGTGCGGGACACACTATGCGGGTGACAAAAATCACCCATCGCATCGTACTTCATGTTAGTTTGCTGGGTAAAATGTTTTGAAGTTAGGATAAACATGAAAAAAGGATACACGAAAGTCTTTTTTTTATGGTCGAGAACGAGGTGGTGGAATTACAAATGTGTTGGTCAAGGTTTTTTTTTTTCATGCGACAGCTAACCGAGAACTGAAACCGACTTTCCCTTTTTGCGCACGCAAACAGCACGTACATGGCCCGATATTGTACGGTTGAGTGACGAGAAATGGTTTCCTAGTGGCTCAACCGTACGTGAGGAAACCTTTTCATGGTCAATATTTTGCGTTTTTTGGTTTTTCCTGTGGCCGGGGCCCAGTGTGAGATGCTGGAGCAAAAGTCAAAATTCATCCGTCGTTAGGATGGGGGAGATTTTTTTTGTGCCCTGTATTTGTTTGTAACTACGATTTGCTGGGTTCGTGTTCGGATGGGGAGCAGGAAAAACTAACCGTAAACACTACACCTCGCCTCGCCATCACATGTGTTGCGATGACTGATGAAGTTTGTGCTTTCCAACTAAAACATTCCGACAAATAAACGGGTCGGTAAAATCAGAGTTGTTTTAATGAAATCGCTTGAAATGAAATCCTATTACAGCAGGCTATGGTCAGACTCATGCCGTCCCGTCCCGGCTATGGTCTACACCCACAAAGACTACCGTGCCGAAAAAAGGGCGCTGGTAAAACTCACCGTGAAGCAAATGGTTTTGCCGAAGCGCTGGTTTATTAAATTCATACTTCAATGCTTCCGGTTTTCGTTAACATTGGGCTTCATTTATCATGGTGGCCACCCACACCTAGCTGATAGATGAATGATGGAAACCAGTAAGGTGTGTGGACTTGCTCTGACACTCGGGAAGCTACACTACGAACGTTCTCGTGCGTCACGATGCTTGAGGGACCGAAATGGATCGTATGCAGTTCCTGCTACTATTTGCTCCTTTTTATGGTGTCCCGGTTTGAGTAGTCGTATCGTTGATGGATACGAACCGAAACTAACAAGTGTGCTTGCGTGTGTGTGTGTGTGTGTGTGTGTGTGTGTGTGTGTGTGTGTGTGTGTGTGTGTGTGTGTGTGTGTGTGTGTGCGCCTTTACACACCATTCAGTAAATTTCGTTACAAATACCACATTCGTGGTAAACGAACCGCGTGTACTTCGTCAAATCAGCCCCCGTTTTCAGCCGTGCGGTGGATCCACCGTGCGGCAAAAGAAAAGCTCGTGAAGGAGCATCATCAACGGTGACGGCGTAAAATGGTGGCTCATAAAAAAGGTTCCAATTTTCTCGCTTTTCAATGAGGGCAAGAAGACCTCCCCCAACTGCCTTTATGCGGCAGGTGTTGTGAAGCCATACACGGCACACTTCAGCATCATCACGGTCCGCTTTAGCCGCGCAAACGAAGGTGCAAAACGCCAACAACACCACGCGGCTTGGGCGCCCCGAGAATGGTTGATGTACAGCCTGCTCTCGTTAGCTGCAACATTCTGCTCCTGCATGCAATATCGCAGGATGAGGTAGAGCGATAAAACCGAAAGAAAGCGCCCATAATGGTATTTTGCAGTGCGCTTCAATCTACACCGGCACACCTCTTCACTTTAAAGCATCCATTGCGTTCCGCTGCCGCTGCGGAAAATGAACCATTTTACTACCATTCCGTATCGTTATTCTTCTGCCACCCAGCCCACAGCCATTACGCTGCAGCAGCGGAGAGTGGTGGAATGGAACGAACGGAGAAAAAAACACACTTTCCAATCTGAAGAAAATCTCACGTGGCGATTTATCCGCTTTCACCATCCTTCCACCGTAGTTAGTTCGTTGGAGGTCCACCCCGGGGAATTTATGGAGGCCTTTATGGGGCTACAGTTGTGTGAACCTTGGCTGGCTTCATAAATGTACCAATCTAAATGCAGTCTCACGTACAATCAATGTTTAATTAGCGTAAGCTAATTGTCCGCCACTGCATGAAGGTGTCGCAGAAGGATTCCGTCCCGTGTCGTTCGAATGTGTTCGTCGGACTTATCGGATGAATCCGTGCATGTCGCTTCGGCTACTCATCGCTCATCCAAGGAAGGTTCTTTGATTGTGCTTCTTAGCATTCTTAGGTTGTGTGTGTGTGAGAGAGAGAAAGAATTACACTTAAACTCGCACTCGTGAATCTCTGCACTTCCGCTCGTTATAAATAACTAAACGGTGTTGTGATAACGTGTACCAGATCCGTTCAACGATACGGTCATGCCGGATGTAATGTCACGTTCCTTACTGTGCAGAGTTTATGCGGTTTACAATTTTAGATACTTTCAATGCAATAGAAGGCGCGATCCGGTCGTGTATCGTTAGCGATGGCGGTCTTCACATGACAGGACCGAAATAAAATCCCATCCCGACCAAACTTCCGTAGCAATGATTGACAGTGGAGGAACAATCCTCTTGGAGGCCCAGGACGGAATTTTTAAAGGGGTGGCCTATAATTTTGCTACGGCATTATCGGTGTTAGGGAAGTATACTTCAAACATTATTTAACAACACCAGCAAAGTCTCGGAAAGAAAGCTACCTTGCGTACACCTCAGAGTTCTGTTGCGTAGCCCTGTAAACGGGCCGTTAAGCTAGTCTATATATAACCGTTTGTATGCGCAACGGAGAACCATAACGCCACTACTTGGATCACATTTTCTACGATTTACGTACATTTATGATTCCTGATTAGTCCAACGCCTTCTACGATTTTTTCGCCCAAGGTACAGTTTTCAATCGGTTTACTTTACGGTAACAATCAGAGAAATTTCTTAGAAACCTGTTTCGCTCATGTTGATGGTTTAGGCGATGAACAACACAATTGTTTTCAGATTTGCGATACCAGGAAAGCATGTTTTTCAAAAGGTGAATAAATTTGCCCATCACTATTGCATTGCATACTATCAAATCCGTGAGAACGATCGCTAGTGTAAGGAAGATGAATGAAACGAAAGCATTCTTCATCTCGCTCAAACTTCCCGTCGGCTGGTACGAAATTCCATACAAAACCAGCTGTTTTCAGATTGCCGGTACCAAGAAAGCATCCACGGAAGAGGTAGCACCTCTAAAGCAATTTTGCTCGAAAACCGCCGAAAGGTATGCAATGTTTAAACACTAACTTTCCTGTTGGTGGAGAAAAAATTCTTCGAAAACTACCATTTTCCGAATGTACAGTACCAGGAGAGCATCCACGGAAGAGGTAGCTCCTGGTACTGCACCGTAAGGTATGCAATGTTTATACACTAACTTTCCATACAAACCAGCTCTTTTCAGATTTTTCGATACCAGGAGAGCATGTTTTTCAAGAGGTAACACCTGGTACCAGCCGAGCAAGCACAATTCACGCGCTTCCCGGTAGTTGCAATCCCAAGTTGTTGCATGTAAGATGTTGCATGCTAGATGTTGCGCAACATATGTTGCGCGACATATGTTGCATGTCAGGTGTTGTGCAACATATGTTGCGCAACATGTGTAGTGCAACATGTGTTGTGCAACATCCTGGTACTCGGCTGGTACCTCTTATAAAACATGCTCTCCTGGTATCGGAAATCTGAAAACAGCTGGTTTGTATGGAAAGTTAGTGTATAAACATTGCATACCTTACGGCGCATTGCATTGCAAGTTGGTTGCAAAGTTAGTGTATAAACATTGCATACCTTACGGCGCAGTACCAGGAGCTACCTCTTCCGTGGATGCTCTCCTGGTACTATACATTCGAAAACTGGTAGTTTTCGAAGAAATTTTTCACGACCAACGGGAAAGTTAGTGTTTAAACATTGCATACCTTTCGGCGGTTTTCGAGCAAAATTGCTGTTCTAGGTGCTACCTCTTCCGTGGATGCTCTCCTGGTACTATACATTCGAAAATCCTGGTGCAATTTCGTTTATACTTTAAAGTCACAAAGTCGATATTCTTCTTTGCATTTAATTTATCACATAGAAACAAATGTTTTATATAGCCAAGGAAGATATTTTTGATCAAGTTTTTACCTTTTCAATTAATTTCTTCACTATGAATTAACTCTGCTGTTAAATTTCCAAAAATCGCACAAGCGGCACAAATTTTTTGGGGCCTGGCAAGGCCCTAGGCGACCGCCTACTCCGCCTACCGTTTGATCCGCCGCTGAGGATTGACTATCCGGCTTCGTGGTAAAAATAAGTCGATACGACCTGGCCTTTCTAATGAGAACAAAATAAAATTACACAACATTTGTAATTTTATTGGTGTTCTGTGCTAAATAAATGTGTTTTACTTGCACCTAGATAGATGCAAGCTCTTAAACATTTAAGGCTCTTATTTATGCAAGCTCTTAAACAGGTGCTTTTCTCGTTAAGGACAATCGCGTCCTTTAATGCGTATTTGTTATTTCATCATTTGTATCCTTTAAACTCAATTAAGCAAAAAAAAATAAAATCCGGAAAATATTTGATTAATAAGACCTTCAATCACACAAAAAGTTAATTATAAATACAATCACACTTGAACGTTCAGCAGTGCCATTCTTCGCCAGTAAATTTGATTACAATCGTTACATCGTTCCATAGCTAATTTAAATACTCCCAACCCAACAGCAATGCTGTTGCAGCTCGCTGTGGGGAAAGAAAACGGGAACAAATTAAAAACAACATCGTACACATGACTGCATTGCACTCAAGACTCAATTCTCGTCCAAAAACACACCCGGGCCCACAGGGCAAATCGGTTCGGTGCAGTTGTGGACCAACGTTTCGACTGGTGGTGGACGTAATTCAATTTGTTACGACCAATCGAGCACATGCACTTCCATCTCCCGGGTGGCGCTCCGTCTGGATCTCTACCTCCACCATTTCCACGCCAGTTCCCGTCGTCTTCGATCAGCAGTCGATCGGACGGAAGCGGAAGAACATACATTATTCATTTGAGGTCCTTTCGCTTGCTCTTTTTCCCATTTTTCGCTTACGGCTTCATCGAGGCCGTGGGACTGGTGAAAAACAGTACATCGAAGCTTCTGCCGGTTCTGTACACTTTTGTCTGTTTGATCAAAGTTTGTTTCTTTCAACGGTTTCGTACGAATCGGTAATTCATGGAGATCGTCCCAAAACCAAGTTCCAATTGTATCAAGTTGTTGAGGGCAAACGGGGCGGAAACGTGGACTGAGTTTTCCAACTTTTCGCCCCCTGTCCGGATTGCACGTGTGGTAAGGGAAGTAGGATGCTGCAATGATTGTTATTTATTTTATTAACTTCCATTTGATTTTCACATTCATTTCTATTTCCCAACTGAGAACCCGTGGACGTGAAGAGTCAGCTGAGGGGAAAAGTGCAGCTAATGCATTGTCCTACAGCTTTACCTTTCGAGCTTTGTTCGTTTGTGTGTGTGTGTGTGTCCTTCGAAAGGCAGTTGGTTTATCCGTTTCTTCCCATATCCGGTCAAGATAAATAAATAAGCTTCAACATATGGAGGGTAGAAAGGTACTGTCCTAACCGACCAGCTGCCACAGTGAAACTAGATCGTGGCTCCACGTACGGGGCTGAATCCTTCGAGACGGAACCATCCCACCAGTAAGCGTTTCGATGTGAGAAAACACTTTGAATTACGAACACTAAATACAATCGCCTCTTGTTCTCGTTTCCTAACCGGTACGGAGAGGTGGGATAGAGTTTCGATTTCCGAGCTCCCCCGCATACACTCACACGGACTCCTGAGACCACCGCGAAAGCAACAACATCGAAGTAGCTTACGAACGGTGCTTCAGCGTTAGATGGTCGGTTTCAGGAAGCTTTTGAGATTTAATTTTATTACACCACCGCACCGCTACAGCTTCACAAAAAACCTGTAACGCGGGAATGCTCCACACTGACAGTGGTCGTCAGCTTGCGTCAGGAGTTTATTGTGTTTGATTTATTGTTTTTAGTCTTACGATTCTGTTTGGGGGTTTGTAAATATCTTGCTGTTAGATGACTACAAGAATTTTTAATTGAATATTATGCAGCACCCACACTTAAGGTTAAGACAGAATTGTTTATCCAAAATTCATTGGGCACAAGTGATACCTTGTATAGCAGAAGGAAAAACTAACTGATTTGGATCAACTCTACTGATTTGTAATAATATATAATTAGCACATAACTTTATTTACGTATTAAGTAAGCTTAAAAATGAAAAATTTATCTTTTATTTTAAACGTGTTTTTAAAATACAATCCTATTGATAAAATTGTTCATGAGAATTATCATAATACTATTATTACAAAAATCCATTTAATTATTGTTATTTATCCACCAGCAGGAAGTTGCCTTTTTGCTTGCTTTACCAGAATTAATTTTCATTGTGATTACCATCATCCAATTCCTTGAAGGCACGCTTTACCTAACCAGTTGTTCCCGCTAACGATGCCACCAACGGTAGTGATTGATTTCCGGAAGAAAGTTAACCGTTGGCCAACCTTCACTTCCGCTCACTGTTCCGCTGCATATTCGCTCGACTGTAGCGATGATGTGATGACTGTCCGTCGGATCCACTGTGTACCTGTGCCGATCAGACCCCGTTGGACGGCGGATTGTGGTATATCGTCGTTTGCTCGCCGGATGGGTTAAAGAATGCGAGAAATAAATTAAATATTGCTAAAGTTCACATCACTGCATTTGCGATGCGATGCTATGAACATAAATTTTACCGCATTTGGTCTTCCGCTTTCGTGGTTGGGAAAATGGCAGCATATCCGGCATCACACGAGCTGACGCACGGTTTGAACGGCGGTCATAACGTATCTATCCGTGTGTCTGTGTCTGCGTGCTGGTACGTGGTTAACCTTTCCACGATGTTAGAGATACTGCCACCCAGGTGAAGGTAGTTCAAGGTGCATGTCCATGCTCCAATGCTGATGCTGCAGCTCTGACGACCATATGGCGGTACGCAGTGTGGAGAACGCTTGAACTCTGTCGGTGTATGGAAGAGGAGTTTTTTTTCTGATCTACAAATCGCATGAAAGAGCATGCATGATGAAGGTATTACACTGCACAGCTTGAGCATCGTTGAAGCACACATGTTTTATCATATTTTCGATACTGTTGAACAAGTTGGAAAAGAATCAAATAAATCTCCTTACAATAGTTACAATTGTTGTTCGTTAACTTAATAAGCGTGAGGTGCAGCTTTTATTATGTGCGTGACTGTAGATCCAGTACAGGTCCAAGCAGGCCATGCCCAGGAGCTTAGCGTTTGTTCTCACTCCTGCATGTTGCTCACCCTCTTTCCATTCATTAATATTTGAAGGATTAAGCTTTTGCTCTTTTGCTATTTCCTGCCCCGTAAATGGTTCAGGTACGACGTACGATATGATGAGCGCACGACAGAGCATAGCTCGGCAAGGAAACTATCATGGGGAGCAAAGAAAACTGAATTTATATGCAAACTGATTGTTAGAGTCAAGAGATTGTGGGTAATTTTTGTATTGATGCTATAGAAAGCTGCAGTGAAATGATTAAATTGATTAAGTGCGGAGAGAACTATAGGCAAATACAAGGAATTTTGCAAGTTGTCAATAGAAATATGTGATAAATTACTGAAATTTAAATTATTCACCAATAATGCAGTGATAAACAATAATGCTTTTACGAGAATAGACACCCAATTAATGGAATGTGCTCCCACGCTTTTACGATATTTAATTTTTTATAACAAATTTCCAATTATATTAATTATTGATATGCGTTTTTTTATTCTATTTGAAACCATAGGATTGCAATCATATCGATGCAGTGTTTTGCAGATGAAACGGGAACCTTACAATCTATATTTCATGTCATTGTTGGTAATAGATTTAGTTTTACTACACCCAAATCCAATAATAATATAAAAGCATGGAACTATTTGATGTTCTGAATGGTAAAACTGAATAGTCAATGTCGATTGAACATTAAAAAACTGTTGAAAAGGGAAAATAATACAAAAAGCTGTTTCCAACTCATAACGCGCTTTGACACACAACACAATGCAAAAAAAACAAACAAACTAAGTTATCGAAGCAATAGTTCACACAGAGATGCATCACATTTAACGAACTGACGCATTGTACAATGATAGATAAAGTGCATCCCTGCAATGCTTTTCTGTTCTCGCACGATACTCTTTGATGGTATTAAATGGTTTTGTTTTTTTGCTCCTTACACGCTTATAACCGTTGGAAGATTCTATTTTTTTTATTGGTTCGGGCATTCCTGTTACATCGTTCCGGGGATTCGAAAATCCGAAACGGACAGGGATGTAAAATCTGGGATCTGTGTAAAAAGTGCATTTTTTCTGTCCATGCATTGGTGATACCTCCATAAGTTCGTTTGAAACACTACGTCGCAGTTCCGTGCTGTGTGTGTGTGGCACTCCATCTATCAATCATGTCCGAACGGTTATCCCCTTTGGCCAACGCAAGCCTGTAAGTGACGGGTTGCTTGAGTTGTCTGGATGAGCAACACACACGTGTCACACGTGTCAGTGGCAGTGGTGTACGGCTAGCATTGGGTTTAGAATGTATGAAGCTCTGCTTGATCGACCAGCGGAACACCTTCCAGGCTTCCACTTCGCACACACTTTCGATCTTTTGTTCAATAAAGTTTACGCTATAAATAAATCATACAAATATGCTAGCCCTTTGCACAACACAATCTGACTTTCCGAGGGTACTTTATTTTAAAACTGCATCACCACTTCTAAAGCGGTTACTTCCCATCTAGGGCTTGTGACAGCTGCACTTTATTGCATCACTTGCCCGATCGCTTTCCCGTTGGTGTAAGTGTCTCGCAGAAATAAATAAAACCGCATGACTAACGCTTTCTCCACCCTGACAACGCTGAGTTCGAAAAAGAAATTGCGAAAAGCCACACTTTGATGCTCGCATGTAAAGGATCTCGTTCACTTACGTGACGTGTGTTACAGTGCCACTAGCCCGGGATTAAAACCACGAGCTGATCCAGCATCACCCCATTCATTGAACGAGTGCTTCGAGTGCATTGATTTCCTTCCACTATTGTTCTGGTGCGGAATTTTTCGAAAACCCGCCCCGAACAGCCCCGGATTAGATGACGGAGCATTAAAACAAAAAAACAGAACATCCACAACCACGGGCCTGGTTTCCCGTATGCGTGTGTTTCCTCTATTCCTGTGAACGTGTTGTGTGTGACGCTGCTGGCGTTGGATAGCACACGCCTCTTTCGCGCATCGGCAAGGAGAGAAACGTGCCGCTAAAAATGAAACAATAATACACCGATGCCGTTGTGTCAATCATTGCACCGCTTTTCGGAAATGCATTTGTACGGTGGGTTTTATCTTTTGAATGGAATTTACATTTTCCTGTGGTACGTTTTGTCCGGTATGGTGGTTTCGGGGTTTATACTGCAAAATAAAGCAAGAAACGAGAGAAATTCGTTGTGGTATAGCACAGCCCATATTCTAGACGAGATAATAGTAAATTTAAATGTTTCATTTTATTCATTCAAGTAGACATTTGAATTTGTTTCAAATCAATTCCCAAACAAAATCAGCTGAAAAAAATGGAATAAATTTTGTCCAAATTTAAACGAAACGAAGTGAATGTAAAAAATATGATCATTACATATTTGTTCCCCCTTCACCATTAACAATTTCGCAAACATATTTCCATTTTCCATAACTTCTTTAATCAATCCGACAATTACCATTCTTCATTCTATTCTTTCCATTTTCCCATACAGTTCCTTCCCCCGAATGATACGAATCTTTTCTCGCAGTATGAAAATGTTACCGTAAAAGTTAAACGTTGCGGTATTTGCATAAATTTCCACCCCGCTACCCCGTGCTAGTGGATGCGAACTAAAACTACGGAACCCGAAAAGGCAAAACCAGCAAAAACAAAACCAAACCGATAGCATTAACAACAAAATGGACAATAAAAACAAAACAAAAAAAAAACGGGACGGTATAAAACGTGCTTCGTCACTGGAAAAGTTGCACAACATAATAAAAACAAATTCTCACCCTTACCAAGCGGGGGAAGGACAGTTCTTCTTGGTATGCTTTGCGTTGCACTTTCACAAGTGGCAATACATTTTTTTGTGTGTTTGAATTCGTGATGGAACTGTCGAACATAAAATTTTTAACAAAATCACACGCAACGCACATCGACATCGTCATCCGTCCAGGCATCATTGACACCATCGCCATTTTTATCATCATCGTTTTTTTAAGGGAGTGTGCCCCGAAAAGCATCTGGATCCGATGGTCCCCATGTCCTGTCACACTGTCCCAGAAGTGGAATGGTGGTGAAGAGAGAGAGAGAGGGGGAATGATGGGTACGAATAAATTGTGACAAGCGCGAAAAAGATGAAACACGATAAATATTCAAATTAGCCGTGACGAAATTACCGAGCCGAGAAATAATATATGCATTCTACAAGTGAACAAACTGGGGTCGGTTTTTTTTTTGTTTTATATTTTCATACTTCTCCCCTTCTATTCAGTTGTTCACTTATTCGTCAGCGCCGCAGCTAAAAAGGGTGTCACATTTTATCCGCTTACCTTTGCGCAAAATGGTTTAAAACATTGCATCAATCCCCCTCCAATGCGTTTGTCGTTGCTCGTTGCGTACTGCATGTGTTCATTGCTGGAAAATTATTCCGTCCATGTACGAGTGCCCCTTCGTGTGCTCTCCTGCTGTCACCTTTCTCTATCTATTTTTGTCTATCGCGTGCACGAAAGCGGAAGCATTTAAAAAATGTTAATTTTTTCGCGGTCGAATGGCCAGTTCGGTTGATGGATCGATGGTTGATTCGCGTTTGCCTGTGTGCACGAGGTGCAACACATTTATGCGTGATGATTGCGTTACCATCGCAAACACCGCAGTTCGTGACACGTTTTCGGGGGAGTTTGTGTGGCATGTTAACGTTTTTTGTTGTTGTTGTTGAGGCGGAGGTTGATCCATTGAGTGTGATCACGAGCAAGGGGGTTAACGCATGCCAACGATCAATTTTTCAACGTCAACAAATTAAGTATTTCCCGGGGTTGTCAAGGTGGCATGGGTATAATGGAGAATGGAAAATTAATGGTGCTCACGGCGTAGGAAAAAAAGGTACGATGCTGTAACATCAACGATTATATTCAGAATTCATCAGAATAAGGCTCACCTTTGCAGCCCCCCTGCACTACCTTTTTTCTAGCTGCCAATAAACCTATTGACCACGAACTTTCCTCTAAACGCCACACCTTTACCTCGAAACACCATTAAGAGGTCGACTGTTGCTGTTTCACATTAGATAACGCGAATAGTAATCGACTGCAGACACACTGGCACCCGCATCAAAAACACCATCACAACCAAGCTGTAGTTGATTTTTAACCAACAAAGAGCAAAGATCGACCAGCATTGCCCTGCCCTGCAACCGCCGCCAAACTAATGCTCTCCAGACCACTAACAAACCGGGCACATTTTCCAATTTTCCTTCGCCGAGCAAATCGGGCAGACCAATAAAACCAAGCAGCACCATCGTCAACTTTTCCCCGATCGAGAAGCAATCGCGAAAGGTAAAAACCAGTAGACAAGAAAACCATTAAAGGGGGCAAAAAATAAATAAATAAACCGCACACATAATCTTCTTTCCGTCCAGTGTGGCGGAAAATCTTAAGAAGGCATCCGCTTAGCGCGGACCACAAAGCGGGAGAAAAACAAACATTAAAAAAAGGTTACCCCGATGGGAAAAGGATACTACATCGCCTGTTTTGCTCGTGGCTTGCTCGAGCTGCAGTCAACGTTGCAGAAAGAAGTTTCACTTGCGTTTTGCTTTGAACGGTATTGGGGTTGCAATTGGCTTAAAGGTGAAGTCGTTTTCCTTCGAAATGCAGTAAATTATGGGCATTGCTGATAATTGTAAATTTATAGCGCACTGGCGACTGGTAGGATGGGGCTTGATCTTCCAACTTTAGTGTTTTAGTTGGTTGTTTATAGCCATTTAGAAAATTTCATTACGGAAAGATCGGAAATCACTCGGAATTTGTAGCTGATTTAAAATATTTAAAGAAATATAGGAAATATAGAAAAAAACATATCTGACATTATAGAAAAACCAAGGTCTGTGTAGGATAGAGGTCGAATAATATAGGACGATTTGACAAGTAGCCAAAAGTTCGTTACATGTGATTTGACGTTTGGACGCCCTTTTCCATTCAAATGTTTTGTGTGTAGTTGTGTTGATTAAGCGGGCCGGTCATAGCAACAAGATTTTTACTGTTTTAGATTTGGTTGGAAATTTGTGTCGCTGTTTTTCGATTTTAGGCCGGAAAAAGATCTACAGATCTTATCGGCGATTGGTGTTAGGTATGATTGGTGTTCAAGGCAGGTGAAAAGGCAGAGAATCGGATTTTGTAAAGCGATCATTTGGCAACGAGTAGGTGAGGCTCTTCACATATGAGGAAGAGGATGAGGCTCATCATATCGCCCGGTGCACAGTACGGCGTGAAAGTCCGGTACCGTGTGATCAACCCTTGGTTCAGAACACTAATAGGTGATGACACACACCACTTTATAACACCATCAACACTTTCCTGTTTGAACTAAAGGCAATCAAAACGAAAGAAAACTTTAACGATCAAGCTAATTTTGAAGCTTCGCGATATAGTAAACAAGTAGGCTAGGCGCAAAGAAAAAGTGTCACTAATACCACGATAAGAGAGTGTGAGTGAGCATAGTATGCATCTTACACAGGCGACCAAACGTCAAATGAAATCCAAAATGGCGAACCCCTATCTTGGCTATTATTTTACCCCGTTCCTACACAGACCTTGAGAAAAACATATCAAATAGAGCTGTTTTATGAGTTCTCGACAAATACTGTGACAATGCAAATCTAGAAAATCGTCCAGAAAAAACTATTTTTTGTGTATTTTTATTAGTGAGTTGAAAATGCGAGAGTACCCAAAAAAAATGTCATTCACATGTCATGGCTAACTTATCTAGGTTTACAGAATTGAATTGAATGGGATCAAGTACGTGTCTGATATTTGAAGTTCGAGGATCTTTCTTGGATAGTCGACCGAGGTAGCTGCTGATTAGGCGCAACACTACCTCTTTAGTAATTTGTGCATTATGCCAGTGCGACAGTTCCTGAGCCTTTCAGTCTGCTAACCCGGGTTTTATGCCACCCCCCGGTGCCTTATGCATACTTCAACGTTAATAAAAAATAATGTAATGCACCGTGCAGAAGTGATATGGGTTTGTATTTAATAATTCAATAAAGTAATGTTTATGCATCACTCCAACAGAACTTTACCGATACTTGTTCCATAAAATTTCATTCATGATAATTTTCCTTCCAGCTTGTTAGCCATTATTTTTCTCCAGCTCTGTCGGAGCTCAGTTGTAAAAAAATGCTGCTTTCTTTCCAAAATATGCGAGGCAATACGTTTATTTCAGCCATTTAAGATCCCCTCCTTTAGCGCCCCGGTTCAAATTTGACTATTTGCTGAAGCTGTTCCCCATCATTGGCGCTCAGCTTCATCGCTTAAGTTCGTTGGCGCGCAATGCTTTCCTCTCCATAAAAGCACTCGCTTGCTGCACTGCTTTATGTGTCAGGCACATTGCCCAACGCTAGTAAAACGTGGTAGCCCAGAGTGCTTAAATTTCGGTTGATTAACAGCGCAGCCCGATGCCGGCTGCACATTTTCACGACTATTCGGCTCTGTCTGCTGCCGGTTTTTTTTTCTTCTTCTGAAACAACTCTAACGAGAAAGCTCATTGAACTGCTTGGTCGGCAGAGATTGAAGCAAACTGTGTTCACCCCTAAACACGACCCAGCCGGAGGCACTTGCCGAACGGTTTTACTATTATTTTGTGCGCGGCACGATAATCGGCCGTGAAGCCAAACGACGAAAGAGGTTGAGAGTAAGTGTATTCTTCGTTCCAATTACGCGAAAAGTACGATGTTATTATTCTACTTTCCAGGCGAAATCACGACTGCTGCACGGTACGACTCAGCCGGCCGAGGCAAAGCGCTCTTCTTTATTTTGGACATCTGTTTCGGATGCTGTCGAGGCGGAAACTTTGGCAGGCAGTCTGCAGTCAGCGATTCCTGCCGGACGCCTAACTTTGCTCATTATATTCGATGCATTTGCGATGAAAATGGACGATTCCGTTGCCAAAACCAGGCCCCGAATAAAGTGCATCGAACGTAAAGCGAACAATAAAGTGTTTCACTTGAATTGATTTTCGTTTCACGGTTGAAGGGCTTTTACTTCTCGCCTTGTAATGATTTGGAATGAATGCTGTGATGTTATTATTTCTTCATGCGCATCGATAGTGCTTGTGTGTTACCATATCGTTAAACGATTTGAGATACCAAACTAAATAAAATGGCTAATTTAAGCAAAAACGGAAAGCCATCCCAACCCATTTCAACGAATGCAATTTACTGCACTCCGCACACCACCGTGCGATAAGCGATAGCACATCGATATGGTAGCATATTTCTTGTGCTTAAAACCATCCAAGCAACCGTGTCACATTCACCACAGGCCAATGGGTGAGAATCGTACGAGAACAGCAATGCAGAAAGGTAATAAAAATCGTTCGATAAAGCAAGTGAGTCAGACAAGCTCACCGATGGTGTGCTGGCACTGTTTCACGCCCACTGCCACCGGGAAAATGGGTAAAAGATAGCTTTTGCGAACTAGTAAACCACACACACCGATTCATACCGATCCGTTGCTAGCATCCGGTGGTTCCAGTGTGATCGAGTGCAAACCTCGCGTAATGCGACAAACTAATATATCTCACCTTCCTGCCAAAACCTTTCCCAATGTCCTACGAACCTATTCGTCGGGCAATTTTACGATTTTTTTTCCGATTTACTACGAAAAGTGTCGTTTCTCCGAAAAAGTGGGAAAATGACCCAAGCGCTGGGGTAAAACAATTTTAAACCCAAGTGAAAAATAATGGCAAGGGAGCGTAAAGCTAAAATTACACACCTCACAGAGAGCTGCCCACAAAAGTAAGGAGAATGTGTATGTGTGTTTTTTTGTTTCCTTTGTTCGGTGAAAATGATATTGGATTAGAGAACTGCAATCGCTTTGAAATAATAGTTTTTCTTCATCTACAAAAAAGGGTTTGTGTCGTAAGTGGTCAGTCGATGTTGGATGGAATGCCTGCGGGTGGTCCAGCACCGGAATAGATTCAAGTAATGCCAGTGTCCTATTACAAAACATCCTTCCAGTCCGTCTCGGCAAGCAGACATTTCTTTGCCGGCAGCTTGTTTGGGGAAAAAAAACTTTCCAGTAACTACTAACGGAGTGGACTACCGCCCATTCCATGGAATTGATAGGAATTGTTGAACCACAGACTTAGAAGGACGTGGAGCTTGTGAACGATTTCATAACACTACTAGAAAAGAAATAACTGGCATCAGCTCTGGAACGGACACCAGTGCCCGACAGAGATGATCATGCATTTGTCGGGATGGGAGCAAAAACCGAAATATGTCTGTGATATTACCAACTCAGTACCAACACTTCCCCCCAATGGCTGACGGCAAGCAATTGAGAGTTGAGATTTTTCTTTTTTGTAGAACTGAAGAATTGAAAATTAAAATGAGGAAAACTTTCGCAATGATAGACGCTTGCGGTTTTACACACAGTCCTGTAGTAAACAAGGTGCGATCATTGGCAGATCCTTGTCGACAGCGACAACTTCCAGCACCCTGTTACTGAGCACCCACTGGACGCGCAGGACCGTAGGGTGAGAACGGTTTGCAAAAGTTTCGACGAACGGTTTTCTTCTAGCAGCTCTGAAGAAAGTGGAAAATCTGAACACCCGGGTCGGTCGGTCGGGATGCGCCTGGCCGGAAGTGAAAGTTAGTAGTGCAAGTGGGTGAAAAGCGAGCGAATAACTAGCCATTCCCCACAAATGATCAGTTCATTAAACTGTCACACGAACAACGGGGTTGAACATGGGCACTGGAAGCATGTGATGTCGAAGGATGATCGGTTGGGTATAAGGGGGTTGGTTTTTTTTCGTTCGGGTTTTGGAGAAATTACTTTCCAAACAGTGCAGTGCTGAAGAAATAGCTGGAAAAGGAAAATGTTCAGTGTTCATTATAATGCAAATTATAAAGCAAAACTTTCAAGACTCAAAAATCAAGAGACAGATAAAGTTTACGATGAAGTTTCGACCGTACTTGATTGCTTGGATTGCTGAGTGAGCTCAAGTCGAGATGTCGGAAAGGTTTAACATTAGAAATTTAAATTGTAACAACAAAATCATTCGCAAGTTAGAAGAAAATTTAAAATACTACAAACCTCATCGTTTATAACCAATTATATTTTACCTGCAACCCGTCGTACTAGAGTACTGATTTCGCACTAAATTGTCCCAATTACTGCGAGGAATGTCATTCGTGCGTTTCTAGTCACCAATTTTCACCCACTGGTTTAAAAGCCCTCCAAATGACCCTTCACGGCATTCGTTCTTTCACAGGTGCCCATTAGGTAACCGACCGCCCAAAAGCACTTGACCTACCCTCGGGAGAAAAATGTTCACCCAGCCCGCCCAACGGCACAGAAGCTTGTCCACGCAAAATAGGTAACGCGGCCAAAAGGTCACTTGTGCTGCAGTGAAATTCCCCAACGGTACACCCGTTCGGGGCTGGGTTCGAGCGTTTCGAGCTAAATTGATACGAACCATGTCGCAACATTTGCCCACTGGTCGACCTGTACGCTCTACCACGCCGGGGACGCGCCTGTCGTTCCTAGGTCAGAAATTTCATGAACGATCGCTCCCCAACTGCTGCCTTTTCCCTTTGGCCAACGTGCACGTCTAAAGTCATTGAAAATGTAAATTAAATTCACTCGCACTCGAACGGCGACTCGAAGGGCGAGAAAGATCAGGCGGGAACGTTTAAGCGTGCAAATATTTCGATTCTGTCCTTGGCCCGATGGAAACATTTAGATACGTACGGTGCGGTGAGCAAGGCGAATGGAGTCGCACCGAGTGCAACTAGTAGTGCGGGAATTGTGACTCCTGCCCACGGCGTTGTTCTGCTCGTTTTCTCGCCGAATTCGTTACAATTTCATCAAAATTCCACCGAACGAGTTGACAAGTGTTTGATGGATGAAGAAACCGCTTCACGCCTGTTCGGCGGGTGCAAGCGATGAAATGGTGGGCTTGTTTTTGTCCTTGGCAGTAACTGTTCGGTACATTCGACGCATGAGAGTTTCTGACGGGTGCTCGATGACAGAGTTTACAACGTTACACGATCGAGCACATCCCACCAGCGCTTGGCGGTACATTCAGTTAATCAAACGTGGAAGATTAATACACCACTGGTACGAATGGAACGAACCCGGAATATGTGAGTGTGTGTGTGTGGAAGAACTATCAAACAATTATTGCGGCATCCAGGGAAAACACACTGGGAGCGCACGTTGATGGGTCGGCCACATTCTAGCATACTATTCTCGAGCTATGTTTGAAGGATTTGCTTGAGTGCCCATCAAACATTCTCTGTACATATATCCATACACTTGCACGAGTGACGGTGAATTCCGTGACACCGGGTAGCTCGGGCCAAAGGACAAATGTTCAAATATTTGACCAAATAACTCGAGCATTCATCAGCTGATTGGAGATAAGGCAGGGAATTTATAAAGTTTGTGAAGCGGTCATGCATACACCGAGCGTTGTATAGAGGCATTCAACACGGATGAAATTTTCACAACGTGTTAATTGAATTTATGGTCGAGAATAGTTTAGAAGATGAACTGTACTACCGCATATGGGACATTGCCTACAAATGTGCCTCATACCAGTAGTGAATGTGCTCAATTAAACACAAATCCTTTCTAAGCTTTGAAAATGAAAAAATCCTCCCATGCCCTTATATCATAATCTCATACATTTGGAATCGAATTTCAGCAACCAAGGACCCAAACAATTCTATTATTGTACGATCATAACATCATACTTCAAGATGAAGTTTATGATTCCACTCTTCCCGAAATGCTCCAAAAGTTGTCCAATATGGTGAATTCATTACATTGCAAATCACTCAATTACAGCGTCACCGACTGTTTTACCCACCGAGAATAAAAAAAACCCCGAACTCACATCTCACAAGAATTATTCAAAAGCATCAGCAAAATTCATAGCTACTTCTGGCCCCCCCGCTGCGCCAGAAGTTACATCAAACGAAGTTTAATAGTTTCCCAGTCCGATGGATCCATCAATTCTGCTCAAGCATATTCTCGGCCCGTCGCGACGGGAGTGCACTTTTCCTTAGCTTATTCGTGTTTTTTTTTCCATCACTTTTGCTCGGTTGCTTGGATGTGTGCGAAAACTGTTCCAACCACGGGTCCGGTTTTCCACTGGATGCATTTCAATCGCTCCTTCTTTCTCGTTTTGCACAAATGTTCATCCTGCCGACTCGCTCGCACTCGCACGCATTCCTTGGTCAGTGCTGGTGATGAGTGATTACTTCGGCACCACTATTCAGGGCTAAAAGAATGAAGCGGCTGGATCAAAAGTAAAATGAAAAAAGTTTTTCCGTGCGCTTCATCACCACTGAGGGAGCTTTTGTAACAGAACGAGCAAGCAAGCAAAACAAAAAAACACGCTCCGAAATGTCTTTGTCCAGCGTGAGCAAAAGTTTAGCAATTTTTTTTTTGTTGTTGCCGTGCTCCGTTTTGCCCATGTTCTGTTTGCTTTCTGTGTAAAAAAAATGCAAAGTAATACCTAAAACGGTATTCAAAAACTGGGAAAAGAATAGCGATCGCCATTTGTCTGGAAGAAGGAAGCAAGCGGTTGTATGTGTTTGCATGTTTGTGCGCACAGCGCAAGGCTAACGAATTACTTTGCTTATTTTTATTCCGATGAAGCGGTGTCGGATGAGTGAAAGATAAATTTTTATTATGCCACCACTAAGAAGCTGCCGAACCGTTACTAAGTTTAAGATGTTTTATTCTATCATTTTTCCCTCTTGCCTCTTGTGCGCTCATCCGCTTGAAGCTCGACTGTTGGACGGGTGTTAGACAAGGTAGAGAGTAGGAAAAAACTT
Source organism: Anopheles moucheti (assembly GCF_943734755.1). Taxonomy (NCBI): domain Eukaryota; kingdom Metazoa; phylum Arthropoda; class Insecta; order Diptera; family Culicidae; genus Anopheles; species Anopheles moucheti. The sequence continues at coordinate 33,916,238 of NC_069141.1, read as the reverse complement.
TTCTGGAAAAAGAATGCAAAGGAATTGCGCTGAAGTAGAATTTTGTAAAGTTGCTTTTTCATTCCTTGTCGTACAATTTGAATGCCGCATTTGAAATAATGTTTCTCCTCACTTATTTTGCCGAATAAAAGCAGTAAGCCATGAAGAAACATTTTGAGAGTAAAAACAAGATCGCCTTTAAAGAACGACCCGCTGGTGATGAAACAATATCATATTATTGTAACGATGACGAACAGAAAATTGTATTGCTTTTCATCTTTCCTGTATTAGAAGTTCGGAATCTCTACTTCTTTCAACACTTCCGGTTTAGAAAAAAATAATTGTATCACCCCGAGAGCAACTGCATCGATGCACGATGTTTGTTGTGTGGTTCACAATCGATCGTCGAAACCAATCAGCAATTTGTCGCCTGTAGTAAGTAACGACCACAAAGGGAGAAAAAACCTTGAAAAGCTATCCAATAATATTGTGCTAGGCTTGATGGTGTTGGGCTGGACAAAAGACGCCCTCTGCCATTCTGCAGTGGCAACTTGCAGGATTAAAAGTGCTTCACCTCACAGGAAACCGACAGAAAGACGTGATACGAATAATAGCACCAGAGGTATATGAGTGAGACGGGAAAACAACCAAACGATAATGTTTTCTCACCATGTCTCTCTCACGCTCTCCCATCGGTTCATCGGCCAAAGGACGTTCGAAAACAAGGAAGCAACCCATGACCCATCGTGCAGAAAGCTTTCCCCGGACACGATAAGCCACATTATGCTGGTATCTGAAACCCAAAGCCCCACCTTGCTTTACGCTTTTCCAATCATTGACCTCTCATAAAGAGAATTTACTTCACCATCGAACACCGACGGCTTCATTTCACCCTCGATGCATCCAACCCAACCTCCAACACGCCCAACAGTGAATCTAATGAAGCAACTTCAACCAGTTCTTTCTTGCCTGCCCATTTAGTTGCAGCCAGTGCCGGGTAAAGGGGGTTGAATGGTGATTGGAAATAAAAGGAATTTGCGGTTTGAAGGAAAGAACACCCCCATTTCGCTCACCCTGAGAACAAAGCTTTTTTTCGTTAGCTTATTTTTTGCTTACTCCGGCCCTCTCACGCTCTTGGGCTTCTGCTCCATTAGCAACGTCCCGTCGGTTATCGTTGCTTGGCGCGTTTCTCATCAGTTCCGATGCCTTTCTAGGTTGATCCTTTTTTTCTCTTGTTTTGTTTTAAGGAATTTTAGGATACGACGGAGGGAAGGTGTGAAATAGCTCACATATTGCAAGGGAAACCGCCTAACCCTCGGATGTGAAACATATAAACGAAACGGGCTGTTTGTTGAAGGTTTTCCATCCCATTGAGCAGATACAAAGCACCACTCATGGGTGAGGTTTTATATTTATGGGGTGAGAAATTTCGTTTTTCTGAATGAAAAACTTCGTCCGCACTGTGACATTGTACGCGACGTTTTCATAAACATAAATGACTAATTATTTGGCGAGCATTAATTTAAAATAAAAAATAGTTTGTTGGGGTAAAAAAGGAAGTACAGTAGTGCAGATTGCATAACCTTAGGCGCTTACTTGCGGACCTTGAACCCGGAAATGGCTTTACCCGAGAGAGTGTCGAGCAACCAAATCGTTCTTCAATTGTACTGCCCGATTCACACTCGTATTATGCGGATTCACCCGCAAGAGGAGTAGAGCGCGATGGTTGATTTGTCGTACTGGTTTAAACCAGTGTATCTATTCCCTTGATTTATGTTATAGGGGTTGTAGTTTTGTAGGGTTATGTGATTATTATCTCGTTATTTTTTATTCACGGATGAACGGCCGGGCCGTATAACTTAATTATAGATACCTTATTCCGTATAGTAGATACCATGTTTTGCTTTTTAGTTTTCTTTAGATTCTGACCGCAGAAAAATCCAAATATTTTTCTGTTAAATAATTGTTGTGATTTAAGGCCAATTTAAAGGCTAAGTTGTATTCTTAAAGTTAAAAATTACAAAATACTATTTTTTATTTTAATCATTGCAAGCATGCAAAGAGTAACTAGCGTACTATTTTCTCATTTGTTCTGAGTTCTCTAGCACATCTCAGTTTTGATGTTTGTTAGCACAAGTTTGATGTTTGTTGACAAACAATTAAAAAATAATTTAGTTATACAATCCATTAAAAACATCATGTTTAATAAAGTACTTCTTCCGGTAGATCAATTAAGGTATTTACGGTAACCGATTCAAATTTCTCAACGCCACTGTTGGATTGACGATGCCGAATTGTAGGTTTAATGGGCGAAAAGTGACTGTTAATGATGACTTTTAGTGAATTTATTATAACCGAATGACTAGGTAAACCCTGTAAATGAGTAACAAATTTAGAAGTGAAAGCTTAAATTTGACACAACGGTCACAGAGTTCAAAAGGGCCAGCTAGATTTAAGATCAATTTTTATGATCAGCTAAAGAGATTAGATTTGATCACAATTTTGGCTTCTTCAAATGAGTATCTTACAGTCATGGACATTAAGCCATTCGTTCTACGGAAAAGGAACAACACTCAAAGTATTGCTATTTGTTTACTATTCCTTTAATAACAATTGTCTACTTGTTCATAAATTGGTGTAATAAAGAACATCATAATCAATCATTCAAACAATGTGAGTCTTATTCATAAAATTAATTTGCCCTCACAGGTCACACCACAAGACTCCTTGAAATGTTTAGACTACACAAAAACACGTACAAACAAGAATAGCTCCGATGTACCTTGGAACTTGAGCTCGAGTGTCTAATAAAAATTACCCAGAAGAGCGTAACAAATGTTATTGTATAAACCTTTTAGCGATTCAACCAGATCTAGCCGACCAGTTGCCAAGTGTTTGCTACGTGAAGTTGCTACAAGTTGGTTAGAGAAGCACCGGAGAAGTGTGGCTTATTAAATATCTTACCTTTTTTTTCTCGAGTGGCAAACACTGGTTCCGGAGGAAAAGAATCCAACCCGGGCGCGCTTACACAAGTTTTAATCCTTTATATATCTCATTAAAAGTTTACAATCTGTTGTTCAATCTTCCGTCAAGATCGTGTTACGCCGATAACGAACATGCGCTCGCCGTAGTTGCGGTTACTGTCCATCCCCGCGACCCCCGTGTCTCGCTTCCTTCCCAGTTGGGTGAAATGTTCCACCAGCCAAACCAGCTGCACTAGATGATCCCATTAGCAATCCATCCGATAACCTCGGGTTAGTGCGGAAATGCCTCAACCGGGACCGGTTGGTTCGGTGGACGGTCGCTTGTGCCTGCAATCGGCTGTAATCCATGCCGGGTCGACCATGTCCTACTGGGCTGAAGGGATATTTCGAACGAGGTGTAGGCTTTCTCTACCGACCTCCCCGAAAAATAGCAAGTTTACGAGTGTCAACCATAATCCACACTATCAGAGCAGATCCAGCATCGACCTCTGGCCTCCGGCGGTTCCTGCCAAATGCTTTCCGATCATCTTCAACCGGTCCTCGTCGTCGTCGTCGTCGGCGTCGTTCAGCGGTTGTCGGTCGCTTTTCGTCGAGTTACACCACCAAGTGCCAGAGCGTACGTACCAGCAATTCCCCATTTACACTGTATCAGCGCTCAAACCGTTCGTTTAGCGTTCGTTTCTTGCGAGGCTTCCGAGGCCCGTGGGTGCTGGGCTGTGAAGTGCCGGACCGGGGAATTTTAAAAGCCAACACCAAAGCCTCCATGGGTCTTCAAATCCAGCGGCTCGCCAGCGACTCGTACCGTAGTGCCGTAGGCAAACACGGCAACAAACATCGGGACCCTCGGCATTGAAACGGCGTGTACGAGTGGAATCCCTCCTGGGACGATCGCATCGAGCGTGTGGAGGTGTGGAGAGTGCCGAGCCCGGAGCCTGTAATCGCACGTATAAATTCGAACCGAATGACACACGCGGCATTCGGATAATACGACAGTTATAAATGTAAACTTTATTTCGTTTTCATCCCTGCGCCGGTTTGTGCCTTACGGTGCTGTTGCGTTCGGTACCGATTGGGATGTTCCGGTCGGGCCGACACGCGGCAGGGAAACGGTACATGAGGCTAAGCGTATGCTGGTTTGAGGAGGGCGTAGCAGGGTTGTGGGTTTTTTTGTGTGTTTGGAAATCGACCGGGTTAAGGGATAAATCCGATGGTATTCTTGGAATTTTATTTAGAGAGGCTGCAGTGCATTTTAGCCAGCCGGTTTTGCAATCCAATAAAATTACGTTGCATAATTCTTCGAATAAGAAATGATATGCATATCGGTGAGAAAAACGGTTTGGAATTTCGTTTGTTGCAAAAGTTAATTATAGAGTACTAGTTAAGTGAACTTTATAAAATACGTGCTAATAGATAATAAAAAGCCGTTGGTATTAGTTGTTGCAAAGTTTCGGATATTCTCTGTAGATCTTTAACAGCCTCATTTTTAATCAGAGACGTTCAAAATTTATTACTGGTCTTTCTCGATTGCAACTGAAATAGGACGCGATCCTCGAAATGCAATCCTTGTTATTGCATTGCTAGTGGCGCCCTCTCCCGTCATTTGTTCCAAGCTCTGATCCTCCAGATGGGCAGGTTGTGTCAAATACTTTGACACTAGGCAGGTTGTGTCAAATACTTTGACACTAGTATTAAAATTAGACATACGGTTACAGTAGATAGAAAGTTGCTAATTATTCACGTTAATATATTCAACCGGGTGGCCCAGTGCCATGATGGTAGCGGCGTAGGTCTTCACAAGAATGGACGGGACCAAAATCCTATTCGGACGAACCTCGCGTACGCAGAACTACTATCCAGCTGCGGGTAAATAAAGTAATAAAAAGCTACAAATTATCGGCCTAGACCGTCTTGAAGTTGTTGTGCCAATAAAGATAAGAAATATATATTCAGGTATGACTCCATTCATGAAAAGCAAACAAAATTGACATCTCATTTCATTAAAAATGGCGATTTACTGTATACCATACAGAAATTTAAGATTTTTAAAAACTTCAAAAACAATACTAAAACGTTTCAACTAAATGTACCATTATTTAACTCAGTAAAAATGCAACAACATTTTTGGTTTTTCAACCACATAAAAGCAGCTTACGTAAATGTGTGTTTTGTAACAGCTTCATACTGCAACATTGCATGGCATTCTTCACCCTGTCCGTTACAAGCAGTGACCATACACGACAAGAACACGATACCATCGATTCGAGCGAACCGTTGCCTGTCACGGTGCGTTAGCAGATAAAAGAACAAATGGAACGTGCAGAAGAAAGCGAACCCGTTCTACAAAATGGAGAAGCGCACGAAAGAAACACAAAAAATTAGCTGACGCAGTGGAGCTCGAGCCAAACTAGTGCATATTCCGCCAATCGGTGCAGAAAGAATGGAAGTGCTACTATCGGTAGACGGTGTGGTGGTCTGCTCGAGCGGAAAACATGTCAAACACAGGCTACCCACACGACAGAACTGTCCAGAAGGGATATTCCACCAGGAACTTTCCACTTTCCATCGTCCAGCTACGCAGAGAGCAAAACTTTTTCCCAGGCCTGTCGTTTTCTCTTTTTTTTTGTTTGGTTCCGGCACTATCCTCTGTCCTTTGACTCAATATTGTTAGTTATCGGGCAGGCGGCGGTACGGCGTAGAGAGGTTTAGTTATGTTAAGCTATTTAAAGCATGGAAGAGGTATTACACATTCTGCTGGTAAGGGAAGTTATTTTCACAATGATAACTCTTGCACAGTAGGCCTTGCCGCTCCGCTTTTGCTCGGTCCACTCTAGAAGCGACTGTGCTGGCTTATGATCTGTAGGGTAATTAAATTTATGGCATCCCACAAACACATTCCAGACGGTTGCTGTATCCGGCAAACTGTCACTCCACAACCGCCCTTTGATGAAGTCAGCCGGATTCTGTGCTTTCCATGACTATTTTTGTTTTTTGCTGATTATTTGTCAAAACCATCGCTTCGTACAATAAACCACTGCACAGCCTCTGGGAATTCATTAATCGAGCGTCACATCTCTCACAGGTCGCATTACCCATTCTTGCAAAAGTACGCACTGCCCTGTATCGATACTGGCACACTCCGAGCCCAACCACTATCATATAAAAAAAGAGACACTACTCCTTCACATTCTGGAATCGTTTCCACGTGGCCGCCTTAATTGCTAGTTATTCGATTCAATTAGCAAGCAACGTACGATGAGTGCCGAGACCAACTTATGGACTGCTGCACATTAAACGTCATCGTATGTCGTTCATGCTTGGGAACTTCTATTCGGACCTGTCAGGCACGGATACGGCTGACTGATTTGCGAGTCGGAGTTGTCTTTTCTCGGTACGGAGAACAATTATGCGATTGGAAAGTATCCGAGTTGGTAAGAAGATTAGATATTTCCGTTGCTAAGAAAACAAATTCCGAAGAAAGGTTTTGGTAGGAGGAGAGCGGTAGGTTGGGGGAAGACGTTTTCATTCCAGGTGATAAGATTGCGGTTAAGAATTGTAATGCAGCTTTAGGATTATTACCAACTATACCAATTGGAATGGCCATGTTGTGCTTAAGGGTTTATGCTTGAAGGACATATGAAATATGCTGACAATATTCCTGTTGCTATGGAAATGCAGTAGCTAAAAACCTCAAAGGTACCCAACCCGGTCCCGACTGGATAAACCTTCGATCCAAGGATGTAATCCAATTCTGTAATGCAAACACAAGGTCGGCTTGGGATGTGAGTATTATCCCACCGGCCAATTTTAATGCACAAGGATTATTGTCTCTTATTTTGCTTGTTAAACCTTCACGATGTTAAAATGCCCTTCATGATTACATTTTTATATTTACCTTCTGAGATCTCGTCCCCTTGTTCAACCTAGTGCCCCAAATCGGGAGCAGAAACGCACACACGTACACCAAGTCCTTGCGAAAGGTCAACGCCAATTGGTTGGGGGAATTAGTTTGATAACTTATCTCATTAAAACACAGGGTCAGCAGGGTTAGCCGAAGGTAAACTTCTGATGTCCACTGATTTCACACCATGCTCAAACCATATCAGCTATTGGCGTTGAAGGGCTTTCACGCTGTGAGCCTTTACACGTGTAAAGGTTGACCTAATTTAAGATTGTTTTTTTTGTGTTCTGCAACATCATGAAAATGGTAGTAGCTTTCCTTACCGAATACGATACGTGAAGATTTTAGTGAAATATTGCTAAAATCATTTTATATTTTATCATTCTGGAAGACAATACATTATGGAGCTGTTTTAAACAATTTCACAACTTGTTTCTTGGACAGATTTTTTCACTTTCTTGAAAGAGTCCTGTGATACCGAATTCTGTGTTATGAAATTTTGAAGAAACATAAGTTTCTTGCTGAATCGATTATAAAATAAAGACATTACCCACCACGCCGCGTCCAACGACACGCTCGTCTCGCGTGACTGATGGTTTTGCGATGGCTCAATAGCGCACCAATAGTGGTCCGATATTAAATGAAGGCTTCAGAACAGCTGGCGGTCCCGAGCGGAACGACTTTATTGAAACACTGGGCTGCTACCCGCGTGTATCAAACAATCTCCATCTAGCTAGCCCACGAGAAAACGCTAGAAACTAGATCAAATCTTCCATTGTGCGTTCGGTACGGTCACGAGAAGATTCATGAAAGTGCGTAGAAAACCTCGAACTATAAAAAAATGGAGGCGTTCTATGCCATTCGTAGGAACAATCAAGTGTGTCATCGTTTCGCTTTATTTTTCTCCATCTCTCTCTCTTTCTCTCTCTCTCTCTCTCTATTTCCCTTCATCCCTTACAAGTCTCAATCAACAACACAATAGCAACGGGCCGATCCGGGGGGTGCCTCCTCATCAGCTCCCAAACGCTTCTTCCTATTCGTTGGGGTAGATTATTTGTCAAAAGCTGGCTATCATCGCTTCGCCCCTTACCAACAGCAGACAGGGGCGGTCCGCGAAATATTCTCTGCTGCTTCCCCTTAACCTCCTGCTCTCCTTCCACCGGCCTACTCCTCCCACTCCCACGACAACGACGTGGACGAAGGAGCGTGAAATGGAAGCGTGCACGGGAGCGTCGAACATCCACCCGCAGCGCGCTCGGACGCCATGCTGGGGCAATAAAATAAAAGAGTGATAAAAATGTGTCCACATCAGAATATCGAATGATCACATCGGTTGATCATCGCGCGGCGTGCGGGAAGAGGGGACCGGGATGGGTCGCGAACGGACCGCATCCCGTGAGATGGAAAATCCCCCAAAAAGTACTCCAAAAACGTTTTCCCATGGCATGCTAAAATGAAAATGAAAATGGTTTGCCTGTTTACTATGGGTTGCTGCTAGGGGTTCGGTGCGATGTGGCTGGGGTGGGGTCGTAAGTTTTGCGATTGAACCACGCCAGCGATCTATTTGTTTCGCCGTACGGAGAATATTTTGCCATGGCCAGCCAGAGATGAACAGTACAGCGCTCGGTTGGTCGGAGCCCCAGTGACCAGTGGGGCTATAAAACGTAACCAGTGAAGCGAAATTGAGTTGAGCCTGATATAAATAAATAAATAAATATACGAAAGTAAACGTCAACCGTGCCGTCGTGCTGTGTACGAGGGTAGGTTGGCCAAAATTGAACAAAGAATGGCCCGATGGTGAAGGAAGGCAAGGATGAGAGGGCTTGAAGGGGGCCTGTACAGTATAAAAATGCCACCTCCACCGAAAGCTACACGGTGCTTTGTAACGCATGCACGTTTCATAAGCTCGTCAAGGATGACAATGCAACCGATTTGTTATGGCGCAACGATGGTTACAGAATGTATCACAATTCCGCGAATGGTGCTGCACAAAATGGGAACGAAAATAATGTTTCACGAGACAAAAACAGAACCCTTCCACACAGGAGCGTCAACAAACGCCCCAACCGTGGAGGGAAAGTGATTGAAGCGGAAGGTTGAACCTTACAAGCAAGTGTCTCACTGCGTCTAAAACACTGAGGCGCACTCTGTGCATTCTGCCTGTGCAACACCATCTCCCTTACCTCGCCCGGAATAGACACGATACTGCATTATGCAAGGGAGCAGTGCAACAAATGCAGCGGATGGTTTGTAGCGAATGGCGTAACAATGTTTGCTGGAACATCGGGATTAAGTTCCCTGCTCACGTCGACTGCTGCACTGGCTAGTGGTTGACATAGCAGGCTTTGGTTGAATTTTTCCTTGGTTTTTTGGGGGCGGTGGGTGGCCAAAGCTCAATCATTTTTTCAAACACAAATCAAACCCCAAAACAAATAGGCTCGTGGTGGTTCAACTGTTCCACAAATTGTGATTGGATCCCAGCGAATTGATCGATGGAGTGGAGGGGAGTTTATTTTTAAAATATATTTGGCTTTATTTTAGTCCAATTCAAAGAATTTTAATAGCAAATTAAAGTTTTATTCGTTAACGTATTTTTCCACCGGTGTTCTTGTTATTGGCGATCAATTATTTTTCTGTTTCGTATTTACATTTCTATCTCAACTAGTAGCGATTTTTCTGTGCAATACATTTTGCAATAAATTAGCATTTGCCAATTTTCCGACATTATGTGGCATTATACATTAACTCTGTACAAGTTTTAATTTTCTATAGTACAACCAATAATCAGTTTTGTGTTAAAAATACCTTCTTCTGTCCGTATATCCTGTAAAAACAACTACAAATCTGTAATGAACTTTAATGTTAATACTAATTCAAAACGAAATAATTTTATGTGCAAGTAATATTTTTATTCAAAACACCATTTTGATAGAATTGGTTATAAGACGATTATAACCTAGTCCGATTGCTAACAGCCTACAAACATAAAAGTTCCGAAGTGCTAACAATTGTTTATAAACCGATGTTTGCTTGCAATAGATTACCGCTATTATCCGCTGCAAACAGCAAAGTTATCAGGCTTAGGATTAGCCTGAAAATGGTTTGCCTTCAGGTAACTATATCAATTAGCAACATGATGCTGATACGATCGGCAATGGATGATGTTTGTAAATCAGGTAAAAAAAAATCAGCAGCAATCTAAATTTAGCCAGTCAGAAATTGATGGTCAGTCAGTCTGTCAACCCTCAAATGAGTGCTTTATGTGATAAACATCGATCATGTTGCTAATTAATCCAATTTATACGATTCAATTCAGTTTCAAATTTGATAAAAAAAAAATCCCAGCACTAGAGCACATGCTCAATATTTACTTTCGACGCAATGTTTGCAATGGTGCTATTTTAGTAGTGATGTGTGAAGAGAGTAGCGTAACACGAATAATTTAAGAGCATTCATTAGTTATAAATTTATTGCTTTTGATGATATCGATTTATCAACAATGAAGCAACATGAACTTGATTTGACATTGAAACCTGAAGTTTATGATTTTTTTTATGATTCTTTTTTCTTTTTCTTTACATGCAGACTTTTATTTGTAAAATGTGTTAATTAATATTTTTAAGGTTAGTTAAATATTTAATATCAATTATTTAAATTGCTACAACACGTAATAATTTGACCGAGTATACCCGCGATAAGGTGACCTATCACGGTTTAGAGAAGGAAATGTCTTCAGACGAATGTGAATTGTATTGCAGACTAAGCTACCCTTAGTTGCAAGCAATACGTCCTGGTAGTTCTTCTTGAATAAAAATCACGTAAAGCTTTCTAAAATACGATGTGAGAAGTATGCGAACAAACAAAAATTCTTACATACCCAAAACAAGCAAATCCTCACAATTCTACCGTGCAAAAATCTTCTCCTCAGCAACTACAACGCCACCTGGCGGAAAGTAGCAAAAGCTTACAATTAAACGTACGACATAAATAAATATGTTTCACCTGTCTGTGTTTCCCCCGGTACTCGCGAAGCGTATCGGCACGGTGTATCTGTGTGGCAGTTCTAGATGTGATAAATGGGTATGTCAGCTGAAGTTATACCAGTAGGGTGGCTTGTGCTGTTGTAAGTAATCGTCGATGAACGTTATCAATAACGCAAAATGAATCAATTTGAGGAAAATTGTATGGTAAACTATTTTAATTACATGATTGAAGCTGAGCTCATTCGCAAACAGTTTTGAGTACTCTTGCTTTTATGGAACTTACCGTTGCGTGCAGATTATCGGGTGCATAAAGTTATTGGTTTCGAAAATTTTCATATAACAGTGAAAATGATAATGATGTGATAAAAAGAATTTTTCTCATATTTGATGGAGACGCCTGGTACTTTGTACTGGAATACACAAATTTCCTTTATGCAGACAATTTTGCGATTACAGCAGCTGTTAAAATCCTAGATATATCAAAAGCTCGCTTAACAGAGCACTAAAAGCGTATGAGAAGTTTTGTCATACTTGGAAACTTTAACAAAACTGCATTAAATCGCAAACAGTATACTTCACGAGATACACCAGCTTTCTCAGCTTTTCGTTTTGAAAATGAAAGTCTCCTTTAAATGAGTTTAGTTCTACGACAGACAAATGCGACGGTTTATTGTTTGTTTGCTACTCGACAAACAGTACAATAAAGGATTTTTTCCCTTTAAACGTTAGCAAGCACCAATAACAACACGCATCCATCCAGACAGCAATTCTGTTCTTAACTAAACCACTTCTGCAATTGTGATTTCAATTGTTTTCTTTTTGCAATTGTATCTATCGTTGGCTGTTTAAATTTTAATTTACCTGCTATCCAATTTAACTTTCCTCAATTTCATTTCGAATTCTATTGCAAACTTTCCCCTTTTTACATGTTCTCTTTCATCCTTACATCAATGTTTGTGGTGCTATCGTTGAATGCAAGAGATGGAGATATGGAAAACTGTTTCCATTATCGAGGTTCACCTGAGAAAAAGCCCTACGGAGCAGTAACTATGATGGTGTCTGTGCGACACTGGACAACTGGAACACGATCTAAACGAATTTAGATGCGTGCTTTTCGTGTAGCGTATGGCGTCGATTGGGAAAAGTGCAGAAAAACACTTTTATTTTTTATCGAAGTTGGGATGCATGAGGCAAGTGAAATAGAAAAGGAAACGGGTTAAGTTGCTTACAAGGATGGGTTTTGCTATAGTCAGATGTTTTACCACGATTTAATCTCAATTCGCTGGAAATTCATCTGAAATGTCTACAAAATATGCTTTACCTCTAGCGGCTAATAAAACCACACACATTCTGCCACATCATAAGCCGGCGCAGGAAATCACGATCGTCAAATCGATGGTTTCTCCTGTTCAACGGAAGGAAGGATTGATGCCGTATCCCGGCGATTCCATTGCCACGGACGTTATGGTCCAATTTCAAACTTCCTCAAGGCTCATTGCTCCATAAAACGCGGTAATAGCCCAACCCATTCCGAGCGGTTCCTCTCGAAACCACAAATTTCGTACCATTTCACCAATCCGGAAGAATTGAACCCGCAACCAGTTGCTTGCCGGGCCGGACGAACAGTACGAACGATCGTACAAAGGGTGTGTGTATGCATGCAGCGGACGGATATACAGCACCTATTCGCGGGCCCCGGATCATTACTCGATGTGCGGTAAAATTTTATCGCCTGAACCATCCTAAAACTTCAACCGTTCCATTTTCACGTGCTGCTACCAATTTAAATCCATGCCTGTGGGATGGCTATGGTATGCAGCGCCCAGCTGCCCGACTGCACCGGAATGGAATGGCGTTTAAATCAGCAACGCTTGTAAAGCAACACGCGAAACGCGACTCTGTTTGCATTCGCCGAGCAAGGGCATAAAATGTAACGCACTGACGAAGGGAACGAGCTATGAACTATGGATTTTATGAGTTAATCAACTTTGCCGAGTGACAAATTTGGAATTTGTTGATCTGTTTTCAAGTGTCACACAAATAGCTCGTTTAAATTGTGCAAATGGTACTTTGAGTAAAGTTATTAACTCGCGCAGGAAGCCGAGAGCTGAGTTTTATGATTGAGAAAACTCACACCGTTGCGCTTAACGATGCTATTTTCATATGCGCATCGAATAAAGTCCAATTTCATTACCTTAATTTCCACATCAATCATAAATTATGCCCCTAAGAAGAAAAAAACATCCTTTGATCCACCACGTCGATGATATTTTACTGTACACGCACCCACTTGTTAATATTAACTATCTTTGTAACTTAATTGCATATTTTTTCCATTCGACTCTCATCACAGCTCAACCTTGCTCTTCCCACACTGCAGCAAGCGTGGTTCCTTCCATGATGGCAAATATTTTATTAGTGCTTGTTTGATTTCATTTTACCAATCCACTCCACACTGAATATCAACACGCAAAAAAACAGCGAGCTGCATATTAAAATGTTTATTCGCATCGAATTAATTTCCGCAAATTGATAATTAACACCAACTCATTACATGTGTGAGGAAAGCGGGATTGCAGCAGAGGGAAAAATATCGCTCGACCAACCATCGGGCGCCGAAAGCCATACACTAAATCAATCCATTATTCGGTTCCTGCGTGGTGGTTCTGTTTGTCCACAAAATGTTTGCCCAACAATCCAAACTTTGGGACATTTTACTGCTTGCTGCAAGCACAACAACAACGAAAAAAAAACCCCGAATAAACAGCAACAAACCATTCGACAAATCGACTCCAGCAAAGGTAGACAGCAATGAGATAAATGAAATATAAAAAAACCCCTACTCACACATAAAGTTCCCATACAACCCTGTATGCCACAGTGGCTGCAAGCGCTGTGCATCGGGAAGAATCCGCGGCAACAACACCAACAATTCACCTGACACTGAGTTCAACGGTTGAACCGCATGGTTGGCGCAAATGATGGCTTCATAAAAATGCGTGCCAGACACCGGTGGCTAGCTGGACGGTTTTGCCGGAGCCAACAATAAAACGGTCAACTTTATGTTTGACCGAAGCATAAAATAAATATGTTTCACCTGTCTGTGTTTCCCCCGGTACTCGCGAAGCGTAACGGCACGGTGTATCTGTGTGGCAGTTCTAGATGTGATAAATGGGTATGTCAGCTGAAGTTATACCAGTAGGGTGGCTTGTGCTGTTGTAAGCATTCGTCGATGAACGTTATCAATTACGCAAAATGAATCAATTTGAGGAAAATTGTATGGTAAACTATTTTAATTAAATAATTGAGGCTGAGCTCATTCGCAAACAGTTTTGAATACTCTTGCTTTTATGGTATTAACCACTGCGTGCAGATTGGTTTCACAAGTCTTCATATGAGAGTGAAAATGACAATGATGTGATTAAAAGAATTTATTTCATATTTGATGGAGACGCCTGGTACTTTGTATGAATTCACAAATTTCCTTTATGCAGACAATTTTGCGATTACAGCAGCTGTGAAAAATCCTAGATATATCAAAAGCTCGCTTAACAGGGCACTGAAAGCGTATAAAAAGTTTTGTCATACTTAAAAAAACTTAACTTAAAAACTTTAAAAAAACTGCACTAAATCGCAAACAGTATACTTCACTAGAAATATCCGCTTTCGCAGATTACATCAAAGTGAGCTATGATTTCGAAAAGAAAATCTCCCATGGAAAGAAAAAAATATCTAAATGTTTATCTTGTAAAACGAATGACTTTTGGCAATCATGTTGAAAATGTATTAACGAAAACGAAGAAATTGTTAAACATACCTCATCCATTTAGTAGTAGTAGTATAAACTGAACTTATAGGTAGTAGTAGTATAAACTGAACCTAACAAACAGTTATAATTGAATATATATACGCAGAAAGTAATAGCATAAGGTTGTTTCATTCCTTCCTTAGTTTTAGTTAGTTTAGTTAGATTAGATAAAATTTTCTGCTTTTTCCCATATTAAGCTCTATCTACCCAATACGGAATTCTAACCCAATGTTCGCTTAATCGGAAAATGTTTACAATTAATGCGGAAAGCAATAAGCGAACCCATTAGGCGAACGTAACTATATGTTAATCTTGGAAATAAATTATATTTCTCTTAAATTATATATGTACTACTACTGTGGTCAATACAACGCGTCACTGTAGTGGAGCGTACGCTGTGACAGCAAAGCATTACTGCAGATTATTGTTAGAGGAAACGTCAAAAGAAATAAGGTCAGGACGGAACAGTGAGCGAATCGACATAGGAGAAAAAGGATGGCCGTTAAGTGAGCGGAAAATCATACAAATAGGGGGTGAAAGGGACACTTTTCCTCTCTTTTACAAATATATACGGCAATAAAAGACCAATTTGTCGAGGCTAACGTTCTAGCACAACCTACAAAACCTTTCGCCGTTTCCTTTTACAAATATATACTACCATACTTGTACTGGAATATTATTTAAAATCAATTAAATACGAGGACACTTTGATTTGACGGTCTTACTCGTTTACTGTCTTTTTTCATTCTGTTCTTTTTTAAATGACAGCTGTCAAAATTGTGGTCATCGCTCTATGCGCGTTTACACGTATATACATCTTTTTTTTTAACTTCTACAATTATAAATTTTTTTTTGCTTTGATCAGTTACACATAGTTATAGTTTCTATGGTTTAAGGTTTATTCAATTGAACGATTTCATTCTAATTCACTATAGTTAGGCACAAGCTTAAGCGCCTTTTTTAGTACGAAAAAGTAATCAATTTTAATGGAGGCGCCTAGTACTTTGTACCACGATTCGTTTCACACGATTATTTTGCAAACAAGAAGTTGCTTAGCGTGCGACTAAACCACCACTGCTACCATAACCAATAGATAGCGCAATGCAAAATATCACAAAATTCAAATCGTATGCATATCTGCATCGAACACATCTCGCCAACCCCACAATGTGTTGTCCCAGTCCCAGCTGTACTGGTGCGGCTTTCGATTATTTCCCTGCGATAATAATCGCCTGTAAGTAATAGTGACAACGGTATACCCCCTTATCCCGGTAAGATCCCATTTTGCGATGGGTGGTGCTAAAATAAACCGTACGGGGAAAATCGTAAGCACTAAGCACCTCGTACAACTGCAGCATAGAACAATGGCTCATATTCTTATGCTGACGTGAGCGTGATCTTATTTCCTCGTGCCGTGTTGTGTTGTTTTCGGTTTCTTCGGTCATTGAGCGCAAACAATCTAACGGAATGGCCGTCAGCGCAAACGACCGAACGACAGGGCGAACCGGGACCGAGAGCGACCGTTTCAACACCCTGCCAGCAAAACGTGTCGTTTCCCGGGAGTTGCCGTTGCCTGCCATGGTCATTTCTATTCCATCGTTCCGCTTTCCGGAATGATCCCGATAACACTTCACAGCCGATAATCTGCAACAGAATGTGGTAAAATCGGAACGAATGTCCTGCCCTGATGCCTGGCCCGATGCAGGGAAGCGTATTTTTTAAGCCGTCCATGCTTTGCTGGTTGTGACGGCTGTGTTTTACAAACAGCGCTCGGTGGTTCTAAAGTTTAGCCGTGCTTGTTTAGAAACGGTACCGTGGCAACAATCCACACGGCTTCTTGAAAGCTGAAAAATACAGCACCACCATTCTGTGCGCCTGTTACCGATTCACGCTAATGCTTCGCACGTGCTGATGACCCGGAAACAAAACGGTGGTACACCTTAAGTGAGAATTCACTGCAATCGGATGTCGTTTTTAAAGCTCACGGTAACAAAAAAAAAGTACAATAATAGTGTAAAAGTCCTTTAATTAATTGAATCCGAAACAAAGACTCAATTAGATTGAGTTGTTGAGAAAGAAATTAAGTAAATATTCCCAGAAAGAATCCTTCATAGCGCATTTAGTACTAAAACGACTGAACGTACAACGTACGTCGTATAAATGAATAGTTTTGTAATAATCTTTCTTTATTAGTTTGAACTTGAAGTCTCAATAAAGTAAAATCTCGTGAAGTCTCAATAAGTCTCAATAAAGTAAAAGCATTCTCTTGAGCAATAGGCGGTTGGCTAGTTACAACAAAACTTACACAACGAAAGAGAGTATTCTTTTGTGAGAGGCACGCTTAGAACAATGTTGAGCATATCGAGCTTTCTTGTATGCATAGGTTTCAGATCAAGGAAAAGCTCTGAAAGCTTTCCACGATGTTGCTTGCGATTTATGCTCTTAAAAGCACGTTTATAGTAAGAGTATGGCTGATTGAATAATAAAGTTCGCACTAAGCTACACAGTTTGGTGGAGCTTTTTTAAACCGTTTGTCGTTTTGAAGCAAGCGACCGACTAAAATTATTCATATATTTTAGCAGCTGTATGTAAAATCTGATGCCGTTTTTACCGCTCAAGTTTTCCATAGTCAAGTATTGAATAAACAAAATAAAACTTGGTTAACGAAACGGCTGTATTCTTATACTGATTAGGGCGAAAATAAGAAATGAAAGAAGATCTCCTGACGCACATGTGTTTCAAGCGAATCGCGTAGTTCAATTTACAGCAAATGTCCTCATTTGAAAGTGTTGGCGAGGTTATTTTAAAACATTGTGACACTAGCAACTGCTCAATCGAATCAGCAAATCTCATCTTGCAGCAGTGAAATTTGCATGTCCAATTTCATCACAAATTTGGCTCTCTTTTGCGTTTCGATGTCAGCATAAATTACTCTCAGCACTGCACGCCAACCGGCGTCAGCCGATTGGAACGCTGTACCAAACGGATCATGAAATTACAAAACTGGCTTGAGCCAGTCATGTCAAAGCTCACAATTTGTCTGTATCGAAGAAATGCTGATGCGTATCTTGGAGCAAGAGATTTCATGCATAGAGAAAAGAATTTCTCCATCCCAGTCCCAGCCCAAACACATTCGATCGATCAATTCCAGCACACAGGTGGCAGTCGCTGTATGTGGACTCTGTGTCATTCATGCTTCTCTACACAAAGTCCTTAGATTTTAAAAATGTAATGAACTGGAAAATTAGTTGCCTCGTTTACTTCAAGCCTCGTGTACTAATGGATCAATAAAACAGACACACACACACTAAAAAAAATGGAAAAAACAGAGGTCGCTGGCAGGCTTGGGAGGATCGAAACCCAAAACAATCCCACTGAAAAGAAAGTTTTCTTTCAATTTCAATAGTATGTGTGTCAAGGAACAGCTGCCACCACCTAGGAAAAGCTCCATCTGTGTTTGTTTGTTTGTTTCTGTGGAATGAAGGCATGGGGATTGGCTAACAACAACAGGTTACCAATTTTCCTCGGAACAATACTGCGGATTTTCGTTCACGAACGGTGGACATGTATACAAATAGCATCCCGTATCGCAATATCGTCTCCCCATCGGAGAGACAATTTTCTACATTTTCGTTATCTTATTTTCGTCGGTTCGGTTCGTTCTTTGGACTGCTTTCCACGACGCTCTGCATCCCCGCGTACCCGATCGATGGTGACAATCTTAATTAAGCCATGTAACCACGATCCACCACAGGAAGGTGACGTCCTCTCCACTACAAACTCACTCGCACAATCGCACACACCCAAAAGGAGGTACTTTCTCCATTTTTCCCTTGTTAGCGCCCACCCTTCCTATGCCTGTCACCTCCGCGACCCAATATCGTTTGCCATCTCATTCCGTTTACGAACAACGAACCGGAACGGACCCCAAAAGCACACACGTCGTCCATAGATCCTTGCGCAAATCCTTCTTATCCTTCGCCCATGCCCGCATTGTACGGATTGCTCATACACATATATATATTTTTCTTTGACACCCTTCACCACGTTACACGCGGCCACAATCGCAAAACCGCTACAGCGACCATGGCGTGGCGGTGAATAAAAGGTGCAGAAATGAAAGCATAACACGATGCGATGCTCAACATCCAACCGCAGTCGGTGGCAGAAGGGTGGGGATGGGGGTATCGTACCGACGGGTAAGGTTAATTTCAACCAACCGGAAAACATCGAAATTACTTCCGAACCATTACAACGGCTAAGTGCTTGTATTGTGTGTATGTGGATGGTCGGGTAGAGTGAATTCGTCTTGCAGGCTAAGGTGCGCTGGATGGTTCGTCAGGGTTGGAATTTCACACGATCGTAAAGTGTTTTCGACACGTCGTTTCTAACCGTTGAAACGAGAAAGGAGTGTCGCTTAATCGTGAAAAATGTGCCTCGATTTCAAGGCTGCTTTTATGCGGTTTGCTAAGAGTCTGTACGAGCTATTTGTTGCTAGAAAAAAAACAGGCTTTAAAGAATTAATGATGTTTTTATTTTTTGTGATCATATACATAAATTATGGCACAAAACAACAGGCCTTGGTTTTGATGTTTTTCCCTTCCAAAAAAGTCATATCAAAAAGATTGCAATTTTATGTTCAAGAATATATTTCATCAATATTTTTTATATGTTATTCCTGGTTTTGAGCTTTAGGAATAATCGTCCCCGTGCAAGAATAGTCCTTTGTCCTTTGGGGAAGTATGTATGCTCTGTCCAAAGTTGTGAGACATTCAAGCGAATTGGACAACAATAATCAACAATAATCTCAAAACTCAGATGACAATCGAATGTAATCGTTCGTGTCTATGCTGGATCTTATGGTAATCCTTCGACTAAATTTGTATCTAAGAAGAACAAGCTGGATTCTGTAGCTCCTCTAGCCTAGTATCTGTCACTGCAATGATAAGTGTCATGGCGAGGATATAGCCATGACAGACAGAGTTGAGTAACTTTCTTTCAATATATGGTTTACTGGTGAAACCATTTAATTCATCTGAATAAAATAAAAGCAAACAGGAATTCTGGGAAAATGTACGCCAAACTGTGTGCAAGTTTTGATTTAATTACATTCGACAATTGATTATGTTTGCATTTACATTGAATTGCATTTCTTTCGATGCGAATAAAATATAGCGAAAGGAAATAAAATTGAAAATATGATACCATTGGTTTTCCTCTTTATTATTCATTTACCTAAAACACGCAAATGCCCATTTTATCGACTGACGTGTCGGTTCGCTTACATTTGATGTTGAAATTTCCGAAAACATTTATCAAACAGCTCTCCTCGGTACTAGCCACATGTGAGCATGTTCACAACTTTCTGTGTATTAAAACCATTTCAAACAAAGGTAATCCGTTTTACAAAACTAAACAAAGGAATTCATACAATTTTATAGCGAATACTGGAACATAGGCTGTGTTGTTGTGTCAATGATTTTTTTTTTATTCAAAAGCTAATGACTTCTAGAACCTATTAACATTTTAGTATTGCATTCATTTAATTTTTCAGCAATTTAAACAATATGACAAAACAAATGCCTTATAATCTGTGTGCTTAACACTTTTCAGTATTATTTTCTTAGCTGATCTAAACATAAAATCAATCAATCACACGAGTATGCAAGTATGCAAATAGAACAACCTTGAGCGGCACAAAACCACACGCGCACCAGTATTTCAAATTAAAAAAAAAAACCCCATTTAACGCTTTGGACTAATTATGATGCTGCCAACCATCGTCGAAATCGATCATTGGCATGATTAGTAACTGCTCATTTCGTCATTTAGCGCCAATCAGTGCACGCGTCTGTGTCCGCGTGTGTGTGTGTGTGTTTACGCGGACAATATTTTCCCGCAATCGTTTGGCCATTTGAAAACCGCAAATTAATTTATCCTACATCCAGTCACATCCCATTGTTTTGTCCTGCACCTGCACCAACATTGGTCAACTGGCACATTTAATCTAATTAGCTCTAATTTGCGTGGCACACTTTGATGTGCCTGCACACTGTGATGCACGGTTGCTTCCTCGCTCTCTCCTTCTCTATCTCTCTGGCTGTATATTTGTGCGTGGGATCCATTTTGTGGCTAAAACACTGGAAGGGTTTTGTTGGAAGGGCTGTGGCCGCGCCGTTCCCGTCCGTGGTTTTTGGCGTTCGGAATTGCACTTTCATCGCCGCCCGAGTAAAAAGCTAATCAGCCAGAGGACGAACACGTGCAGTGGATCTCCTATCCGCAGCTGACCGCCATGCTGCATGGCCGCCGGATGTTCCCCTTTAAGGTGGAAAAGGAAAAAAAAGAAAACACCGAATCATTACAGCACCGTTTCGCAAACAGAGCGACGCCGCGTATTGGAAGTAATGCAGCTGGTACCGTTCAGAATGTGCACGTTGATCGTGGATGGATCGGCATTCGACGGTGAACAGACGTACTTCCCGGTGTCGGTCGTACGGGCGCGCTGTATTAGCAGGTAGGATGTCGTCGTTTCACCCTTCTCCGTTATGACCGACACACCGCCCCGGGGTGAATCGTAGTTGATCTCCTGTGGAAAGAGAACCATCGAGTGGAGGAAAATATTAAACAGAGTAAATAAGAATCAGTGGCGCCGAATCGTTCCATTAGTTCTATTTCTAATTTCATTGATTTTCAACCCACGCTGAAATGGTTCGATAGTGAGATTGAGCTGGAGCGTGACCCGCCGGTGCAATCATTGCACGATGCTTCATTATTCATTATTCCGTGGAGAGACGTGGAGCAAAGCAGAAAGCAAACACAAGCATCACATTTCATTGGAATAATTTGCACAGAAATTCAAGCGTAAGTCCACATTCTTTCGTGCCTTTTTCCGTATCACTGTACCCACCGGGTTCCTTTTTTTTCGTTTCAGTCTCTTTCGTACTTTATCTATTTATTTTATCTGTGGCGCGAACAAAAAAAAGCAACGTAAAGTGATGGAACAACGTGATAGAGCTGAACAAAAAAAATAAAACAAAATATCCAATGAAAATAGCAAAGTAGCTCTTAAGCAAATAATAATGGAGATTTGTTTGCTTGAGCGTTTGAGAAATTTTGAATGGAATTCCATTGTTCGGCAGAGCGATCCTCTCATCACCCTGTCATTGCCTTTCCACATGTTGAAACTGGTTTATTCTTACAGATTCAAACCTTGTGTTTGAAGGTTTAAATTTTAACCAACATTCACACTGCCCGTTCGAATCCAATACAGAGCGGTTGCCCGATAAACCGACCTATTTCTAACAAAGGTATGAAATTTTGACACAAACGCAAATGCCACCATAATGGCACAGCATAAATCACAACGCATTTCGAATAAAATATAAACCCAACAGCACAGAATCGTTGAAGCGAAACATGGCATCATGCGAACCCCATGCCTAAAACATTCCCACCGGCCATTCCGGTATAATCCCGCCGAGTTCCGCACTCCGCTGCTTCCCTTCGCTATACCTGATTGTTGTGTGTCCAAATAATAGTTGAGGGAGGTTCGGGTGAGTTCCGCACTATACAGGTTAAATTTACAGTTGAGCCCGTGTTGATATACAGGTCCGGCACACCAACGATCGTGGTGATTGGTTCTGGTGGAGTAGAGAAATGGGGTGGGTGGAAAGTTTTTTGTTAGTTGAAGTAGAAAGCAAACGAGAGGACACCGAAAGTAGGCGAGAGTGCGTGCTGAATGCATCGTAGACAAGCATTAAACAGATTTGGGCACGGATCTAAAACGCGCGACATAAAAAACGCACCGGCATGTGTCCATTAGAGACACTTGGGATGCTTACCTACTACGGAGAGGAACATCGAATGTCCGACCGGTGGCGTAGTCGAGATCTGGCACTCGTACACGCCCGTGTCTCGCTTCTGTGGGTATCTAATCTGAAAGAACAACGAACGGTACCGCATTAGTTAGTTCCAGGGCACCAAAAGGCAAAAGGTGAAAGAGATACAAAACAAAAAAAAGAAGCCTGGCATGTATCTCCAGTCTCTCTTGACAGTGAAGCTCGTGCCTACGCCCTCCAATGATCGATGGTTTGGGGTAGACCCGGTTATAGTGTCAATATAGCCAGTTCTTTTTTTTTGCCCTCCCCCGAAAGGCATTTCAGCCCATGGGAATGGGACAAAACCAAACAAAAAAAATGAAATAAACCAATGGGGATGGAAAGGAACTTACTTGTAGTGACCAATCGTCTGTTTGGGGATTATGTACAGCTTGGAAACGCTGGTCGGATGTATAGGTGAATCTACCTACGGTTAACAGATGAATGTCACGATGCCGCACCCAGGACACCTACCAGGGACGAACGTTACGCCCGGAGGGTTAACGTGTGTTGATAAATGGACCGCACAGGAAGTCGCACAAAAACAAATGGAACACTGGGTTAGAATTTATCGAACCATACGGTGGCTTATTGGATTGGAACTCTGCGCAACGCAGCGCCGTACGGTACAAACAAACAAACAAAAAAACTAGATGGGAATCATCACTGGAATGAAGCTGGAACCGAAAGGCAATTGGAACCGAAAGAAAAGTCGAAAGGAGTACAGTACAGTGCAGTGCAGTAATTGAAATTTACCGTTTTGTTGCCGATGTTTTTCACCCGGCAGTTGAGATAGGCCGTCTTCCCGACCAGCGCCGTAATGTTCTTCGAGGCGGACAAATCAAAGTGTGGCCCACGGTCGAGCGGCGTCCGGAGCAGATTACTTTCGTCCGAGTCGTAAATTTCGTTCTCACTCGTTTCCGGCGCTGGGTGGTGCGGCTGGTGAAAGCCAAGGTGCAGGTTGCCAAGGTACGGTGGCCGGCTACGTACCGTGGGATGAGTTCCCTGTGAGCTACTCCGATCGTCGCTCAGCTCCAGCAAAAACTGTTCCTCCGAGAAGGTCTGCAGTGACTTTGTGATGCCTGAGTGGGTGGTGTGGGTGCGTTGCAATCGATGGCCGGTGGTAGATCGACAAATGGAACGATTTGGAACGAGAAGCAAAAAAAAAAAAACACGGAAAGATACAAATTACAAATACAAACTGGCAGTTTGAAAGCGTCAAACGGAAATCGGTATGTCGGGTGGGTCGGTTATAAATGAGACACTTTTCCTCATCCAAGTAGTTTGTGAATGGTGTTGCTTGCGCTCGTAAATTGATTTCAGACCCAAGGTCTGTGTAGGCACGAGGTCGAGTAATATAGAGCAATTTGACAAGTAACCAAAAGTTCGTTACACGTGATTTGACGTTTGGACGCCCTTTTCCATTCAAATGTTTTGTGTGTAGTTGTGTTGATTAAACGGGCCGTTTATAGCAACAAGAATTTTATTGTTTTGGATTTATTGTATTTGGAAATTTGTGTCGCCTTTGGCGGTGTTTTATGTTTGAAGTAATATTGTATTTTGTTTGAAAGTAGCACTAAAACATATTTCAGCTCGTATTTAAATCGAACCATCACTGTTTTTCAATTTTAGTCCGGAGTAAGATCTGCAGATCTTATCGGTGATTGGTGTTAGGTATAATTGGTGTTCATCAGCAGCGCCACGAGAAGGCAGAGAATCGAATTTTGTAAAACGATGGCAACGAGTAGGTGAGGTTCTTCACATATGAGGAAGAGAATGAGGCTCATCATATCTCCCGGTTCACAGTACGGCTTGAAAGTTCGGTACCGTGTGATCAACCCTTGGTTTCAGAACACTAATAGGTGATGACCACACACCACTTTATAACACCATCAATACTTTCCTGTTTGAACTAAAGGCAATCAAAACGAAGGAAAACTCTAACGACCAAGCTATCTTCGCGTGAAACTTCGCGATATAGTAAACAAGTAGGCTAGACGCAAGGAAAAAGTGTCACTAATACCACGATAAGCTCACTCACATATTAAGCATCTTACACGGATGGCCAAACGTCAAGTGAAATCCAAAATGGCGAAACCCTATCTTGGCAATTATTGCACCTCGTTCCAACACAGACCTTGTTTCAGACCAATGGTAGAACGATGCGGTGGTTTGAGTGATTGAATGTGGACTTTGGCACGATTATATTTTGCTTGCGTTTTTCAGACATTTATTTGTTTTTTTTTTTATTCATTTGTGTTCTTATAGCTTTTAACTGAGCAATTACCAATCAACGGTCGCTAGAACATCCATCGTACCACTTGTTTCATTTCGAGCTTCTTAGTGTTAACTACCATAATGGACGACTTCTTCCCAGGCAGTATTAAAGAGCTTAACTGTCCAGCTGAACGAATCACTTCATTCACACTGAACTCAGGAAGCTTCTTTTGATTGGGAGTTTCCAGCCACCCACTCCCTTGCCGGTATTGTGGCGTTGCCACCAAGAGCGAGAATTAATTTATCGTTGATATCAATCTTGCCCGCCAGCCAAGTTGCGGTTTTACGAGACTGTATCGGTCGCAGTTAGATAGACGAAAAAGAAAAGTAGAGCAAACACTCCGAACACCAGTGAAAAGTGACATCTCGGCAGTAAGGTGTGAGATGTTATCACGGATAACGAAACATAAATCAACTGTCGCAAGCTAATCGAGAGTGTGTAGCGATAATGCAACCTGATTGTACGGAATTGTAGCTCGGGTACCCAGATGGAAGAGAAGATTAGCGTTAGTTTAAATATTGACGATACATTCCATCCGATGATGTATGGACTTTTGTGTAGCGCTTGATGCACAATCCGCATACACAAATGGAATCAGTGGGAAGAATTGATACAGCTGGAACGAAGGCAATAAACGAACCACCTCGTAAATCACATATTTAAGAATTGAAACAACTCACTCTACGGTTCTTGCATACTTACTACGAAAAGCGTGCCTACGTTTTAATAAAAGTCTTATTTACACTCATCTATAAATTACATTAATCATCATATCGTTATCGTCGCGTTTAGTAGCCTCAAAACTTTTACAGAAGATAACGATGATTTAAGAAGTGCCATAAAGTATGGTACACGATTGTGAAAGAATTCCCTCCTATCACTAGAACCGCACGTTATCGGATCACCTCAGGCCGTTTTCTAATGGAGTAAACATCCTCATCGGCATGGAGTTCCTAATCAGACCCGTAATTTAATTCCAATTGACTGCAAACAGTTAACAAAATTGTGCCGTTAATTGTGTACGATCGTAAAATTGGCACCAAATTGAATCGTTCGTTAAGGGCACGGCCGGGATGGTTTTTGATGCGCTCTAACCCACAGGGAACCCGAACGGCCGAACGTCAAACTCCCAAATTGATTGGTAACGATTATAAGCGTATAATTAAGCTCCCCGTAATTTCGGTTCGGAAAAGCGCCCTCCGGGAAGGTAAACCCCACACACACACACATGCACACTTTCCTATCGATTATCAATTCCGGAAATGGACGATTCCGATCTGGTGTGGTACCATTTGTAGGAAAATCTGGTCGGAAAAAAATCAATCTGATATCGCCATAATACCGGCCTCGGTTGCGAGTGGATTGTTGCAATCTCCACAGTAACCACCGGGGACTGTTGATCTCAAATCTGGAACACATCCCCAGTGGATACGCAGCTGTCGAAGGCCCGTTTGGCAGACGTGTTTGCGATTGCATGGCAACCCTGGAGCCGATTGGAGGGATTGGACAAGCAGGCAACACAGTTAATTAACGGAAAACACTCACCACAGCCAGCCACGGCAAGAGTATCGCAAACAGCTGTGGCCCTTCAATCGATCGAGCGGTAGATTTATTGATGTGGTTTATGTGCTCATTGTGGTGCCAGGCAAGTGGCGTAAATCGTATTGGGATGGATACGATTGGATGTAGTCAAAATTGGCATCAAACAAATTCAATTAAAGGCTCCAATGTTATGCGTCCCCAATTTCGATCGGTGGGATTAGTTGATTGACGAATCAACAAAATGTATTCGTGAGATTCACAACAAACACTTTTCAAAAGTCATTATCTAATTTTTGTATTAACATTATATGAATAGCATTGATTATGTTTTTTTCTGAAACGTAACTTTTAAGATTAGACAACAAAAAGCGAACACAAAATTTCATTAAGTAGCAGCCAAACGAATCAAAACAAAATACTATTAAGCTTATGTTCCATTTTTGTACATGCGAATTGCATACTTTCAGGAAAATAATTAAGCGCTTTACCGTGCTATCGTGCGGTGACAATTGTCTCGGAGAAAAAGTCTCCGTATTTTTTTCCTGCAATTTCGATGAAATGCGATTAAAAGTCAATATATAAAAACTGCTTCCCGTTTTCATCGCGTGTATAAAGTAACTCAATTTTGGCTGTCGTTCTGCCGTCATGTGTTCATAAACACAAGTCATTTTAAGTTGCGTCGAGAAATTATTATTTATTTTATTATCTTATTTATAAAATTTTTTTCTCAGCGGCAGGATACCATCCTGCGGAATGATGAAGATCCCATCGGTGGGAGGATGATGATGACGATGGCTAGTAAATAATATTTTAAAAAAACTTACTTTTATTTTATTTATCACTTACTCTGTTTTAAATTATGAAAAAACACTCACAAACCGGCTTGTAAACAAACAAATGATTTGAAAGCCAAAATGAGCGCAGAAGTATCTCGGAGCAACGTAGCTTTTTTGCAGTATTGAGCTATTTTTATGAAAATTTCGGAGAAATGAACCCGAGACAATTATCACCGTCTGATAGCACGATTATTCGTTACGCAAAATTACATTAAGCAAAAAATGCCTAAACGTTTACACAAGCTGAAGGTTCAAGTGGGTGGATTTATTTTTAAAAAGCGAAAGCTGCTGTCATACAATTAGCAACGAATACTAAAACTGAGCTCCATGTTTCCTGAGTCCCTCGTGGGCTTAGCAGAATAAAAATGTTTTCGTTTCTCGACTGAAACTCGATAAATGGTAAAATGGGTAACGTTAATGGATTCCCATTTATCTTCTTTCGATTGTAATGCCAATTGCTTCGTAGATCATGCATAATTAAGAATAACGTTTATCCCACCTTAAATATTACCCATCTACAGTTCATATAAGGCAATATGTAAATTTACACGCTTACCTAACCAAACTCACGGAAAATTAATTTCCTACGTTTATGTTACCTTCCTCTATGACGTTAAAATACTTATTTATGTGCACAAACTTATGAAAAACGAAGGTAAAATATTCCCGTCAAGCATAACCCATAAAACACGTGCCCATTGTTCGCCACAAACGGGCAAGTGACCCTACACTCTGACGGGTTAAAACCGTAGATTAATATTCATATGTTTTCGCTTCTAGGATGCAAAAACAAAACAAAAAAAAGGTTCCACTTGTTAAGACCATTGTCGAGTAAAAGATTTCATTCTTGCGCGGTTACATCGCTTGCATGTTGTGCCGACATTTAAAAGATGGCTACCTTCGGTGGAATTGCTAAGCTTTTCTTCTGCTGACCCTCGCTGAACATCGCCAGCATTGTATGCCGCTCAGAACGGCGAACGTAAAGCAGATAACAGATAAAAGGATTACATCGGACCCCGTACACCGTGCTGTAGAAACGGCCCGGGTTTGGGCCTTAAATAACCCGCCCGAACCTTTTGTCCCCCGTTAACTGGCAGTGCGGTACGGTTACGGCTAGCGTGTCGGTATTCCATCTCCGGTGATCCTTTTTAAGTTTCTTTCACTTTCCGGAACTTACCGCAATATTTCGACGGGCATGGCCACGGATCCCGAAGGCTCCACAGCGACTCCGAAAGGTCACTGCGAGACAAAATATGTATGCAAGCCTTCTGCTTACACATTGTGGATGGAAACGAACGCAATTCTTAGATTTTGGAGCTCGGGGGGCTCATGAATATTCCCGGTGCCATTGTTCGAGTCTCATTTTTTTTGCTTCACCGAACCTAGATATCTGCACAATGTTCGTTAAAAACAAGACAAATGGTTTTACGATCGTGTGTACCAGTTGTATTCTCAGTTGTTAAAAAAAAAAATAATGTCCGAACGCGGAGTTTCCGATTCGGATTTTGCTTTCTGCTTGCCTTTCCATTAATGCAGGAACTCTTTCGTTTGCGTAATGTGTTTTTGTCTTATTAACTCACGATTTATATACTGCCGGACGATATTTCATGGGCGTGCTACATAACTGCTAGTGAGTCACGTTTCGCCCAGTAATCTTGTTAAGAAGGTTTCTTTGGAAAGTGTACAATAAATTTAAAACAACTTGCAAGCGATGTAGTAATACCCGCACCCGCAAATTTTAAATTGGTTATTTCTGTATTTTTCTCCTTTTTAAATCAACAACTTTTAACATTCCTTCCTTACTCATCCGTTTGAATTTTTTTATACGTATAATTGTAACTCAAACACAGTTCCCACCCACACAAATTGAAAACAAACAGCGATCGTATCAATTACAACTACAAACACGGAACCACCAAATTAATTTCAAATTAATTAGACTTCTCCATCGCATGATCACACACATGAATCTCACGGGAACCGTGAAATTAGTTCCCAGTATCGGATACACACTTCACACGTGTCCTGAAGGGTGTGTTGCCAATGCAAACGTTAGCACGAACGTATCGCTTTACAACACCAACACACGAAAAAAAAATGGTACTGAAAATGGGTGCGACAACAATAAAAAACCCCGGAAGCCCACCATCTTCCTTTAGCCCGAATGCAAAGCAGCTTTGCGTGTACAATGGACGACAAAAGTGAATGTTCATGTGCTTGAACGTTCCTTTCGTTTCGTGCCCGCCAAAGGCAAAACGGAAGCGGAATGAGCCATTATTATTTAAATTACACCCCATTTGTGTGAGTGTGTATATCGTTGCGTGCACGCATGCCGAGTTTTATGGAACTGTGAATTCACGAACCATAACGAGTCAATCGAATGGTGTGAATTACCTCCCTGCCCCAGTTAAATCCCATTCTTGCAGGCGTACGCAAAATGCAAAAGCCATTCACCAAAAAATGCGTCCACTCGTTAGGCACAAATGGCTATTAATAAATCATTCTAGTGACGTTACTGATGAAAGATAACGTAGGCTGCGCTTTGTTTCGGTGTGAATTTTACCCGTTTTCGTTAGCCGTTTGAATAATTTTTAGTACTCTGTTTTCCCATCGGAATCGCCACACGAGATGAGAATAAACACAAACACAAACAAAAACTAATTCCACTCCGAAAATCGTTGCGCCTCAGCGCATCAAGACATTTGATGATGGTTTGACGTGTTTTCAATTTGTTTCCTCGATTCTCAAATGACCATTCCGCGTTGAGCTTTTCGGCAGTTTTTTTTTTCCATTTCATCGCTCGAAAATGTTCACGTTTTGGTTAAATGGAAAAATGATTTCGTATTGTGCGAAACGCAGATTACGGTCCCAGCGTCACACGATCTGAAAATCTCAGCCTGTACGTGTGACACGGAATAACGAAGAAAGCCCACGGTACACACACACACACACACACGGAGTAACAGTAAAGCGCACACAGCGATGCTAACATCAACACGTTGGCTCAGCCTAACGCGGCCAGTAACAGTAAAAACTGATGGTGCACCGTTCTGTTCTGCGATCAAATTCAATTTTGACGCCAGTCGGATGAAAGCCAACCGTATGTTGTGACCGCAGGCAATCCGGGGTTTTTTCTTTCCTTTTCCTGCCATGGATCTAAGCGGCAAAAACGATATTCTAACAGACGCAAACGCATGATAAGTTAGTAGCAAGTTGATGTTTCAGAATTCACACCAACTTTGTTTTATCTTTTCTGGCAGACGTTGTGTAAAAAGACATGCCCACTAGATGGAACGGAATGTGGCATTATTGGGTACAAGTAAACGATAGCTATGGTAACGCTGTGGCGTATTAAATTAGACACTTTATTTTTTCAAGCTTATAAGCTTTCGCTTGCACACCCAAAAGGTGTGTTAGATAGATGTTATAATGCTCAAAAATAGTGCTCACAATAATAAATATCAATCAAACGGAATTAATTCGCACATGCATAGTTTCGAGTAACCCTGCAAAGGGGAGCTAAAACAAACGATACCGTTCTTCTTGACTCAATCACGACAAGGCACAAAAAGCTGTGAGCAGCACCGCAGAAGAAGAAGCAACAACAAAAAAACAATCCATTCTTTTGATGCCGCACCCAGACCATCAAAATCTGATTCCGACTATCTGGCGTTATCACTTCCTGTCATTTCTGTTTGCTACTTGTGGGTTTCGGTGTTCGGGTAACAGGGCGGGAAAAAACTCAGAAAGCTCCATTCCCTCCGAAACACGTTCGCATACCACCAGCTGGAGAGTGGGTTTTTGGATATGTTCTCCCAGTGTTTCCCGAGACTCCCATTCTGTAGCACATATGGAGTGCGTACAAAAAGGGTTGAAATTCCTGGAATCTTTTATTTTCAGCTGTTATTTTTTGTTTCTCGCCCTACAGCGCCAGTAGACATTTCCCATGTTTGGAAGCTGTTTTACTCGCATGTTTCTTGTTGGTACAGAACCGGAAAGAGGTTTAAATGCTGAAATGCATTAGGTAAGTACTTGTTTTGATGATTTTTTTTTGTTTGCCAATTTTAATTTAGATTAAAATAAACGGGTTTCTATAAAAATTATTCTATTGTTTGATTTTTCTCATTCTCTATATGTTTGTTAAAAAAGAAAAAAAGATAAATTTACCCAAAAAGGTTTTTGGTTATTAAATTCTCATCTAACTTAACGAAACATCTTGTGTCTAGTAGCTCTTGCACTTGATGTTCCTCACGACCTGTTTTAATTATACTTAGCAAATCCAGCTGAAAACGAAACAAATACCGATTCCCACCAACCACCAAAGCAAAAGGCTAGAATGATAAAGTACCTACACTTCTCGGCACTCGAATGATGAATAAATTTTCCCTACAGCACCACCAAGCCAAACATACGTACGGAAGAAAAACGAACGCACTACCCTAACCTCACTTAAAACCCATTCTCCCAATGGAGGCACCCGGTCGTTTTGTGCCAAACCGGCACAGTTGACCTTCGCGAATGCTGATGGTTTTTAGCAGATTACAGCAGTATTGCTTCATGCTTCATTTCCAATGCGCTTTCTCTGCAGTGCATCATACTCTCCCTGTTTGTTCGCCTTCACCCCGCACTATCTTCCCGTTTGCCGTTTGCCGCGCGGTCCTCGGCTTCAAACCGACAAACAGCGCGAACAATGCTTCCTGCGTGGTATTTTGTTATTTCGATTTAAAACCACACAAAGATGTAGCCGGGTGGATATAAGGATCGGCAAACATGCCGGTACGTTTATTTGTTTGCTTTCTTTTCATTCTGCTTCATTTCAATAGCTCGAGGGAAAGTGAATGCACCAACCGTGGCAGTACCACCGAACCCGGGTCTTTGGGTACCGAAGGGCAATCGGAGCTAATAAATCAAAATGCGGTACATTTTCGGTAGCGATAGGCTTTGGAGCTCATGTGTCCCCAAGGAGGTGGAAAGTGCCCACTGAAAAGATTGTTCAACATTTCGGCTTTACGCAAATAGTATGGTGACGAATGTCTTTCTGCTTTCGGGACGGTTGCAGTGAGCGTTGTTTTACCAAAATATTGTGTATCATGTGACTAGGGGATATATTTATTTTCGGTATTTTATTTTAGCAGCCCAACAGAGCATTTCGTTCTTGTTAGTAAAAACAACATTTTGTTTCGATATTTGAATTATTACACATTTTAACGCTAAAAACACTTCTATTTCTTAATTATGCGCCTTTAGTAATTGATAGCTAAACAAGGTTTCTGTTATACCAACATTTTATGAGTGAAAAGGTACAAAAACAACTGTGAATTGTAAAGACATTGGTTCACTAATTGCATTTTCAACTATAAAAAAAAAATA
The DNA here is from genome assembly GCF_943734755.1 of Anopheles moucheti. Lineage (NCBI taxonomy): Eukaryota > Metazoa > Arthropoda > Insecta > Diptera > Culicidae > Anopheles > Anopheles moucheti. Next base: position 33,883,683 of record NC_069141.1, on the reverse strand, counting down.
TTTAAAAATGGTGTTTAACCGAACACCAAACAATCGAAAAAGCTATAAACATTCTTCAATTCCTTACCATGATTCAAATGCACGATAAAAAGAAACAGTATATTTATTCCCTGTTGAGAGCGCCAACCAGCCATAGCTGCAATTAGAAGAAGGGAAACAATTTAGATAATAAATGTACGAAAACACACAGTACCACAGCTACCTCAACGCAGCAACCAATTAAAACACTCAGCTTGTTAGAGCAACACAAAAAAAAACCAACACAACAAAACGTATCATGCAAATTGAATAAGTTAAATAATAAAACCGAACATCTGCTACAAGCCGTCACACAATCACCGTCCGCATTTTTTATTCCTTTTATCGAGCATCCTTCAAGCAACCTGACAATCTATAACACGAATGAAAATTTGTTGAAAACAACACTAGACAACCTGCATCCCTTCCGGCCCCGGTCAACGGCCCCCAGAATTCAATGCAGAACATTTGAATGATTTATTGCATCAGCATGTCCAACGGCTGCCACTCGTGCGACGGCACCGTCAGAATACGGTTTCGCTGATTGTGCAACTGGCTAATGTCACACGCACAGGGATGTCGCCATCAGCGACTGTCGAGAGTGACAACATTCGCCAGCACCGGCACCGTTCGAGTAGCAAATAGAATATCATGCATCATGCATCAAGAGCGCAGACGGAAAATCGGGCAAAAGCGACAAGAAAAACCTAAATCTAGACTAGATGATCATTTTCGAAGCATGCCGGGAGGAACTGACCTCACTCACATGTGTGCCACGCAAACCCAAAATGGCCGGAGGAAGCGGCAGCGTGACAGGCAATACTCAAATACTCCTGTTTCGACGTGCAACGGTTATTATCGTGTTGCGGATGTATTTTTCCCTCTTGCGAATGGAATTTTGCTCATGGTGTAGTGTGACTGTATAGTGGCTCACTGTTATACAACTACTTCCAGCTAGGGATGGTGCCGTACCTTACGTGTGCGGATGCTCACACACTTTGTCAGGTTGGTGGTTCACAGCGTTGCAGAGGTCGTTTTCGATTGAATTTTACATCCACACCGGAAACTCATTAGCGGCTAACGGTTGACCTGCATTCTTTACACACGCTACACAAAACCATTCATAGACGTTTGTCGGTACCTTCCCGAGCTCACGATCGTTCAGCCTAACCGCACATTTCAGGTTTCATAAGAGCGAGCAGGAATTCACCTTCAACCTGGCATGTGGGAAATTGTGTACTCTGCCAGTACATATTTGAGGTTCTGGTTGGTGCCCGTTTCACCTTTTGTGTCGAACAAGTGGATGTATTGTATCGGTAGCGTTTGTCCAACAACTATCCTTACAATTAGGTCATTTACTGAAAGTTATCGTTTGGTTTACCGTTATGGTTATATTTCCGGAATTTATTGAAAGAAAAAAGGTCACTAACAATGCGTGCCACATGACACGCCTTTGCCAACTTGCTGGTTGGAGCGATAGTTGATCACTTAGTATCACTACCCATCCCAAAAAGGCTGGCCAGTTGATACGGAAAGTAAGCCACATCTACTGAAGGAATTCTTTTATTTAACAAAATGCATTCTGATTTCTCGGGTTCAATGAAAAGCGTAGTTCTTTCGTACATATTTTCTCAGTGAATTTCGGTGCTTGCCAAATCAAACCCAACCATTCGGACGAATGAATTCTATGAGGTAAATTGCTATTACCAAGAAGCGTCATACTCCGCACCATAACTCCCCGATTGGTACCCCCATCGATGCAGGTCCGAAAGGGAACACAAATCGAATTAACTTTTGACTGACTTTCAGCATTTCACCATTGTTTTTGTGTCCTTTTTTTTTGTGTGTCCAAGACTCAGTACGGCAAGCTGTATGCAGCTCCATGGACGCAATGGGCAAGTGCACAATGGAAAACAAAGTTACTATTTCGTAGACCTTCTATAAAAGAGTGGTTTTTCGTTTTTTTTTTTTGTTATACCTTTTAACGTTGCACGAATTAAGCAAGCGAGAAGATGAAAGAGTCTTTTGATCAGCTCACGAACATCGACCGAGCTAAAGGTTAATACCGGTTGAGTTGTTATTCCTTCAGAAAAGCCACCTCAAAGTTGCACTTTTTCCCCGTAGCATCAAGAGTGGCCGATCTATGCGCTACGACTGAGCAAGGCTAAAGTGTTTCATTGTTGCTTTACTGATATCGTTTCACTGTTTTTACTATCATCAACCCATTCCCTACGCGCCGAGTGTTTGATGTGTTGCAGAGATCAAATGGAAGGATGATTATCGCACCAGATGCACAGCACATCATGCTCACGATGAATCTGGCTTTCGATAATTCCCCCGCAGGCACTAGGCAGCGTTCCATCGAAGCATCAAAAGGAAAACGTGTGTTCTTACTGGAAGGCGTGCTACTAATTGAATTAAGACAAGCAGAGCATAAGGCTACGGCAGAATTGGAAGCTGAAATTGTACTGCTTAAAATGCTGTCAGCCATCGTGTGAAGTGATGTGTCGGCACGAGCGTTTCTTCTGCATTCGACAGAATAATGTACCTTCCACAACAATATTCTTGACTACAAACAGATTCGGTAAACTATCGAAGCGCGACCAGAAGGGATCCAGCGTGGTAAATGTGGAATATTAATTAGTTGTAGTGTGATTGAGAAACTTACACCAAGCCAGGGGCCGAATTGCTTTCATATCTTCACCAAAGAAAACTCCAGTCGCATGTATTCGATTCGGTGTTGGTCATGAATATTTAACACGGTTAGCAAACACGGGTAAAATCCGTCTGTCAGTCAGTCAGTCAGTCAGTCATCATCATCACAGGCGAGAGCCTTGAGAAATGTGACGCAAACTTTGCTATCGTTTTTTGAGCGTATAACAATACACGTAAAATATGTTAAATTGAAAATTTGGCCCCTCGCAACACATCGGTGTGTTCCTTGGATTAATTGGTAACAAGAGGAATTGAGTTAGAACTTCCACCACTGCAAAATGGGCAAAGAGGTGTAAGAATATTTGAATAACACTACCCTTTTCGGGTAGTAAAATAGAGACATTTTTCTAGACATTTCTTTTTTTACATCGAAAAATATTCTTTACGTCAAGAATTTTACATAAAAAAGATCTTCATCTCCAAAATGTAATCCAGGGTAAGTTGGAAAGTATGAACCGACAAGATAAAAGCGTTTCCATGTTGTCTCTTGAATATTTATCGCTCAAGGGACCGTTTCATCAACTTTCCTTCGTGGGAAGATGATTAGGACGGCGGATTTTTTCTTCTGTTCTATTCAGAATAAATTAACAAATCAGGTGTTTGCGGATCCGTTAATTTTGAAACCCATTCACACGGGTGTCCTTCTCATTCTATATACATTTAATTGCTTTTAAAATATTCTACCTGTAAATGGAGAGCGCCAACAGAAATCACCACAATTGTAACAAGAAATAACAAATCTTTTAGAAAATTTAAAAACAAATTAATTTCATTCATAGCAACTTGTCGAAGCAAATGTAGCTTCCTAGAAAATGCCAAATTCATCCTTCAGGCTATCTGGTTATACTAACAGTTCCAGACAAATCTACTGTTTTGCTGCTCAACTTGAATGCACTTTGTGTAGGAAGGTATAAAAAAGCAAGTTCCTTTAGTGTACTATTTGCAACCAACATCGCACAGTTCCCGAACCCGAACTGTCCATCAGCTTGGATCCTCGCTAGCTACCTCCCGACAACCGTGCTGCCAGCTATCGCCTCAACTGTCACTGAGCACAGGGTGACTCATTCCCTACATTCGCTCATCTTATTTGTTCCCGTCACTGGCAACGAAAGGCTATCCGCGTTGTGTTGGAGAAATACTTCAAATCTTTTATTATTCATTCCATTGGCTCTGACAGTCCATTTCTCGGAGTGCATTCTAGAATGTTTACTGTTTAGAATGTGCAGTACTGCAGCAGCGCAACGGTGCAACGGGAATGGATTGTGATACTGTGCAAATAGTACAGATGCAGCAAACGGTTGCCTTCTCGTTCCTTACGACATTCAACTGCAAACACAAACCCCTTTTTTCACAGGATGTTTGCAAGAACCAAAAAAAAAATAAATGTTTCGACGAACGAGTGAGAAGATTTACCATTCACAACATAAAATACAACTTATTATTTTCGGGCTGAAGTGTACCATAAAGATGAAATGTGTCTAAAAGATTTACAGATGAAGAAAACAATAAAATCCCCTTTCCAGAATGTTCTGTTACTGAACAAGTTCAAACAAAAGAAGCAATAACATCACAAAAGCGAGTCTTAGCTCAGATCTTTCGCACCACACACAATGCTCAACCTCTGCCTCCCATATTTCCGCAATACGTTTTACTGTAATCCGATAAAAATACAGCACCTTAACAGGATCCAGATAAACTCGTCTCAATATTGATTCCAATCGTTTTTCCCATTCCAATCTGCCAGCGTTCACACCGGTACGCAAACCCGGCGACAGGCAAAACCCGTCAGTTCAAACGAAAACGACATATCAAAGAAATACCATTTCAGCGGTAAAATATTGACAATTGAAATGTAGCTTAGATAAATCGATTCACCTTCGTAACGAACCACGCATACGAGCAACCGCTCATAATTCACCACCGGATTTCTTCCACGTGGCGTACCACCGTCAACACGTCCCACAGGTACGATAGGTGTGGGACCAGAGCTCAAATGCTCCGTATGTCTAACGTTTACAGATCGAGGGGCTCCCAGGCAAGGTTGCAGCCAATTTTCTTCGTAAATAAACCGTACTAGTAAGCGTTCTCATATTGCAAAACTGAATCCAACCCATCCACCCTGGTGGATGTCAACGGACGTTATGTTATCTATTTTCCATCATCTACTGCTAGAAGAAAGCTTCCCATGCTGTTTTCCCTGCCGTTGTGAAACTTAATGAAAAGTAACAATCAGGCTCAAACAATCTTTAGGTTGCGCACCTTCCGCCCCTAAAATCCCTGGCGGTAACTTATCGGCGTGCTGGCCTGATGGGTTGAGTTGTTAAGCGACACTCAATCATGCAAATATCGCATATCCACCATCTTACAGCCGTAGAAAACCCCTTCGCCCAAAAACATTCGCTCACTGCGTTGAGTGTTGGAAAAATCATAAATCTAGCTCCCCCCTTCGAGTGTAGCACTTAGATAAATGACCTTCGACAGCCTCCGGGTCCAGTGCGACATAAACCACTCCATCGTTCGCTCCATGTCACTATGTCTGCCCGATAGTGTATCGGCACGAAGGTCGCTGTCAAATCGTTTAGCTTCGCCATCGAAAATGGCCTTCCACGATATATACCCACATGTAAGTACGCATGACCTTCCGAACAATGATTTATGTGCCACCGGAGAAGACAAAGTTGCCGAACCACGGTACCGTATCATCCAACGTAATGGAACGGCTACCGACGGCTAGAGATGATTCGTTGTGACAATGTTGACGGTAAAATCAAGAGAAAGTGAGTAGGAAACGAGAGATAAAGCAAAAAAAGGGGCAAGTTAAAACACACTACTAATGCAACGTATACACTAGAGGAATAACGCGCGGCCAAAACCACCACAGTGTGTGTGTTGTTGGTAAGAACCATCGGAAAGAATAATACGTTTGTGACCGCCTCACTTCACCAACGCAAAAAAAAAGAAATAGGTACCACTCGCGCCAGCATAACGTTTGATTCGTTGGCTTTCTGAAAGACAAACAATGCCAAGGACAAAATACACTTTCTGATAAGTTTTCCGACCGTAAAAAGGGTTGCGTTCAAGCATGGTTTTGTTGACCGAGCTCTTCGTTCCTTCGGTTTTGAGTTGTCTTTGCGAAGGAAGACGATTTTATTTTTGAATCTTCGCAACATTTAATCGGTTAGGGATGGTTTTCCGCATTAGTTGCGGATAGCTATGTTTAGGTGAATTTAACTATTTATTTTACAAATTTTTTAAATCATATTATCCTTATATCAATTTATTTATATATTTATTTATTTATTAACTTAAATTTGTCTGCCACAAGGCTTCACAAATATTAACTGTTGGCATTTCAACAGTTTTGAAAGCAGAGTCAGGTTTGTGAGGAGAAGATTTCGATCCATGTATGTCAACGGATATGGAAAAGATAGGACAAGAAAGATTTTTAATCAAAGCAATCAGGTAGCAATAGAAGAGACAGATAAATCAGTATGTATCTACTGCTCGTGAAGGATAAGTTGTAAGAGATTGACGGCGGCGTTATTGCAATTAAAAACACAGAAGAAATCAACGGAAGGAGTTTGGATTATTTTTTAAAACAAAAGACCTTCCTACCTACCTTAATGGCTAATAATCTAGCAACTAAACTCTATCTTTGGGAAGTAAGCCTAGATCGGATGGAGGCTAATAAGGAATCAAAATCAAAGATGAAACTTAACATTAAAGTAAATAATAGCACCATTTAAAGCGTCGTTACGACCAACCGCGGAGTGCTGAGTCGGAATTGTTAGCGGGGCGCAGGAGCGTCTAGGTGATTGAGGTTAAGGGAAGCTACAAATCCAGAATCCAGACCTGATAACCGACATCTAGAATCATACGGAGATGAAGAACAGAGGCCGATCGACGAACAATTTACGGAAAGCAAACCTGCCGAAAGTCCTCCAAACTTGCTCAATTCGTTTAGTATGGACTATAGCAGTAGGAGTCCAGACCACTGAGCAATACTCCAGCAACAACCTGACCAACGAGCAGAACAAAGCTCTCAGACTTAGAGGATCTGAGAAATCATGAGCCACGCGTTTTAGTACCCCAAGGGTTCTCCAAGCACTGACGAGCATCGCGTCAATGTGATGCGAGAAAGTAAGATCGGAATCGAACCAGACTCCTAGACACGTCCTGAATGACGGAGACTCGATTGACACTAACACCATTCAAAACATAGCAATAGGTGAACGGGAGCGTCTGAACACTTATCAGGTCAACTGGGAAGGGAATTCTTGTAAATTCTAGTAAATCATGGGGAAGAATGCAAACGGACGAGGAAAAACTTGGAATACAAATTTTGAAATTGTCAGCATATCAAAGGAAGCGATTGGGATGCAATACAGAACAAACGTCATTAATAACCAAAACAAACAATAAAGGACTAAGTACACTTCCTTCCGGAACTTCTGATCTGGTTTGGAAACAGAAAGAAAAGATAGAGTTACATTTAACACGGTAGGATCGATCGGATAAAAAATAACGGAGTAAAGAAACGATGTGGACTTTGATACCAAATTTCGACAATTTATCAAGAAGAAGGGAATGAAAAATTGGCGAAATTGTCGGTGTCAATATACACATCGTTTCTTTAATGAGTTCTTTTTTATCCGATCATTCTTACCGCAGTATCTCCGTTAAATTAATATGTTGAATGAAATTAATAATATATTACAAAAATAAATATTCTTATTCATTTAAGGTTATTATTTCAAAATAAAACACCGAAAACAACTTCAAATCGTCATGACCATGACCACCATTGAAAGAACTCCGGACAGCTTGTCTATAAATTTGAAGCTTATAGCTTATAATGCAACACATACTTCATGTTTCATGCTTGCTTGCCTATTGCTTGCCGATAGTCATTCTCCGCAACAGACATACGGACACTCGGTGCGGTCTGGCCAGTCCTTTCCGTGCTGCTTGTCTCGCCATACGTGCAGCAAGGCACCGGAAAAAGAGGCTCAGGAATGAGTTATCTGTTTCCATCGAACAATTAATTTATTTTATGTGGTCATAAACTGCATATAGGGTATACCATTAATACACCAGTAGGTCCTATGCGAACCCGCAATGTGGCCTATCTATCATGATGAAGCACACCACATTCGAGCTGCGGGGAGTGTAGATGTTGATAAGTTTATGTGCGTGTGTCTAATGAGCTTCAAACACGTAATTATTATCAAAAAATACATTAAACTACAAATCGACTGCTAATAGCTAGTAAAGCACTGTAGGTAAAGATCTGTCTAATAAAATTGACGGGACTCCTGGTTACGGTTTTACCGTAAGTGCTGGCAACCCCGTTGGGGCTACTTTCCAATGCAACCATTTTCTTCCACCTTAAGACCGATACTTCATCAAACTCACCTTCATCGTGCACAAGAGCATCTTGAACCACATAAAAATAATACTCCCACCAAGCCACACGCGCCACATTAACGATTCGGGGAAAAACTTATATCCTCCGCTTCGACGTCGTCTCCCCGTTCCACCGTGCCAGGTTGCCGTGTGCAACAGTACGCCAGTGAGTTGCGAATCGCACCAAACGGCAGGAAACGATTCGGCAACAAATCAGCTTTAATGAGCTTTTCCCGACACACGTTGCATAATTTACCTTTACGCAGCACTTGAGCAAACGTTCGGGGATCGGAAGGCAGAAGATGCGATGTGCGAAAAACGATCGAATCCCAGGGTGAACATCGTTACGGTTCCCTGACAGTTTTCGGATGCCGAAGGATGAAGGGACCAGGAAATCAAGCGTGATATATTTGGCGGGCTGGGAAGTGTGGTTCAAGATTCCGCATACACATGAATTATTCCTCGAACGTGAATAATTTACCCAGAAGGAAACTTTGCAGAACAGCAAACATTAAAGATACGGAAGCGGCCGATAGCTAGATGTCGATACAATAATTACTTGGATTTGACGGGAAAGTTGACGTATCGGTGGCGAGTAATCAACGTTCTGTATCGCTAGTTGCAAGGCAAAAAAAAACGAAAGCAATTGCGCCATTTTAGACATCCAAACAAAATGATTACCTACACAAAAACAAATATCTGCTTACATAATGCTGCTCTGTGCCACAGATAATGCATGCAAAACCAGTACACTGCGTATCCAATAAAGTATGATTAGATTCCATTTCAGCCTCCTAGTCTCTTTGTCCATTTCCCCCCCAAAAAAAAAGCATCCTCATGAATGGGATTTCACAAACAGACATTTCCTATTTCCTTTCAAACATGTGTACATTGAATATACGCTCCATGCATGCATTACTTTGCTGACAGTGCCGAACGAAATGAAATCCTGTTAATGCCATTCCAATCATGCTCATACTCGAGCTGACCAAGGGTAGTCACTCCGATGGTCACTCCTTTCAACTATCAAAGCGTGGACAGTGGAGCCGGCTGGTGTTGGTATGTAATATTCTTCTCATGAACTTTCACTGCGAAGGGATCATATTGGGTATTCGTTGAATTGCTGGCCTATTTTTGGTCGGAAAACTTTCACAGTGGGCTGTGACACTCTAGGGACTGTGGAACTAGCACGAAATTATGATTGAATTAAAAAACATCTTTGACCTTGCAAGCGGAGCGACAACTTTGCGTGAAAACTATTCCATTGAACTTTAAATTAAACAAAAGCTTAAATAAAACCACATCAAAAGTGACCACCGTATAAAACGAAATCGGACCAAACGTGCAACGACTTCGCTAGACGACCTAACCAAGTGCGATTATGAATGCATAACACGTTCTTTAGATGTTTCAACGAGCATCGAGTAAAAAAGCATTCGGATTTTCGGAAAGCTTTCAACAAGCTTAAACCTTTAGTTGGTCCAATTTCGTATTCATACATCATTATATCTGTAGTTCTAAAGTAAACTTGGTACAAGAAAGGAAAAACAAACTCATAATCCAGAAGGCCGTACAGGCTGATGTACCGATATAATGGTCGGTACAAATTTCTAAGCACAAAGCAAGCAATGAATTTATTGTTTGTCTTGTGATACAAACATTCATATGCCTGTGTTAACCTTAACACCCACTGCTGTTAAAGAAAATGCGCTACTGAATCATCCTCTGTGGGATGATTGTGTACGTCCACATTTTTCGACGACGGAAAGTTATTCGCGTTCTCATTATTTCGTTTTTAGGCTGATGTGTTTTTTTGCGACAAACATAAATATTGCTCACAGTGGGATAATAAATATTGCGAATTTCATAAAAGTCGCATTACATTTTTTAATTATCTTGGTCGTTTCCATGACTGCTTTGTACCGACGGATCTGATAGCTTCGTTTCGTTAAGTTGAACCATTTGAGGTGATGTTATAAAATAACTTTATCCTGTCTGAATCTTTAAAAGCTTCACAAAAGGCACAAAGGATTCTACCACCAGAAGCTGGAAATATAATTTCACGATTAAACTAAACGATTTGCGAGATACAGAAATTGATGGGAATGTCAACATTTCAATTAAATTGCATCAGTAACTCTCGACGGTTTCATGGGATGTTTCGTAAATTTCGATACGAAATCAGGCTGAATGCGTGTAAAAGCACAGTCACAGTTGATTAAAGATGGCATTTACTATTGAAACCCAAATTGGTTGGCATAATACCAAACAAATACAACAATGCTGTTGATGTACATCACACGCACGGTTATATAGATGAAACCTTTGAATAGGCATAGACAGTAGGATAAACAATCACCATTGAAGCTTTAAACATGAAGATATGAACAATTCAAAATTGATCGTATAATCACTCAAAAGCTGTAAAAGCATCAATCCAATTCGTCTGCTGTAGATGCCAAACATTAAACACGGATGACAACGGCCCATTTATTCCGCCAACTGTCCAGCAATTGCTGCTGTCACATCAACCACAGAACAGTCAACCCTGTCCTCCGACCTGTCCATTCCACTGGTCAGCAATATCAAAATCCACTCAAAGTAAAAATAAATCTAACACGGAAAATAGCACGCCGGAAAGCTCTGTGTAGATTCAACATGTCGCCGGAGGTTTCGTGCCTTCCATTCTCAATACCATCTCCATTTTTCGCCCGTGTGTCTCTATTAAATAACAAATCTTGCTGTCCCAAATCGTGACACTCTCTCTCTCTCTATTCTTCTCTCTTTGTTAAGAAAATCTTTTCTCTCTCCTACAAGGAATGTTTTTTTCCTAAATTCCTTTTCCCATCGCCTCGAATTGGACGACATTTGTGAGGCACACCCCTGTCACCCGAGCACAGCGCCGTCACCAAACTGTGGCTATTCATCTTTCTCGGGCGCATTCGTGTTTGGGACGTAAGCAGAAAACAGCGGCCCAACCGTTGCCTGTGCTGTCATGATTAGCGTCATTTATGGCTGCGAGAGTCTTCAAGGTTTCAAGCCAAGATGCGACGTCTCCTACTCGTGACAGATCATGCACACTGTATGGCGCTTCTGTTTGTGACCGTGAATAAAATTTCCACCAAAATAACTGAAACCTGATACCCATTGGTGGCTTCAATAGCTTCGCCTTTAGACAACGAAACCACATTGTATCAATTACATTGATTTGCTTCTAGTCCATGACAATATTTGTGACAACGTCTTTGCATACATCTCAGCAGCCGGAGAAAAGTTCCGAAACTCTCCAGCAATAACAGTTGGTGCCAGTCAAACCTAGCAAGCCGTGGAAAATCATTATCTTGCACGGAACACCCGGTACGATATTGAGAAATGTTTTCTTGGCGAAAGACATTCCGTCACCATTTCACCGAAGCTACCAAACAGAAGCCTCTCAGCAGTGTCTTCTATTTCGATCAGATCGACATTCTTCTAGCTAAATGTACTCTTCCTCGTGCTTTGTACAGTCGGCGTCAACTGACCTCTTACGTGCGTTTGACCTCGTATTTCAAGTGTTGAAAATCAGAAGCACAAGAAGATTTACGGGGTGCAACACCAGCCCTTCGGACGAATGGGTTCTCCTCGCTCCAATCACACACCTCCCTACGAACGGAGCTTTCTGTTGTAGCACCCAGGAGGACGTACGCTGGAGAAATACTATCAATACCGATGATATTCCCTCCAGCCAAAAGCGTTTAATATCCAACTGCCAGCCAAGGTAGTGAAAGGATTGCGCAGCATGCTGGCTTCTTTCGAATCATTCCTATGGGCCCCTGTAAATCAATACGCCCGGAGGAACACAATAAAATCTCTTACTGGTGCAGTGATTGCTTTGCACTGAAATATGGCCTGAAGCGAGCATCGGTTTAGTCCTTTTTTTCAATTCTTTTTCACCCTTAAATCAGCAGCACAAGGCGCAAATGGGAAAGGGTACAAATCATGTTCCTCAATTCATTGCAGCCCCACCAGTTAGTGTGCTGTCTAGTGTGCTTTTCCCGACGGCTCCAAAACAGACTCACCCGAATTACGCTGTCTAGCAAACTACCATAATAGCTACGTATTGGAAAACTTCTACTCTACCCTTGACGCAAATCAACTCGGAATAATCCTTCGTTTAACGTACGTTTCTAACGATTGCTTGAAATTTGCAGTATAATTTGAGCTGCAGATGCAAGTTGCAGCTGCTAGTTATTGTGCGGTATTTGAGGTTGGCCTGCACAAGGCTACAATTGAATTCTATTTCCGTTCAAATTTCGCTACCAATTTTATTGGAATTATCTACTGGCCGAGAAATGCGGTAGCTCTATGTTTAAATATGTTCAGCGATTGAATAGGAGGATGGTTTCTCGCATATTTGCCCATCAAATTTCATTTATAATCACTATCGAACGCTTTACAGGGCAAACTAAATTCATATTCGATGCGAGAAAGGCACAAAGGTTGTTAATTTAAATTTCTTTTCAACATTTTCATAATCCCTTTGTGCTTCAATCACCCGTTGTTCGCGTCGGAAACGATTTTTCCTTACCCGTCACTGTCACTGTGCGCTTTAATAATATTATGTAGAAAGTTAACAACATTATCCGAGTTCGTCCATTCATCCCCCCTGGAGGAGGCTTGGAACATATTTTCGGAAAGCTGTTCTACTACCGGAAGCGGACCGACAAACGCATTAGCATTACCTGCCATTTTCCATCACGATGACACCGCTGTCCTGACGCAAACCGACAATGCGATGCGGTAGAATCGCCGTGGCCATCGGCTACCCGACTTGGCTGTCAAGGAGGTTGTTTTCGCCTCCATGAGCGCACCGAGATAGCACATTAGTGTAAACAGCATGCTTCCACAGTGCAGCCACAGTTACGCTGCATATTGCACCCGAACTGGACCCATATTGTGCACGGTGATATGCAAATGCACAAAGTGCATCCATTTAAATGGGCATGAATGTGGTTGAAGTGGGCCAGTGGGGTTGCAAGTGTTTTGGGTGCAAGGGGCACGATACTCGGTTGGTTATGTGGAGCTACCGGATGCAGTTGTCGACCGACAGTGCATCTGTTCCGCAACGGTCATTAATAATCTCTTGTACGTTCTGCTTCGTCCCCTTACATCCGGAGCGTTTAGCGTTTGCAATTCGAAAGGGACGCCGCATTTCCGCTCCATTCCTGCTTCTGACCCGTCTCCTCCCTACTTTTGATGGCCAGTAGAAAGGCACATTCTTATACGCTTCGCCGTCGAGTGTAGTGTTACATTTTTTCAATCACTTTCTATGCCTCCATTTTCTTTTTCTTCCTTCCTATTCTCTACTTTCCCTTAATCTTTCTGCCCGTTGTGCTGTGCACAAAAGACCTTCCAGGCACACTAGATCGATAATCTTTTTACAGTAGGAGGAAGCTACGATCAGCGATAGAATAAATTTCAATTTTCAATTCTTTCCCCACTTTTCACCCAACCTGCTGCAACCAAAAGCCCAACCGAGAGCGATTAAGAAAAGGTAGAAAACAGTTGGCCATTTGAATAACATGAGCACTCGGAATGGAATTGAAAAATTCTACAACATTTTTCGCTTTATTTCGCTGAATACAAAAACCCGGATTTGAATTGTAATCATAAATGCAAAACCAAAAAGGAAAAACCAAACCGGATAGAAAAACATACGAACAAAACATGAATTGAAAATAGCCATAAGAGAGGAATGTTACGCACGTTAAGCACCGAACAATAGCGCGGAAAGCGAAAGCGCTTTTGAGGTGCAATAAAATGAATACTAATAATTGTTACCACTTGCCGCCCAAACAGGCAGGGCTGCCCGGGGAAAGCTTGGACCGAGGGGGAAACCTTTTTCGAAATGGGTTTCCGTGTACAGCACCGAACTGGGCGGCTAAAGATAAAAGCTCTTGACCGGGACCGGTTAATGTGCGCCTAAGGGCACATTTTGGGGAAAATTAATTATTCTGCCCCTTTATCCTCACTTGTTACTTCGGCCACTGCTGTTCTGCCCACTTTTGGAACAAATTTAATGAAAATTGCACTGACATACTTAACAGTGTCTGTCGCCGGGTATCGTTTATGTGAAGCTATTACTTTCTTTAGTAATCTCAGACCCGCCAGGAAGAAAAGTGTAATTAAACTGTTATTGCCTGCACACAAACATTTCCTTTGTGCAGGTTGCTTCGTGCACATCGTACCTATCTTAATAAGTAATTTATTTTTCCAGCTGTTTTGAAGACAAAAAATCCTTCTGCGATAAACACGTGGTGCCCCTTCACTCCGAAAAACATACATTGCGCCATCGCTAATGACAACCTAGTAAGCACAGCCGCTCTATTCCAGGATCAAGGTGAATGTCAAACGATTTCCTGCCTCAGAAATGATGTTCTGTTTAGTTTTCATTTCGCGTCGTGCAGTTTTCGTTTGTTTTTGTTACCCCTTTTTAAGGAGATGGTTTAGTTTTCTCGCTTTCATGTATGTCGCCCGGTGGAATTTCCGCGTGTATTTGCTGGAACTACCCCACGGTGTGCCAGAAATAGACACCGGTTTGACGTCATCCGGCTACCGAAATATAGCGTCATCTAGCGTCACTCATTATGTTTCTTCCGTAGAAACTTCACATTCGGCGCCTGCACAACCCACGTGGAACAGCTAAACGGTGGAAAATGTGCTGGTTTAAGGTCAAACGTAGTTACGCTGCTTTGCTCCACCAGCCATTACACGCACGTGCTGTAGATCCCCGGGATAGCAGTGGCCATGCTTAGGGCTCATTCAATTATTACGTAACAAAACGTAACACTGGACGCAACCCCCCTCCATTAATTACGTAACATGTCGCTGACCCCTCCTCCCCCTTTGTGAAAAAAATGAAATTCTTAAGTAAACTATGTAACTCCATCGTATTCCGACTAATGCAAAAAAAACAAACAACAACTAACTAAACCAAGGTTGGATAGGTTCTGGACAGAGATATCAATTTCCGGAAGACGCTTCGCATACAAGTCTTCATCACCACAGATCCCAAACGAAAGATTCATTCGCTATTCGTCCATTTAAAAAGCTTAAGAAGCTCGTTTGAGAGTATACATTACATAGTACCATGACGAATCGATATAATCTATTAAGATAAATAATTCGATCGGGTTTGCTGACGACGTGACGTTCACCCTCGTTGGACGGGACACGCAGGACATCAGCGCCCTTGCTACGAGGAACCTGGAGACGATCGAGCGTTGGATGGGAGGAGTGGGATTGCAGCTGGCCCATCACAAGACCGGCTACATGATCTTCTGCACCCATCACACCCCGCAGATAGGCCAACTACGAGCGGGGACACACACGATCGAATCCACGGAGACGCTCAAGTACCTCGGGGTTGAGCTCTGCCGCAAACAGCACCACGGTCGAC
Organism: Anopheles moucheti; assembly: GCF_943734755.1. Taxonomy (NCBI): domain Eukaryota; kingdom Metazoa; phylum Arthropoda; class Insecta; order Diptera; family Culicidae; genus Anopheles; species Anopheles moucheti. The sequence continues at coordinate 33,868,106 of NC_069141.1, read as the reverse complement.
ATCTAGAGGAGGTTTGCAACAAGGCGACTCGTATCACGAACGTCTTGACCGCCCTGATGCCGAACAAGTGTGGCCCAAAAAGCATTGTCCGCTACGCTGCGCCAGCGTGGGGACGGAAGCTTCTACAGAGGAACACTCACCGCACCACAGTCCAGAGGTCGCATCGCACCGGAGTGCTTCGAGTGGCCAGCGCATTCCAAACGGTTTCATACGACGCCGCCTGCGTGGTTGCAAGCACCATCCCGTTAGTTCTCCTCCTAGAGGAGGACATCCGCTGCCACGACGAAAAGGCAGCGAGGGGAGGTCCAGCACCAGACATACGGAAGCGGCAGCGAGAAGAGACCATGGAGCGCTGGCAACGCCAGTGGACAGCCGGCGCAGAGCAGCAGAGTTCGCCAGGTTTGAAGACAAGGAGGCTGATCCCGAACATCAGTTCATGGGTTGGCCGCAAGCACGGGGAAATAGATTTCTATCTTACCCAAGTCCTAACGGGACACGGGTTCCTGCGGAGCTACTTCGTCAACAAAGGTATCCTGGAGGGCTCGCCTAACTGCGAAGCAGCAGCGGTAGCGACGAGTAACCAGAGCAGCAGCAGGAGCTAGGACCCACCCGAGAGTGGCGGCCACGGACGGGTGGATTCGGAACAACAGCAGCAGCAGCAGACGGAAGACACGAAGCGGCAGCAGCAGCGAGGACAACCAGGAAGGATGACGCAGCAGTGCGCAACAACAAGGGTGCTACGCACACACGACCCCGCATGGAGTACTACGCACATCAGCGCATCGGCAGGGTTCGGATCAGGTCGAGGAGTGGTTTAGTGCGGTCGCATCGGTTGCTTGACTCGCTTCACGGGTCAAGCTTCATGATGAATCCCACATAACCCATCTCGAGGGGCGGTGTCTAGCCGCGATATGCCCCTCTAGGTGGGTACCTTTTGGAAGGTTCCCTCCCCGTTAACAAAAAAAAAAAAAAAAAAAAAAAAAAAAAAAAAAAAAAAAAAAAAAAAAAAAAAAAAAAAAAAAAGATAAATAATTTGTACGTAAATTATTAATCAGTACTATCCCTTTCTTATTTATCTAGAAACTTTTCTTTCGCGTAGCTGTCTTCTGTTAATTTTCATTATTCATTTACTTTTTTGACTAACTTTTTTTTATAAAACACGGATTTAAAGGATCCAAAAAAACTGGCGAAAATTTAAAAACATTTGTTGGTAAAGTAGATTTAGTGAATAATTTTCAGTTAAACGAAGCTGGGTGTATATAGCTCTAGTACTTAAATACACCTGTGAGACATGGACATGGATTGCATTTGATTAGGGAAAAACGGTTACACTGAATTGACATGCATCGTAAAATTCAGCACAATTACAATCAACTAATTTTACTGGTATGCAGACTTCAAACCCGACCCTACAAGTATCGATCATCATGAAGCACGTTATAGTTGAAAGTTGATCATTGTTCCGAGAATGAACTTTCGAGCACTAAATGATATTGAATAATGAACTGATGTATGACGCTGTAATTCTTTGAGATAACGGAATCCTTTAATGCATCACGTGGCAATATTTTTAAATTTTTGAACATTAATTTGGATATGTGTCAGTAGATTTTAAAATTTTTGCTGCATTTGCTTACACGCAAGAGGATTCTGAGACTATTTAGAGCTCTTCCAGCTCAATACTTGTTTTACAAGTCGACGATGCTTGCTATGTGACTACTACTACAAACCGGAATTCTAAATCAGCATCTGAGTGGATATCAGTATCAATGAGTTGGTATCAGAAGATACCAAGAGACTCGACCTTTAAACAATCAACAAGTAGGAATTAGGATATTAGTAGGAATTTGTATAAAAATCCCTTAAATAAGTTAATTTTTGATACATAGACTATGAAGTGGGAATCTTAGTATAATCTTATTGTATGTTACGTAACAAAAAGTGAAACCCTCTCTCCCCCCTATCAGCGTTACGTAATAATTGAATGAGCCCTTATCTCATGTTTTGCAACCAGTTTCCAAATTTAAAGCTCCAATTTGCACTCGCAACTCATGTGTGCTAGAATGCGTTTGGAAATTGCTCGACCCACTTGCAACTTCGATGTTTATCTGTTGTGACTAATAACATTGTAGGGCAATGTAGCGCTTTCACGGAAGCGCTATCGGAACATGTTTTAGCTAAATCTAAGCTCGTACCAACGCCATTGGTATGTAATTTATATCGAGAGCCGTCCGTGTACTTTAGCCTTCACCCGGGAGGAAGTACGAGCGCAGCGTTATAAAACAAAACGCATGTACGGTGTATCCGTTTACATCGTCACCGGCAGTGCAGTGAGTAATCGGAACTCAACGATCTGCACCGTGTGATGGAAATAAATATTGAAGCACCGACACACACATCTGCCCATGCCGTTTCGCAGCGGCCTCTGGCGGGTATCGCGTTCTCAACACGTTCTTTCATTCAACCCTTGTTTTTTTTTTTGCCCAACGACACATCCCGGTGTGAAACTATCCCTTTTGTAAACTAACCTACCTCAGCGCTCAACCGGGTGCACTTGTACCGATGGTTGAAGTTGAACCGCACCCATTCCCTTTTGGCCCCTATCTGGCTTCGTCCTCTTTTTGCACGGCAGGCCAAAACTTCTTTCCACATGATATCGAATAAATAATGTACGGCTATTTATCAGCCACCGGGCAAACCGGGCCCGGCAACACGGCACTCGGTAGAATTATTGCAGCTCAGGTCAACATTACCACCTCGTTCGTTTTCCGTTTTCTAAACACCGGACAAGCTGGATGCAGGGCAAACCAAACCAGGGAAGTAAAAGAATAAAGAAAAAAGCACCCAGTGCAAAAAAGCAACAGCGAAACAGGAAAGCTACAGCTGCACCGGATAAGAATGAACGCTGGGAAAATTCAGCGTACCGGAACAGAAACAGTTGTTTTGTTCGTTGACCGGGACCGCGGCCGGGCGCGGGATTTTTGCTGTCGGATATGGGGTGGACGTGATTTAATGACACTCACGGATGGTTCGTGTTTGCATTCATTACGCGCCTGCTTTGGTAATCGTCCTCGTCTCGAATGGTCACAATACGGGGATGCTCCAGTTGTCGACTTATGGGCGTCTTTCGGTACGGTTAAAAAGCGGGCAGTAGAATTGCTTACGGAACTGCTTTGTTTTGTTTTTCTTGCACAAGAATTTGTGAGCTGATTTATACCGATACCGGTGACCTAGATGATTTTTCTCGTTTGATCGTCTCAGTCTCAAACATTTCACACACCACGAAAATATACCGCTGTTGACCGTTTGTGTCAAGGCCCATTGGATACACCTTCTCGAACTCGAGTTTATTTGCAGATTTATTATTAGTAATATTTATATTAGCACAATACTACGTAAGGTTCAAGTGTTTTAATCCAATCCTGTGAGGTTGTAAAGAATGTGAGTGCAAGTAAGCAAAAGTTTATGCATTTATTCGTTATTGGGTGCTTTCAAGAAGAATGAATGAGACGAATGAGTTATAATTAAAATAAAGCCAAATAAGTAAATTAATAAGTCTTGCACAACAATTCTAACAGGTCGGCTGATAACTGTTTGGCCTAACACATTTATTTAGGCTAGAAGATTTATATCCATATCATCGTTTGTACCAACCTTCAAACGAGTTTTGTCCAAATTTGACAGCACCATAACCTAAAGAGTTAGAGCATTTTGTGTGACGCAACTTTTGTGTTTTGAGTAATCATGGAAAAGAAGGAATTTCGCGTGATGATAAAGTATTGGTTTTTGAAGGGTAAAAATACAGTTGAAGCCAAAAATTAGCTTGATGAAGATTTTTTGGACACTGCTCCACTAAAATCAACCATCAAATATTGGTATGCTAAATGTAAATGTGGTAAAATGAGCCTTGAGGACGATGAACACAGTGGACGCCCAAAAGAGGTGGTTACTGACGAAAACATTAAAAAATCCACAAAATTATTAAAAGCAACCGTAATGTGATAGCTGACACCCTAAAGATGTCTAAGGATCGTGTTGGACATATCGTTCACGAGTATTTGGATACGAGATAGCCCTGCCCTGCCGCGCGTCACATTTGACCAGAAACAACAATGATTTGATGATTCGAAGCTGTGTTTGGAGCTGTTTGAGCGAAATAAATCAAAGTTTTTGCATCGATATGTTATCATGGATGAGACTTGGCTCCACCATTATACTCCAAAGTGCACTGTGACTAGACACGATGAACCTGCTCCAAATCGGGGAAAACGCAACAATCAGATGGCAAGGTTATGGCGTCAGTTTATTGGGATTCGCAAGGAATGATCCTTACCGATTATCTTGAGAAAGGAAAAACCATTAATTGCGACTTCTATATCAAGTTATTGAAACCGCATTTTAAGAAAAAAAGAGGTTTTATTTCATCAAAACAACGCACCGCGCCACAAAGCAGCGAAAACAATGGCAAAATTTCATGAATTAGGCAACGAATTGCTTCCCCACCCAGTGACTATCCCCATTTGGCCCCAGTGACTATTTCCTTTTTTCAGATCTCAAAAGGATGTACTCTGAAAAGAAATTTTCCTCGGATGAAGAGGTGATCGCCGGAACAAAGGACTTTTTTGAGGCAAATGACAAATGCTACTACAAAAATAGTAACCAAAAGTTGAAAACCAGCTATAATCTGTGTAACACCCTAGAAGGGATGTATGTTGAAGAAAAAAAAATAATTTTGCAAAATAAAACAAGTTTTACTGTCTTAGACCAAACAATTATCAGCCCACCTGTTACATTGGCTCCCAGTTATGAATTGATAAATATAAATTGGAAAGTAAAATATTTGGCTGAATTTTCAAATTGCTTATATCTTTATTAAGCTACCCTTTGAATTGTGTGAAGAAAATGATTATTTGCAAGCCAAAGATCAGAAGCAATCTCGTTCCATCGAATACGCACTTAACTAACAAAGAGGTGGTGGTGGACTGTAAAGCTCTATAAGGAAGGGAGGTGGTTGGAAAAGCAGAGAAAGCATTTCATAACAGCATTTTATGAGACATTCCAAGCCGGTCGTTTCGTTGTCGATGGCTTTTGCGTGTTACATGTAATCCTTGCCAACCGCGTAAACGAACCGAACGAACCGACGACGGTTCCCTAACGACGGTTCCGGTTCATTATTCGTCTCGTGCGTGGAATTTGCTACCGCACAGCACCCCAAGCTAATCCTGCCTTCAGCACTGAACTGAGCGCCGCAACAAGCCTGGCGGATGCTTTATGAACGCTACCGCTGAAGGGCTTGCGCCCAGCGTAACGGCATGGTACAGTACGGAATAAAGAAACCCAGTACCAGTGCCCGAATTGCCCGTGGTTCCTCCCCATACGATACCCGGGGGACCTGTTGGGAGGGAGCGAGAGACTGTATCGTAAATTTGACACCTTCTTGCCAGCGTAGCAAAACAGCCGACCGAAACCGGGGACCACTTGTCTCATGCTTTATGAACGCAGACGAGTGTTGCATGCAAATGTTGCTGTTGCTCCCACCGCAAACTTTACCACTATGCGTCCTGCGAGTATTTGTGCGTAGGAGAGGGGGTTGTAGTGAAATTGTTTTCTTCGCACAGTATGCCTGGGCTTTCGTTCTGTTGTTCTTTGTGTGCTGTCACTGTCACCACCCTATCGAAGTAACCAGAGCAATGCTTGCGGTCGAACACAACAATAGGCCTACTAAAATCCTACAACATGTTGAAAACTCTAATGCACAATTTGGGAAATGGAGAAAAACAAACCACCCCAAAATGACTTTCTAACCCCACGCAAGGCTCTAAACACTTAGCCGAGTTTTGTTTCCAAGCAACACGCTTAAGTTCGAGGTTTTAGCGCCGCGTCGAAAAAGCTCTGACACATAACACACAACTCTGGTCGCAGTTGGCATGGGAAGGAAGTAAAAAAAAATGTTACCAAAAAAAAAATAACACCATCTTTCAAAGAAGCAGCAGCGCCACAGTATTCTAAGTGGCACCAGGATAAAAAAAGACGCAAATAAGACGAAGAGAAGCCAGCAATACGAGTAAGCATACATTAGCTTTAATTTATCTCAGATAAAACATTCCATTCCGCAATGCCACCCAGTGCCAATTGAGGAGTTTCTTCTTGTGAATAAGAGACTTCTCCGTCTCAGTCTCATTCGGAGAATGGAGAAAGCAGATAACCCGGTTTGTCTCTGTTGCAAAAGGAATGAAACCGAGTCAAGCGCGCAGAGGCTGAAATAATTTCTTAGGAAAACTTTTAATCGTTTCCTTGCCTTTGAAACGAGGGGAAAACCACGTCTCCCGAGACAATGCGCTTCTGGTGTTTTGTTGAGCTTAAAATGCCGCTCAAAAGGCCACCACTGGAAGGTTCATTAAAGAAAGCTTTAAAATGGAACTGTGCTGCAGGTAAGGCTTAGAGGTCTTCCACTAGCTTCACCGATCGCTTAACATTAATAAATTCGAAAAATTTCGTAAATCGCAAATAGCTTTCAATTTTCCTCCTTTGATAAAGCTGTTAAATGATATGGTCGCCCGTAATGAGCATGTGTGACTTGTACAAACCTCAACTTTTATCAAGCGAAAACAGACAAAATGGTTGATTGTTGGACAAATTGTCCACGAACTGAAGCTTAATGTGGCGATAATGGTGACTTTCTTCCTTTATGTTCATTGTTCCAAAAACCATGTTGAAAAACTTCCTTTCTTTCTTACCACAAAGGAAACTTCTGTTACACATGAACACAGGCGCATTATATCACAAAACTTTTCATTTTACAAACCACTAGCAGTGTAGGAGCTGTAGAGCTACAGAAAAAAAAGCTCCAGCCCCAAAAAGAATGGCAAGCAACGACAGGCTCCAATGTTTTACAAATTCCAGGAACGACATGGCGGCACAAATGTACTTGAGTAGTAAATTTGTTCGCTGTATTTCACGCACCGCTGGGCAGAGGGATTAAGAAGTGATGCGTGCAACGGGCTGGCAAAATACGATCTTGTTTTGAAGTATTTTTATCCCTAGTCTCGAAACCCGGAATGAAAGTGTATTGAAATGAATGAAGTTTCCGTTCAAGCTCGAACCATGTCTTATAAAACAGAATGGAAAAATTAGGCGTCCATCATTTGAACAGCACCTAAGTGTTTTATTAGTTGATTGTACAAAAAACTCATCAACTACTCAAGCCCGTCTAGCAACGCCCAAAAATAATAATAATAATAGTCGTCCAGATGTACTTCCGTTTCGTTTTATTACAGGTCCATCTTTACAGCTCTCTTCGCACTGCTTTGATACTTCCAATCACAGTTTTTCATTTGTGATTTCTTCCTTAAAATTTATTATTTTCATCGCCCGCATTGGTGAAATTATCTTCGCAGACATGGTTTGTAATTTTCCCGACCGATACCGTCTCCAGTCCATTCCGCGTGCTGCCTGTTCTACTCACAATTTTGTGATGGCATAATTTACAGCGTACAAAATATTCGTCAAGTGTTTCATATTTCACTCTGGTCGCATTTCGCTTCACATCTACCAAAGACAAGCTTCCTTACAATGCTCATGCCCGGGTACGGCAAACCGAAAACCCGGTACGAGTTGAGTTCTCAAATTGCATTTCAAGCTTTTGTTCCATTTCTTTTGGCAGAATTGTGTTTTTCCACTTTTAGACAACACTCTGGATGGAAATGTTAATGGCCAAGAGGGATATAGTAATGGCGTAGACACCGAGCATAATGGAAGCATTGTTGCTTACTGCTGGTAGAAAGTTATCTTGCATGTTATGATTAAAAAAGATTGCTCTTGGATTCCAAAATTTACTTCCAATGCTTGCGCGAGCAATGGATGCAGGTGCACAGTATTTCAGAACCATTTCAGTGCTAAACATTCATATAACTTTCGATTGCAAGGGCGAATAGAAAGCAAGCAACGATGGGAAAAATCAATTAAGATTTATATCCAAAAACATTGAAAAACACTTTTGCTGCACATTATTCTGTAACTCAAACGGATTTTTCTTAAACAAACAAAAAAAAGGCACTGGCATCATCCTTGCAATTTACTTCCTTGTGCGATGGGTTGATCATCGCAAAGAAGTTGAAAAAAAAGTTTTATAAAATCACGAAAATTGCTTTTGACCACATTTCCCAGCTGAATGGAAACTTTGCATACCCAACGATTACCTACACAAAACAAAGGCAAAGGATGTTACATTCCAGTTTTCTAGCATCGTCCAAAAATTATTGAAAAAAAACAGCATTTCAAATATTCAGTAAAAAAGGGGACTTTTCTGGCTAACTGAATCCATAACTAAGATTTATTGCTGTAAAAAAAATCCACTGCGCCAGAAAGGAAAACTTTACTTACATCGTGTTTGCCACAGATCAATCTTGATTATACAATTGCTGTTTTTTTTTGTCAAAAGCATTAAATGAGCCATTTTCTTGCTACAATGTACAGCAGCATATAACTGACTGCAAACAGCGCTGCCAAACGCTATTTTTTTGCAGACCAATAAATAGTGGCCAATCTTTTGCAGTTGGCTCGTTGTTCTGATTTGTGCGTAGTGCTTCAGTTTGGCCCTTACATGGTTGCCATATAAAAAGGAATGCAAGAGCCATACACAACTGGCATTGTTGTTTCGTAGACCATGAAAAGGAACAGGCGTGTGCCCCTTTAACAATAAAACGAGCATTGAATTCGTTTGGAAATTCATTCATTAGTGTGTACTGTGCAGTTTGTGGTTGGAAAACAAAAGGATCAAGTGAAGGCTTTTTGTAGAGCTTTTCCATCATCGTGAAGACTGTGAGCGGTTGTGGGCAATCGTATTTCAAATCAAGAAACACAGAAATATTTTCTTTTTTTGTGGTTAGTGGAAAGACTTTAAGCGGTTTTCGTATAAAAAGTTTCAAGAATACTACAAAACAAAGCTTTCCTTCCCTCAACATTTACCTTCTATTTGTCTCGAACAGAGCGGGTTAAATTGCTAGGCAGCTCGATGAAGGGTTTTTTTTATGGCTATCTTTCACTTGGCCCAACTTAACATATCCGAATAATTAATTGTACCGCAAAGCGTACACCGTGTACCGGAAGTTCCGCTCCAGAGGATATTTTATGAGAACAACATAACATCGACGCTAGAAACTGCGCGTTGATGGTTAACTTTTACTGGCACTAAAAAGTGCAATTTGGGTTATACACTTCTGACAGGCATGAAAAAACCATAGTCGGAAAATTGCGCCAAAAAAAAGCGCTGCGGCTCAATAGCCATCGGGTGGAAAAGTGGTGAATTCATCCGATTTCAACTGTGTTTTCATTTCGAAAGTTTGTTGCACTGCCCTGGCAGAATTTTGTTTTTGCCTTTATGGCCACTTGCGCAAACTGGATAAACTTTTTTTATATATATGGTTTTCCCGTTTTTTTTCCTCCTTCAATCCTTCCTTCTACCCCATTTGTAAACACGCGGTAGCTCGCAGCGGTGTAATGGAGTATAAGGAGTGCTTTATACCTTGGGATGGGATAACATTGTTGAGCTCCCTGCCATAACAGGAAAAACTAATTGGTGAAAACGTTTAAACTGGACTACAAAAGAGTGTTTTAATACTTTTTTTAACGCAATAATGTTTAAGCTGCTATGAATTCATTGCGTAACATGCATTGAATATCTACCTAGATAAGAACGGTTTGAAACTCAAATAAATTACCCAATTCGTAAAAATGAGTATGATGTAACTTCTTATCAAACGAAACGAACTATAGACAAACAAAATTTTCATTTTAATGAAGCTTTTCCTAATAAATAATTATGACCCGTTTTACGACTACTGACCTGATTATCGTAACCAGGTGCGGACATTATCATTACTGCCTTAAACTTATCTCCACTATGCCAGAAGATCTCTATTGCTTCCTTGCATTCGCTTAACATACTTTTCACTTTGTGACATTTTTTGTGTGATTTTTTTGGGACCAGTAAAAATCACTCAAACTGATTAACCCAATCTCGATGTTCGAATCTTCTACAGTTGCCCCACCGCGTATCAAGCAGCGTTGAGGCTGCCATACATTTTAATTAGTTCAGCAATCTGCCTAATTAACTGATAAAATTAATAATTTCCCACTGAAATAGCTACTAACCCATAGAAGCGAAGGGTCGAAACAGAATGAAATTATTGTGCCAAAAGGGTTTAAAGACCTTTTTTGGATTGAAATTAACACAGGAATATAAATCAACTCCATGGCATGCTACGCATAGCCATCACTCGTTTACATGCCGCCATCATTAATTAAATAAATTATTATATGAATTTTCAATCTTCATTTCAATATAAACAAAACCATTTTAACTCAATATTATGCGTTTGTTTGGTTTCAAAAGCTTGCTAATAGCTTCGATTTAATGGAGACGCCCAGCTCCTTGTACATGATGGAGACGCCTGGTTGATTGTTTGCGCATGTATGTGAACTGTTAAATGAAAAACTTCAGTTAGATTTGTTTCATTTCTACCCAGTACATAATAAAAATAGATGACATTAAATACCGATGTTTATTATAAAGGTTGAAATTTACAGAACGAAGTGTCTTTAAAGGAAAAAATCATATTAATTTAGCTATTCAAAGGCACGGTCAAAATAGTGTAAACTCTACGCTTCGTCGTTCAAGAACAATGAAGCCCACTCCTCTAAAAGAGTAGTTATGTTAGAAAAACTGCTTTTAAATGTTCTTCAACGACAAGGGTTGTTGAGGTTCGTAGCAAAAAGAGAAACACAGAGCTCTACACTCTCATTCAGGATGTGATTGTAGTATGCTCCACTAGCAGCAGACCTTTCAACAGCATGATGCAAACCCTTTTCGACACTTTTCCGAAACATGATCCCACGGATGAAATGAAAACGAGAAAGGCCCATTTATCGATTTGCACACAACGCGCAGTTTTTTCTCGTATTCTTTACTGCCAGAAAGCGCTTGAGAACGTATTTTGAGTTTTCATATGAAACACCAGTGAACGATGCAAGGCGACCCGTCATGTTAGAGATTGCTGGATATCTTGCTCGATTTCGCCATTTTTTATGGTGCTTTAAAACAATATCAGCATCGAGCCGACCTAGAACAGCCGCAGACCTTCTCGCAGTTGGTGCCACATTTTTGCTCAACTCAACCTGCACGAGGCAACAAAAAATTGCAAAAATTTCATCAACACCGGTTGGAACCGCTAAGCCAACCGCTAATCCCATTGCGAAACGTGTTACCCGGTATTGCGCTACGGTCTGTTTGAAATGCCATTCGTCACCGGGTCGAAAATATGGACACTCGGTATGATGGACTTATCAAATACCGACCAACGGCGCTCAACGCAGTCGAGCGGAAATGTACCGCGAAAACATGAACATATTTCGTTCGACGTGCTTACACAGCTTGTACGACCTGGTTTCACGTTTTTTTCTGCTTTTTGCTGATTGCAACTCGGGCGGAGTACTAAATTTGACGCTTTTCGGCATAACTCAATTTTCGGACGCGCTATTAATATTAACGACAGTCCGCCGAAGGTGCGTCTTGGCATTCGGCTGAGGCGAAAAATGCGACCGTACGTTTAACCACCGATCAGTTTACCCCCGACCGACTCATTACTTATGGTTGTTGAGCTTTCGCTTCTTTCGTCTTTGTTTCGCATCGAAAATGTAGAACAGAAATGGCAACACGACCGTACTCCGTGGTACTTAGCGTGGTGGGTCGGGTGTGAAGGCGGACGCTAAGGATGCCTGAACAAAGTAGGCGAAGAAAAGTACTGTCCTAAAAGCTTTCGATTACGTGAGAAGTCCTTGTTGTGCTTACTTGTTGTGTGGGAAAATTTCATTTTGTTATTCCATGGAATTATCGCTTGCTTCTTTTCCGTTCGGCCTACAGAACATCGGTCCGACCGACCGAATCGAGCAAATGTTTCGTCTCGCTTAGAATAACATTGTGAAAATAAATAACAATATTGCTTCAAGCTCGGAATCCATTGTATGGTGAGGGACTATTCACCACACCTAAGCACAATGCTCGGGCCACACCAGTGTGAAACTGCCATTTGCTTGCAATTTTTCCTTGAAACATAAAACATGAACAGATCGATGATTTGTTAGCACATTTCAAAGAATGTACTCACACCTTACCAATGATTCCGTAATTCGGTTCTGCTGAGAATCATTTCGGCTACTGCATATTGTATGAATTGATAACACGGCGTATGCCGTCATCATTAATTAAATAAATTATTATATGAATTTCCAATCCTCATTTCAATATAAACAAAAATCATGCGTTTTTTTTTATTTTGGTTTCAAAAGCTTGCTAATAGCTTCGATTTAATGGAGCCGCCCAGCTCCTTGTACTTGATGGAGACGCCTGGTGGATTGTTTGCGCATGATGGAGACGCCTGGTTGCTTTCAAAAGCGGAGATACGAATAATTCCCATTATGTGCGCTTTCAAGGCGGAAAATTTGGTTCTCTTGCTAACAGTGAACAAAAAACACACCCGAGGTTGGGGATCAATCACGACAGTAAAAATGAAGAAAATTTGATCAGACTCAACCGCCCTAACTCACATTCGCAGCGTATGGCGGTCCCATCCAACCATGTTTGGGGAGTGGTTTTGCTTTGTCGCAAAGACACACACACACACACCTACCACCAACAGCAAATTGATGACAAGATTTGATGGCGAAAGTCTTCAAGATCATCATTAATGCACAAACAACTTTGTAACAGCGCTTCTGAATATCCGCTTAGCTGTTATTATTAATTCAAGACACATTTTACGTTCCACGATTTCCGTCTTTTCATTATGCGCTGCTAGTCACATGCATGGCTTGCGAAAGATTCGATCAAACAGAAGGCAGAATTTCGTGAAAAAGAATCAGTGCAAAAAAAATGAGAGTCTTTAATGAAATTGATTTCGTAAAGTATTTCAACCTCCGCGGCGCATACAACACACATCAAAGCTTCAAAGGATGTTTTTAATTTTAACAGAAGCACTCGCATAAGCTTTTCGTAGCCCATTGCAACAACTTTTAAGCAGTCCAACGTAAGTAAAACAATATTTCCCTTATTTATTCCCCTTGCTCATTAGAAAAAAACGCATTAAACAGCTAAAACATTTCGCATACTCATCCCACAGCCACACACATACGCCTTTCGCAAACTTTCGCACCGTTTGTGAGAAAGCATTCGAGAGAGGGCACACACATTTTTCAAGCAGCTTATAACTTTATCGTCTCGAACTGTGCTGGCCGCGTGATGCTTGACGATTTCACCGTTTTTTATGCTGCTATATTTTCGCACTCCATCATCGTATGCCGCAGTGCCAGACACGAAGGCACAGGCATTTCAATAAATATTTATGAATCTTTCGAGCTGAGGTTAACCTGCAAAGCCATGAGCCGGAAAAAGATCCCAACGGACTGGCCTGCCGGTTGGGGATGTGGTTTTAACGCTTTCGCGAACCACCACCACCACCACCACCACTAGCAGGTGAAAAATAATACCGTGCATAAACCGCCCGTAGCATGGTCACAGCTTGTACGGTTTAATCGGGGAAAAAATGTGATACAACAACAAACATGTTTAACAGGCCAGGGGGAAGCTCACAATGCGGCCCTTCTTCTTCCTGAGGGCTGGTTCGATGTTATAAACATGAGCATAATTATTATAAAAAAACAAAGAACAAGAAAGATAGCTGCTGTTTTCATCAACAGTGAATATTCATGATATGCATTATTGATACAATCAATTAAAGTCATCAACTGCACTTTGATCCTTTGCTATACGTCAAATATTTCACTTTTGTTGCCATGCTGACTGCAACAAAGGGGTTTAATGGATTCATATTTTTGAAATGGGTGTTTCAATAGAAAGTAGATAATGTTTCAAATAATTTAATTAGTATCGTTAATCTAATCTCTCTCGATAACACGGATGGTGGTAGTTACCATGTAGGTGCTTTATATGATTAAATTTATTTTTGCATTCAGACAATACATTGCTGGTGAAGCATGGATAGTAAAAAGCTCTAATTAATTCCACTACATACCTGCTATTGATGCTTCCTGCTTTGAATGCCTAGCTGTGAACGACGGTAAACTGTAAACTTCTTTTACAACAACATTTTTCAAAATGCAACCAGCTCAAAACCACAAAATCCTTTCCCACCAAGGCACGACCTCACGATGTATCGTTGTTCGCGCTCGCTTCGGTGTGTGGTTTTTGCGATTGGGATTCACATTCGATACACTGCTGACCGCAACACAAATTGTCAATTACCGTAGCAGAATGCTGTCCGTATACCGCGAACAAACCGAACAGCCGCGCTCAGCGTTGAATGCACAAGATAAAAACAAAACACTCGTTTATGCTATCACCTGGTACACGGCCCACTGGCACGGCTACAACGGAAACGAACGGAAACATACATGAACATCGGCGAATCGGCGAGTGAGGCCTGTGCTGGAGATGAACAATTTTGCGCCTCACAACAAGGCCCATGGTACAGTGAGTTGCACAAACACTGTTTCGTACACAAACATACACATCAACGCCCACGTGAAGAATCTACCTTTATCCTTCCGTAAGCCGATAGCCGATAGCTCCCCACCGACGACCACCCCAGGGTGCAGTTGAGGAAGATCCACCGGTACACTTGTTTATTTTTTATTTATTTTTCCTTCTTTTATGGCCATTCGATACAGCTACACGTATGCGCGTATAATCGGATACGGGATTTACTTCACCGCACTAGGGTGTCACATGCAACGCTATACGCTTAAGCCGCGTATCGCCCATCTGCTCAACAGGACCCATCAATATCCACTTTATCGATATGTGTGAAGGAGGGTGAGAAAAAAGGACAGAGGAAAGCACATGTGTACAGCCACTCACAAACACATTTTTCCTTCAGATTCGTGAGCGATGAGCCTGCCTAACATAAAATTCAGGCAAACGAACCCGAAGACATCCATCCGTGTGTGTGTGTGTGTCCCGTCACCATCTCGCCAACCAACCGGTCGTACCGAAACACTGCAGTAAAACTGAACTGCTCAGAAATTGCTTTCTAATCCCATTAAACTGGTCACAACATACACACACTCACACACTCCACATTCCAGTGGCATTGGTTTCCAACAAACCCGGACAGGAATGTTGATCTGCATACGTTTTATTCCACTGCGTTGCGTACATCAGCACCATCATCATCATCGTACACGGATGTGAAGAATTTCAAATCGCTTTTACGATCACACCACAACATTTGCGCACAGGAATGCTCCACTCGATTCCAAGCAATTAACGATTAGCACCACCACCCATGAACCAGGTATTTGTGTGTAAGTAATTTATGTTCCACTAGCCGGTGACTTGACCGGAAAGGAATTCCAACGGCAGGTGTGAAGCACACTCGTTGGTGAGGATTGACTTGAAGTTCACAACCACATCCTTGAAACATTTATTGCTCTTCGCTTCCCTCTACTCACTGTGTGGCACTTTCCAACTTTCTCACCTCATTTTATCTTATTGATGTTTTTTTTTCGCGTTATATTTTTTCTGCGATGATAAGGACCGACCCCTTGCCCAGGTATTGTTTGATCAAAATTCTCACTATTCACTTGACAACTACCCAGATGACGACAAGTAAAAAATGTATCGTTTCACTATGTGGTAACATGATACACTTAATGCTTCTCTTTAAAAAAAAACACTTAAAAAAATGTAAAACTACTCATACCATCAACCTAAAACACGTCTGTTAGTCAGCTCTCAAGCACCACTCGGGCAAGTAATCCGAATTCCAAGATGAATGTCGTTGCTCTACCGGTGACGATTGCAACGATCTTTCTTGTGGTACACCAACACTTTGCCCTCTGCTGCAGTGCGTTCTCAAACGAATTACGATAAAAGTTAGTTTCTGGTCATGTTCACACTTCACTGCACGCCGGAGTTAACGTTTCTATCAACTACTGTGAGCGCTAGTCACCGAGCTACTGAACTGCCGTACTCAGTTGCATTCCATTCGGCAACATTGAGTACACCGCGTTCCGGTGAGCGCTGAGTGACTTCCCCTTTGGGTTGAAATGAGTTACTACGCCTTTTTTGTTGCATAAAATGTCATCCCCAGTTTAGATGTTTCAGTGCTGCACTAACACAACCACTCTGCTGCTCGGTAAAGGGTGGATAAAAGCTGACAACATTTGTTTACGTTTCGTGGTTAGTATTTCGACCCTCTTGCCGTGTCCTGGTATGTTGTTATCAGTCAGAATGAGTTCAATGATTAAATAAGAGCAGACGCGTGAATTGAATCACTTGGCATTATGGTTTATCGTGCTTTTTCAACTATTTCAAGTAGTTGAAATTATTAAAAATAGTTGCTTACAAATAATTCAAAATGTAAAGTTTATTTTTGTGTAACTTTACACAACTAATAAGTATTGCATCGCTAGTGATAGCAAAAAATGGTGCTTCCTATTGGTATTGGCCATATTGCTGCTTCCAGCCATTTAAAGTTCTTTTCCCAACACGTGACGTGTAGTATAACAGATAAGCTGCCGCTATAATGACCTCCGGCTAACTTTTCCAATCTGCTTACCGATAGTTTCTACTGCAGCGACTTATCAAAAACTACCTACCAGCTTTTCCCTCCGCATCGCCATGGCCCTTTCCAGCGCATACATAATCACATAAAATTAGCGATAGTGTCATAAAAAAGTACAAACAGCATTATTAACTTGTATACACATCAACGCTCCACGGCGAAAGATACCATCAACGTCAACTGAGTCAACACATAGAGGCTATAGAGGGCCGAGGGACAACACCGAGGGACGCGAAGAAACGCCATCATCCAAACAGATTATGTTGTGCGCTGCTCATTGAGCGAAATTTTCCACCCTCAAACCAGCAGCGACTCGTTGGCATAATGCCTATCCAATAACTTTTTCATCCCACCACACTCGCCCGGCACTGCTCGCAACTTCGCCGTGAACTGCTGAAAACTTCATACAGCGCACCACCCGTAGCGTGAGTGAGCGTTGATCTGTGCGACCTCCGTCGGGTTTAAACCGCCGGTCCGCCTAGATCGCCTGCATCGCACCGGCTTCGACATTATCCATCACCCCGAATCCCAATCCACTCCCTACCGATCACAGCTGAATCATTCGCACGTGACTGACCCAGTATGGAAAGCTTCCAGCAGGGCAGAAATCCTGCCCCGATCCATTCATGTTCCGACTCGAGTTTTCATCCACCCTCCCCCACACACAAGTGTGGGCCAGCGTTTATCACCATGGAACGGTGCACAATAGTTTTGACGCTGTGAGAGAGAGAGAGAGAGAAATAGAGAGAGTGTGAACCGCAAGATATTCCCATCGGGAAGCTGAAGATAAACCGGACTGACGTTGGCCCTCTCGGTGCCGTCGTGGGGAAATTTTGCGAGCGAACGTTTGATGTCATAAGCCGCTTCTTATACATCGGTTTATGATCTAAACTTGGGCAGGCAGGCAGGGAAAATGCACACATCGCCTTCTTGAAATGATATTGCTTTATCAAGAATTTGATAGAATTTGAAGAATGCTTGAACGATCAATTTTTTCCAACGAAAAATGCAATTCGAAATCATGTATACAAACTATGTTGTTGAAAAGAAAACATATCAAACATTCCTGTAAAGCACTCTGAGAGAGTTTGCAGAAATTTGATAAGTTTTTTCAATTTTATTTATTTATTATTTCAGAATGACTGTATTTTCCGTTGCTGTCGTCATTGTTAATGACAGTTTTAAATGCTCAATTTGATACGCGAAGAGAGTGTTTTTTTTAAATGTTACAATAAAAAATCATCCATTCTATTAAAAAAATACTTTATACAACGCTCCACTTCATGTGCATTTATTTCATCGACCTCAATTCATGGCTTCTGCCATCGCTTCACATGGAAGCACGTCCATCGTTGCTTCAATTTTGTTGATTCTTTTACGGCTTTCACTGATCACGGAAGAAACCGTCGTCGTCGACTCTTTACACAGTGCCCAAGCGTGAAACGTACACCGAACAAAACAAAAACATGTAATCAGTAGATACAGCACACGAAACGACGTCGGCAATCATCGTCAGCAGGGCTTGGCCGTCGTTTCCGTTGCCCTTTTTCCCCGTGCCTCCATAACCATACCTTCAGGTCATAAAGTGGCACGACGTGCAGTGCATGAGCCGGCACTGCTCGGTGCCGCTCGCCAGCGAAGAAGATGTAACCCGATGGCCCATTTTGACTGTGCTTGACGTCTAAGCTACACACCGAGCGTGTGTTTGATGGCCTCCCGCTTGTCGATGGTGAAAACATTCAACACGCCTAAATGTGGTGGGAAAAGCCAAACCATGGGTTTGAATGTCAATTGATCGCGCCACCGAGGGAATACATCTCGCTATTCTTGCGGCGCTGGTAACTTGTTTCAAGCCACGAATCAAACGCTCAGCAGCTCATTTGAAAGCGAAGCTTCCTGCCAAACGTCACGGCCCTGCAGAGTGCAAGTGTATGAAGTACCAGAATTGATTTTCCTCTCATCGGGTCAAGAAGCTTACCGAGAAGAGCTTTGCATCTCGAAAACCGCACCAATCGCGCTTCCGATCACCGCTCGGCAGATGCATAAATGATTGCCGTCAAATAATTAAACCAACTGCTGGTACCCCGGAGAACTGGATGAAGGTGAATGATTGTATCCACTCGGGTTTTGATCAATTATTCAACCAACATCCGACGCCGACAGGCGAGTCTATTTGAACAGTGAATGCCGCATCGGTAGAGAGACAGCTGCAGTTGTAGCATAACGGCACAGTTAACACTAATCAAGCCATATTGATTCGTGATTAGATCAGGTAGATACGGTCGTAGTGATCGTAGTAAAAGATAACACAGAATAGAAAATCATCGATGCTTCATTGGCAAAACGAGAGAAGATTAATTATCTACTCAATTCCAATTGATCCATAACTTTTTTTTATAAACACATTTGAAATCAAAACTCACTATAAAACCCTATTTATAAATTTACGTTTTCCGCATGCATTAAAAAGCACGCAAAAGGAAATAAAATGTGCGTCATAAATTTTCTTCGCAATGCTATAAATTATGCGCTCACCGAACACATAAAATAACCGAATTGCACGAGTGTGCTTCACACAATATCTTTATATTATTGTTATTATTACGCGCTACTCAATTGCGATGGTGGAACGACGGGCGATGACAAATGTCTCACATTTTCAGCTCACTTATTAATCCCGCCAGGGCGGATGGTAACTGTTACCACAGCAACGTGCCGACGTTCCATGGGAAACTCGGCTGCGTAGGCTGCGATATTTTCCACTCACGCTTTGATGTAATTCTTTCATCCTTCTTTCTCTCATTCCACTCTGCCAATTGCCGTGTTTTTCATCAGTTCCGTTTGCATCGTTTCGCAAATATTGACACCCATGAAGAATTCTTACTGTACGAACGGTCCATACATTGCATGTATTGCAGTGTGGTCAAATATTTATGTTGCTGCTTGCTTGCATACAAACAACCAATTTTGGTGGTTGAACATTTCGTATATGTGTATCATACCGTTTGAACAACAGGATAGCACTTGATTGAAATATTAATTTCTCTAAGAAAACGTCAACAAAGAAGGCCCTGATATAATTCCTTTTGGTTGAAAACTTTAATCTGTAATTGGCAATCGTCTTTCTGGTAACAAGAAAAGTCCTTCTTCCCAGAAACCACCATGACACGGATGCAAATAACATTAATTACAGCATTAAAGATTATTTGAATAATGTTAATAATTTATCAACTTTTGTTTTTTTAGGTAAACACTTACGTTCGCTTTTGTCGCACATTCTCTCAAGTTCGAATTTATGTTCCGCCTCTGCGAGTACCTCCGCTACCAGGAAATGATTGTTTCCCACTTCAAAGACAAATTTTAAGCAGCCTGGCGGGCATAAAACCACTGCAACCAAAAACCCGTACTCGACGTCAATCATCAAATCTCGCTGAATCGCTTCAAAAAGCGCTTCGCAGATGATTTCAAACGATACAGAAAGCGTCCGCCCGCTCCGACGGAACGAAATCGGGGCATCGATTCGGCAGTGGAAACCGATCCGGTTCCGGTTGAGCAATCAGCAGAAAATATTGAATTATCATGGCAAACTGTTCAATGAGTGCCACATGGTAAATTGCGCCCACTCAGCAAGGGCACTTTTTCCATAAATGGTGCTCCGTTCGGATTGTTCTGCGGATGTGATTCCGTTTGATGGGAGTAACGTTTGCTTGAAGGACTCATTGAAAAGTAACTGGAAAGTGGTGCATTTTCCAATGTTTTGGTAGTGAAAACAATTACTGCAATTTAGTGATAAATAAAAAAAAAACATAAACAGTATAAAAACAGTATTAAAAAACATATTGTTTCGTGCGGAAGGTACTCAACTGCAAGCAATACCTCTATTACTTCCTGCTGCTCCTTTCCAAGCAGTTAATGCAGTTTAACACTTTCCACAGCTCGTGGTTCCTTCCGGTTCCAAGAACCCGTACAAAAAAAGCTACACAAAACCAAACCATGCTCACTTCCCAGCGGTAGATTGTTGGTTTATCTAATTTTGCTTGCCAGCACTTGCCACAACACGGCATTCCTTCCGTTTGCTGTTGCCGTTCATCAGACGTCAGCGGTGGGTGACGCAAAACTTCCAATGCGTTGCGGTCGACCCCGTTTCCCGAACGGGCTGGTTATTTCCTGGCCGACATTACGGCGCGACTGTGACAGAAAATTTCCATCTGCGCGGAAGAAAATCGTGTACAGCGCCCGTGGTACGGTTACGCGCCTGTGTGCCAGCATTAATTTCCGCGTAACGCGCGCTGGTTTTATTTTTATTCTTTGGGAGGGTTTTTTCTTCCCCTCCCCAAAGTTCCGGCACATAGATACAAACACTTGGTAACCCGGCGGCGGTGGCAGCGTTTATTGCCCTTCCGGGAGGGCGAACAACAAAAACCAGAAAAAGGCACATTTCGGGTGCCAGAAAAGCACATGGCGAAAGTTTTAGTGGCAGCTATTTCGGGGCTGTACACAAATTAGGGAGAGCGTTGTGATGGGAAATTAAATGCACAATGTTTTAATACACCACAAGTATGCTTCCGCATTTGCAACGTGAAAGTATAACAACTTGCTCAGATTTCTTTGTTGTCTGCGCTCGAACATTTCTTCATCCCACGCTAACCTCATGCGCCCAAGCAGCGCAGCAAACGCTACGGCCCAAAGTGAAGCATTAAAAACGCTACAATGGCATGGGACGAAAGGGCCGAAAATTGTAGCAAATAATCAGATTCCTTGAAATCAATTACCATTCATCCGTACGACCACATCCCGGAAGTGTATGGATCGCAGCGAACGTACAAAAGATCGTAACCAACTGTATATCTCATCTCTCACCGCTACGCCCAAATCACAGCAAAACACAGTTCGTGCGTTTCCGTCTTAATCGTGGCTTCGAACAGCAGATTTACTACCAACACATGCTGTCCATTGTGATTTTCGTGGCAAGAACAGCAAAATGCTAGCCCGAAAAGCAGGCGTTGCTTTGCTACTGGAAAGGGAAATGTGTCATTCTCGGGACAAGGTTGTGTTGTGAACAGACGAAAAGACGCAAAAGTAAGCGTGACGATGTTTTTGTGCTAAGACTAAAATTATCAACGCAAATCGGTGGCTTTTTAGAGGAGTTAAGCAGAAAAAATTATTGTAATTTTATTTTTCTTATGATATAGGTAATTTTATTTTTCTTATTTTATATTCTGTATGATATAGCTTTTATGTTTATGTGTAATTCCAAAGAATGAAGTTTCTGTAAAATGTTTCAAAAAGTAAATAAATTTATAAAATTTCTTTCGTATCAATATAAAACAAAATAGTGTGATCCGGTGGTGTATTGGTAGTGGCTCCTCGAAAAGAAAAGAAATTTAAGCTTAGAAACTAAAAGAATTCCCATGCAAAAACACTATCAACGAAGACCCAGCAAAACCATGCCTTCAAGTGAACCCATTACCGCCTAATGGGAATCAAAGGGATCACGAAACCGATTCAAACGCGACCAAAGTTTCCGTACAACGGTACCAGAGCCCGGAAGCGTTATTGCGACGCGGTACCGAGTCGTACCAATTACAGTTAAACATTTAAAAGAGCCGCAACTGCCATCCGACCGGTATACTAAGCAGGCCAATTAATTTTTCGCCTTCTTACCGCAGTAACCCCCCCAACGCTTGCTTGGTGGTTATTGCTACTTCCGTTGAAACTAGCAAAAGTTGCTGCATGGTTGTGGGTGGGCCTACACTGCTGTTTCCCGTTGCGGCTGTGGCGTAATTCAACTGTGATATTATCAACAGTTCCATTTCATTAGCTCTTCTTGTACGCTTGCCACAGTGGAATGTAAGCTTAGCCTATTTTTTTTTATGTAAAGTTGTTCATTAGATCCCAGCTCCAACCATATATTGATGGGAGTTGATAATTATGTCCTCCTTTTTTATCTTCGGTGCAAAGCCAATTAAAATACGTTCCAGATAGGTTGGCTTTAAGTGTTTGATCTTACAAATGTAAATTAAGTTTTGTGTTTGGTTTTGAGGTTAAGGTTACATTTGTGTCATTACCCTTGAGGCGGTGGGTATGTATTTGCCTAAAAGTTGTTAAAGCAATTTCAAACATATAATCCATATCAGTTGGATAATTCGACAAAAAATTGAACAAAATAAGGGTGGAAATCATCACACGATGATTAATTGGAACCAGATTGAATATCCATGATCTTTATACTTAATATCTTTGAATTAACAGCAGTTCAATGACAAATTAAACATAAAGCTGCTTTGTGACATACCATCAGTTCACTTCCATCCCCATAATTAATAAACCCTTCTGGACGTTTCCCATTTCAGTTCCCGTCCGGCATCGCATCTCAATCATTTTTTCACAATTGAACTTTTAAGAGTCATTTACTACTGTTCGAATAATCTACATCTGACGCATTAGGTGTGTATCATATTCTCGCAAGTTGAATGTCACATCATTTTTATGAAAATTTATAACCACTCGCCCGCTTGCTCATTTGTCTTTCATCTGTCAGGTGATATGTTCCTGCAAGCAGCTTCCGGGTGTTATTTAGAACTAAAGCGACATTTCAGTACCTTCTCTTACTTCCCATTCTTACTTACACAGTAAAAGCGTTACCATAAACAGCAGCCCTCTGTTGGTAGTTGTAGAAAAGGAAACTCTTCAAATTATCATTACCATGAAATATTTCACCAAACCGTTGATGGTGATTCAAACATTTGTTTATCTAAAGCACTGTGTACTAAAGCAGGTCATCTATCTACAACTTCAATAAATGTTAACTAACGATAATGAAATCTTCGTCTATCACCTGAATATTACCTCTTACGGCCAAAATGATCCTTCCCTGCGAGCTATGACCTCTTTTAACTATGTTTTTTATCATTTCGATTATAACATCTCGATATCTGCTTTTCGGGCCCGACTCATTAATGGCTCCTTGTAATCCTCTATGTTTAGTTTGTTTCCTCCTCCTCCTCGGACGCGTTATTAGATTTAAGAGTAGACTTTAAGATTCCTTTTGTTAAGCCTTATGGGCGGACAAATTATTTTCTGTAAAAATAATTAAATAAAAAAAAAAAAAATGTCGGGCCAATTTATGGCCCATTGAGGAACTATTTAAACAATATTGCTGGGTCATCGGTAGACGAGGTGATCTACATTTATACGAACATGTTATAGTGTCTTATCAACATATCCAACTGGTAGATACCATACCACACTAGAACTTTGAACCACACATTGAACTAAAATGAAAACAACGACTGAATTATTAATGAAGTTGATTGTTGCTGTGTTGCTACGATTCATGCCATGAAGAATCGTCCAACGATTGTATTTAGAAGCTATTCCAATAACAACTCCTTCACCGTTCAAGCAAACGAACGACCAATTTTCTAAAGCATCAATCGTATCGCTTAGCGTTTGATTAGTACGGCCCGTCAGCACGCACGTTCCACGCTTAAACGTCAGCTGGATTCAACATTTGCACGGTCAAACACAGATAGGGAGATACGCAACCCTGCCGGCCCAAGATGGATGGCAGCGTGTTGTTTTAACGTGCAAAATCCGAAACAACTTTCTCCCGAATCTGTGTTTTCCATTGCCAAGACGTAGTAACTCAGCGTTCAGGGGATAGAAACCGGCCTAACAAATGGTCCATCATGCACCCCATCAACGAACCGTTTGAGGCAAACCCCTAACGGCTATTGATGAACAAGCAAAAGTGATTTTCGCCAGTTCGATGGAAGATGAAAGCTTCTGCACGTAGAATATTAATGTGGGCAATTCGACGGGCTGGTATGAAACCCCGAAACTCCGTATGCTCACTAGTTGATCCTTTTTTGTTCATTTGCGTTTAATCTCTCGTTGAAATATTCATGTGTTTTGTGTTTGTTTTAAATTCGTTCTAAGAAACAAAATTTGCCCATAAAAAAACCGCTGAAGTAAACAACTTAATTGTAGAAAAGATTACCCGATTTTGATGATATTTTAAAATATTTGTAATTCTACAAAAACAACAATATTATTAAAACACATCCAGCAGCAATAATTCAATGACTTAAAGTAGATAAATACTAATAAAGCAAATCATTTAAATATATTTACAACTTAAACAATGTGGAAAACACTGTCACTTGCTCCAATCTTTACCACCAAAATCGTGTAGGAAAGGAAACAGTGCAGGAAACACTAATCAGAGTGCAAATACAAATTAATTTACATCTGTTCCAAAACCGAAAAGACGTGTGGCGCTGGCTGGTGATTAGTGTTTTGGATTGAGCAATTAATTTACACAAATGACTACTACACTGACAGTTTCGGTTCACAGCGCGAGTGTTCCGAATTTACATTTACTCACGATGTTTTCCATTTCAGCACACCAAACGGAGCCAAGTCGAACGTTACACGATTTTAAGTGGTTTCACACCGTCCTCGGTGTACGGAAGGAGATTCTTGGCGCTCAAGAAGATGGAAACGATCCACAGTCATGCCACAGTCATGTGAAGCTAATGCCGGAACAATTCTCCAGACACTGATTGTAGTACAGGTAGCAGCAAAATTGTAATTAAAACTACACATACCTTTGCTGTGCTTTTCGTTGCTGCCTCAGGGTGATAAGCTTCCAACTTCACCAATCTTTTCCACACGAACTCTTGCAGGAATGCTTTGTAGAGTTATAATGTTTGGTAACTTTTCTTTCTCTTAACGGATTCATTTCTTTGCGATAGTGTTATTGGTTGCTTGTTTGTAAGTTTTAGAGGGATGTCATCCTAATTTCCCAAGCGAAATAAGAATTAATTTGAACCGCTTCAATTACAAAGAAGTTTCGATCAGTTATTACACATCTGCAACTTGAGTCTAGCAAGCCATGAATCTGGCATGACAATCTTGAGAGAGATAATTTGAGGCAAGAAAATTCTAAGAGAGCAGCAGTATAAGCCGCTCCCTTCATAGCATGCCATGCCAAAATCAGCATTCCCAATGCATTGTATCATGACAATCAGTTTAAAACAATTTGTTATTAATTAATACAATGCATGTTTCAGTTATTATGGAAACCCGTATAGAGCTAAAAACAGGCATTTATTTCCCTTCAAGTTTTGGCTATAAAACAAATTGAACAACTAGACAATAAGAGATCTTCTTTCACTGCATTTGCAAGCCACTCACTGTTATTTTGTTACTAACACACGGTAAGGTATGAATTAATAATTAGAACCGGCTTTTCGTTGAAACCCATCATATACTTCTATTGCACCACCTCGTCCATTTTCTCTATTATACCACCCAGCAAACAAACGAGACACTCGTTATCATAGTGGTGAAAATTGAATACTTCTCAGCAGTGAGCACTCGTACCGAATGCCCTGGCTCTCCAAGCAAGCCAACATTGTCAAGAGCATGCATACATGCAAACATTTGTATCCCACAGCGACAACGTCACGCCTTTGCCCTCTCTGCCTTGCAGTGCAATCATAAAATGAACTAAAGTTTTCAAATTTAATAAACAAAACAATTAACATCAGCAATCATTGCAGTCGTTGTATGGCTGCGGTTTGTGTCAGCTACGTCCTCTGGCTAAGCTCAGTGTGTGCAAAAGCTGCTTGTTGGTGGAAAGCAACGGTACCATCCCACAGGTTTCTTTTTACAGGTTTTGTCCTTTTTTCGGTCTCTATTCATCGCCTACGTTTTCAACTGTAGGGTTCCATACTTGTATCTAATTTCCGTACCGTAACCGGAGACTAATTCTTGTTGCTTTCTTTACCACTGTACTGAAAATAGAAACTGAATGGAAAGACAGGTCCGTCTGAGAATAAAATAGAAATCATAATTTCATTTCCTTTCATAATCAGACTGAGCCTTATGTCGTCTTTGACGGGGGTTGGCCTGTTTTCAGAGGTAAAGCCGTGCTAGCCATAGTACGCTTACTTGCAGAGCAGTTACCGAGAGGGAGTAGAACTACCGTGTCCGGATATAACAAAAATATTAATAGAAACATATGGAAAACAGTGACAGATGCTACCATGATTTTTGTTTTTAAATTGCAAGTACAATTTAAAAGCCTTTTGTTTTTAAACATACTCATACAACGATTTTATACTCAAAAATTGCCTTTTAACCTGAACTGCAAATAAGTAAATAGGATTGCTGATATGTAAACATTATCTACTCAAACACCATGCCTTTGCACATATTAGATACACAATCAACTAATTGCAACGCTGAATTTCGAAATCGCAACTCTCATTCATGAACCAATTCAAATACCAAGCGAGGTGATTAACAAGTCATTGAGTAAACAAGAAGCTTTCCCAAGCAATGCCTGGCTTAAGAGCCTTCGAACAAACAAACCAAACAAATTAATCGGTTGATAAGATTATGTGTTTAACACCAGTGCAATGGAAACATTAGATTTGAAGTTTTGAAATTTTCCACATGCATTTTCATTAATTAAACATTTCACTTCTTAAACGGTTACGTATTGATGTGTGGAATAAAACAAAATTCTCGGTATATATTCCAATTAGGATATATATTTGCACTCGTATGCACTCCAATGCACTCGTAAACTAGCTGATAAACCCTTCTCGTCCACTAAACGTTGAATGAAACATAACCTTTTGATTACTTCCTGGTACAACCCACTCCTGTTACGAGCGAGTATTTGCCGTTGCGAAGTGTCGAAGTGACAAAATAAAGCCACCCATCGCACGATCATCAATGATCGCGGCTTCTAGGAATAATCAATCGACACACATTTCCATCATCCAATATAAACTACTAGAACTACACTGTTTTTACATGAACATGAATCTTCTGTTGCAACATTTTCGGTTTTATCATTTGTAACTGAAATGGATTCTTAGCTTTCGCAGACAAGCTATCTGCTTTTGCATAACGTTTAGTTACCACTTCTGAACAGCATCGGGCCCAAAGCTATTGAAATGTTGAGAAATGTACTGCTTAAACAGCATACCGTAGCCTAATCGATGCAAATTTTATGACATATTACTCCATCAATTATGTCGAGCAGATCATTTCCTCACATCAAACCGATTAGAAATAGAACGATCGATGTCTTGCTGTAGAAGCGATCCAGCTTTTACATAGCAAACTCAAACGATATCAATTTCAAACATTATTCAAATGCAAACAGTATTATTGGTAGATCCATAACCAGGATCCAATCGATTACTCCCACTGCACAGCAAATACCAAACAAGGTTCACTACGTCCGCTTGCAGAAAATACACACTTGCGGAACAAAAGCTTGCAAACAATCTGTGCTCCATGAACGTTTTACCATACAAGGACTAAAGGCACAGTACGAACTTCATACTTTTCCCAATTGCAAAAATGTACCACAAAATGCTTCAACAATGGGGTATGAGAAGGCCCTCAGTTCCCTTCAACAATCTTACGCCATCAACAACAATGTTTACCGATTTTTCCATCAATGGCGTCTAGCTTTCTCTCGGTCACACCACGCTATCGAGTGCTTTTGTTCTCATCTGCCATCACCACCAAATGCTACAAAGGACTGCCACTTCTTAACGCGTCAGTTCCGGCACAGCAACCTGGAAAGTGGTACATCGAAACTTGCGCCCTGCTCAACCAACCGAAGGCTCATTTTCGGCAGACTGACGCATGAAGTGTGTTATCTCGTAGCACGTTCGACGGTTCAACCTACCGTTGTCGTACGGTGACCAGGTTTACATCGACCCGGAACATGCCAATTCGAAACCCCCTTCGAAACAAGGGACCGATGAGTGTCCCGTCGGTTGATTTCTTCGAGATCAACAACTTTTGGGACACCCAGCGGACCCTTTCAGAAACTTACTCGTCCGTCTGTGCAGGTGATTCACTTCTACGGTATGACTACGACGGTACATCAATTTTGTCACTTGGATCCATCGAAACGAACCATCCTTCATCGGTGGTGTGTCCGGGTTTGATATAGTTTGTGAACACATGAAAATAAGGTACGGTATGAGATGAACGTTTGCTGCAAATGAGCAACCGGTACATGATCCTTTCCGTACAACGCACTGCGTGTTGTGTCGACAAGGATGTTCACAAAACCCGGTTCATAAACACGGCCAACACCCTTTCGATAGCTATTAGGTACCATCGTTTGGTACCATAAAACGGTAATCAATTTGAGCTATATAAAAGGTGTGTATATAACACGTACACGTAGAAGAAAAAAAAACAATTTACGGCTGGCATGAGCCTATCTAAACACATAAATAATACCTTCTTCAATTAAATGTCTGATCAATAACTTAAACAGTCCTTCATTCTAGAAAAAAAGCTGGAAATAAAATATTGATCTGAACAACCATTATGAACCTCAACCTCGTAGCGGTAGTTATAAATTCGAGTTTTAAAAATGGAACTATTTTGTGAAACGTTAAATTATAATGCGTCTTGGTAGTATCTTAATTTGCACATTTTTTCATGACTTAAATATATAAAGTTAATAAAGCGGGAAGGATTTCAAATTTACTCAGCACATTCTAGTTCAACATGAACGGACCTCGGGATACGGGATAAGTTTCACTGGAACTCAAAAACCCTATAAAGGTATGATTACACGAAACAAATCTTCAACTGCAAAATCTTACCCATACCATTACATAGTGCAGCAATGAAAACAGATTCGCTTGTGTTTCGTGCTCAAACGATGCAAATCTTCTATGAGTATGTTCACCTTTTTCTGGCTACTGAGATCAGACATCGTTCCTTCAGTACAGCTCAATTTCTGTGCGGTTGTCAAGCAAAAGATTTGTGTTGTCCATCAAAGTTGGCCTATAAAATGCTTCAATACTGTTGATCCGTTGTCAATCGTTGACCCACAGGTAAAAGCTAGCCATTTTCGTGACAAAAACTTATTTCTAAATTACCAAATTAAAATATATTACCTCTTAAGCCACATCGGGCTTAAGACATCGGGCACACTTAAATCGCACTGTGACCTTGTGAAAAGGAAAAAAACGATGCTCATCGCGTGAAAATACCGTAGACATTCATTACTTTAATAGGCAAACGGCGTGCTGGCACATCATACGGAAACCCAAGCATGCCATTTTTCATTTCCGTTCCAACGGTTTAACGCTGGCGGAAAACCTGTGAGAGTGTAAGCATTGGAACGTAACGAGTTACCTGCAAGATGCAATAGCAAACGCCGCTTCTTTGTGGGCAAGAAGTTCACATCCTCGACGGTTGAGTAAACGGAAACACGCACCACCTGGCCTCCTGGTTTCCGGATCACATTTTCCACACGACGCGCAACGCTACGAAGCAATAAATCATCGCCACGATGAGGGACGGAACCGGGGGGACGGATTCGCTCAGGCAGTACTCGAGGTATAATAAAACTAAAGATCCCGGAAACACACTCGTCCATGCACGATTGCACTTGCAGTCGATCGAGTGAGAGTAAGGGGCCAAATCTAGCTTCACGCTGCCACCATTGCGGAATGCATTCTTTCCAATTCATTTACTTTTATTACGGCGTTTCGGTGGGGCGAGTTGCTAGCTTGGCAATGCCATTTTGTAACCTGTTCGCTTACCAGGTGTGGAATTTGCGCGATAATGCATTCCCAGGACCACGTTTTGTTGCCATTTGTATTCAATGCATATCAACAAGTTGAGCTTAAAAATGTCACATACGGATTGGCACTGGGAAAAGCTACACAAATGGTGGTAGAAGCTAAGTCTAGTGGTTTCGTTACACAATGTTTCACTGAAAGGTGATAAAGTGGAATAAACCATTTTCACAGAACAACCATTGCCACGATTGCATAACAAAATTCTTTCAAACTAAATGAAACTTTTATCCTTTAACAGGATGGTCGTCACTGATAAACTGCACTCGGTACTATCAAAAGCTTCAATTGCGAACAGTTTTTCCAGTGCGAACTTAATTACACTCGACAAAACTTTATATCCCTTAAACATAGCAAAACAAACAACACATTTCTTATGCCCATTTTATTATTTACAACACGAAACGCAAGCTGAATGCTTGCGCTTAACAAAACTAGAACATTCCACTTAGAGGCATCGCATGCACCGAAAATCGGACGATCTCTTTTAATCTCCTCACTTCATAATCGTCTTAACGAAAAACTCAATGCTGTGACATTTGGACGTTTAGAAAAAAAAACCCGAGGACGGAATTTTCTCCGCGTCATGATTTTTCTTTCGCTTCACAAACGACTTACCCGAGTAGTTTGGGTTGTTCAACTAAATCCTCCACAGCTGGTTAAAATTAAGCTCCCGGAGGGTTTTGGCGCACCGTGGGTGTTGGTGCTTAGCAAAAAAGTTTGGAGACTATAGAAGAGAAAAAAAGCGATTTGCGATTGCACAATTTTCTGTTTTCTTCACCATTCTTTTGTCTCGGTCTGTGGTGTACGACGGTGAGTGTGAAGAAAATGTTACACAAACAGAACCCTGATAAGCTAATTACGCTACAAACTGCAATGGCAAAAGGGGAACCAGTTGCATTCCGGATGGGAATGGGAATGCGGTGAAAGTTACAGCTAACTTTTAACAAATTGCTTAATCGTTTCACTTGCTTGCAGAGATTTTTTTATGACACTGAGCATAAGTTCTGTGTTGAAAAGTTTAGCAGGACCGTTGAATAGTAGAACCTTACCATTCGAAGTGCTTTAAAGCGGCTAATGCGTTATTCATCTAAAACGACTGCAAAACAAAACTCAATTGTTGTAGATCTTTTTTAAATAAGTTATAAATTACAAGTTATTACACATTTTAAATTGGCGTTATTATTTTTTTGCATGCCACAATAATTACGCTTTACCGAACGACAGTGTCAAAATCTGGTAACAAAAAGGAAACATTTTTCATGTTCCCTTCATTCAGTTTGGCTTTATTTATTTTTGTTCCCACATGGTGCGAGACCTTGGGTCCCGTGTCAAACGATAAATCAAGAGAGCCATAAAAGTGCAACCGCAACCATACATTCAAGGGACTGCGCGATCGCGCACCCTACACCTGAATGAACGGCCATTACGTCTCTGCCCATCTCTCTTAAAACCGCTTTGTTTAAACGTTTTTTTTTTTGCTTGCCTCAACGAAACAAGAAGGTCACAGTGCTGTTTACTTCGGGGATCGATGCAACGAACGAAGTGCAACATGAACCCATACAAATAAAGGGATGGCCTGATACGTGCGAAGCGTTTCTGTCATCCTGAAAATTGGTATTAAAATCACGTTGATATTGATTTTGTTACCACGAACTCCTGCTTTTACGCTTATCACCTTTCCCGTGTAGTTCGAATCGATCCTTCCGTGACGATTTTATTGAAAATACTTGTGTACTTGTGTGGGACACAACAAAAAAAAACTTCGTTCAGTGCAAAATATGACGAAGGCTGGATTCACAGCAAAACATATTTTTTCTGCTCATGCACACTGAAATGCGAGCTCAAAATGGTATGATTTTTTTTCGAGCTGCTTTCATCATCTACACTTTGATTTTTCTTTGCATAACATATGCTCATACAGCGAGTGCATTATGGTACGGATGAAGTGGCACAAGGGGAAAGATCGACATGTTTGCACCCCAGGCCATTATTTCCATTAACGACGGCCTACCTTTTGCCATTGCGTGAATGGATTCAGCGGATTGGTAATTGAATCACCGAACGGATACATCAGATTTTATCGGGGGGCTTTATACGACATAAAGCACAAACGCGTAGCAGGCGTTGCAAATTAATTTGCTTACGATTGTTCAAGGAAAATGAATCGATTAATTTCAAGGAAAAATGTTGCATGGGTTTGCTTCATTGTTTGCGGCAAATGCGTTGGGATTAAAGATGCTTCTACTAGTCAATCCAATTGACAATGTTTCAAGCAATGTATTCTTGTTTCAAACTTAATAGGATTGGTTGGAATTCACACCAGTGCAGAAATAGAACCGCCATGAAATTTAATATCACCTAACACTACCAAGTCCATTAAATAGTAAAACCATCAACAAAAGCACCATCTACACATCCACGCGCGTGTGAGGTTGAAGAGAGTATCTAATTCCTAATCGAACAACTGAACTAAAACACTATGAAAAAACAGAAAAAACTGCTCCCAAAATTTTAGACAAAAGGGACGGATATGATGTTGACATGCTCGGCTATGTTTTCCACCTAAATGACTCAACGAGAAAAGCAGGCGTTGAGTTGAGTATGGAACGGAATTCACTTGTAGTGACCAATCGTCTGTCTCAGCATTATGTACACCTTTTTTACACCTGACACCAGGAGCTCACAATACCTACCACGGACGAATATTGTCCGACCTCCAGCGGGATAACGCACTTTGATAAATGATAATGGACTGCACATGAAGGTGCACCCAAAACATATGGAACACTAGGTTAGAATTTATCGACCAGACTTATTCGATAGAAATTCTGCGCAAATAAGCAACGCAAATGAAAAATGTCACATGAATGAAATTAGAACGAGAGACATGTAGGGCTCAAAAAGGAACCCCAAACAAGCTGGGGAAAAACAAAACAAATTGAAATTTACCGTTTTGTTGCCGATGTTTTACACCCGACAATTGGGATTGGCTTTCCTCTCAACCACCGCTTGAATGTTCCTAGAGGATGACAATGTAAAGTGTGGCCCACGTTGTACGAAGCTGAATACTTTGGTGCGAATCGTATATTTCTATCTCACTCGTTTGCGGTGATGGAAAAGTGTTTCTCCTGAAAGGTACACGGTGTAGGTTGCCAAGTTACGTTAGCTTTCTTGCACTGTATCACGTTAGCTACTTTGATTGACACTGAACTCCAGGCGGACCTTTCTCTAATGAATTACTAAAACCAACACCTACTACCTTCTGTTCTTCCGAGAAGGTTTTCGGGCGTTTGTAGTGCTTGTGCAAGGTGCGTAGGTGCGTCATTCGATGACCGTCGAAGATCGGGAAATGGAATGGTATGGAATGGGAAAGAAAAAGTTTGGACATAAAGAGTGGCAGTCGGAAGGCGTCATATAGAAATCGATTTGTCAGGAAGTTGACGTTAAATGAGACACTCTTGCTTTAACGACAATTACAACCTAGACTACAACCTTCGTTAAAGCATACTCATAGTTGCATATAGAATTCCTATGAATGCAAGGACAATCCGATACGATCCGGGAAACGATATCAACATTCCACCAGAATCGCTCCAGTTCTAGAAAATACGAGTTCAACTATTA
Organism: Anopheles moucheti; assembly: GCF_943734755.1. NCBI lineage: Eukaryota > Metazoa > Arthropoda > Insecta > Diptera > Culicidae > Anopheles > Anopheles moucheti. The sequence goes on along the minus strand of NC_069141.1, from coordinate 33,834,196 downwards.
CTTTTAGACCGGTTGTCAAATTCCAAATAGAAAATTGCCATTTCACCTGAAGTAGTCAAGCTATTTTCTGATCTTTTAAAATTCCGAGCCGGTCCCGTCGGACGCACCTTATACGTAACAGTCCATTAAAATGTCTACATAATCCTGTGTCAGACGAACAATTTGTTATTGATATTCTCTAATCTCTCGGCTTTACTCCCCTGTTTTACAACACTGCTCCAACACAGCACACTGGGTCAACGTTTGCGTACCGAAAGCTCTACAAAAGACACACGGGCACCTAGTACATCAACCTTTTCAACATTAATTACTGCGAGACCCGAAGCATAATGCGTCAGACGCAAGCTCGAGAACCATAACGGACACCGACTGGGACACATCCTAAGCCCGGTCGGCCCGGGTTGTATCCTTCCTCCGGGCGACATTAAAGTTCTGAAGCAACCCACCATGAAAGAAGACACTTCATTTACCACCCGTGCACACTGGGTGCACGTTCTAGCAATCCGGGTCGGTGTATGCCTTTGGGATGTATTAGTGTCGTCACTGAGAGTGAGAATTAATTTATCGTTCATATCAATCTTCTTTCCCAGCTTCTACCGTTCTGCTGCCCAGGTTTGTGGTTTTTGGTGCTGCTTTTTTCCCTCCGCCCGTCAACCGAAAAAGTCAATGAAATGCGACACCTCGGCGGGAAGGTGTGAGTTGTTATCGCAGATGTGAAAAATAAATCAACTGTCCGAGCTAATCGAGAGTGCCATGATTGCGAGGCATGTGCACAGATAGAGAATTAGCGATAGTTTAAATATTAATGCATGTGGCTGCTGTACGCCACGAGATTGCAGCTTGATATTGCAAACACGTGAACCAGATTTTGTCGAGTGATACGTGATTAAATTCTACAAAGGGGGATTAAAGCATGCATTATGCACAACTTTCATGTTCCTGCTTCGAGTAAAGAATAATTCCATGATTCGAGCAATAAGCTTTTTTAAGCTTTCGTTAAGTGATGTCTTGGAAAATGAGGAAAATTTTAAAAAAGAAAGTTAGTTTGTACCTATTCCCGAAGTTAAAAAGAATTGAATCATATTGAATCATTGAATCATTGAATCATTTGATATTTTAATAGCGAATTTACTAAAATAATACTCATAATAATCATTTGAATGGAAAGCAATATTCAATGGACGGAAAAAAACATTACAGGAAAATAAAATCGAATTTTCTTTACGCACACCGCTAAAACAGCACGCTGCTCCCAATAATGACAAACCTAATCGCACATTGCCTGGCTCATTTCCAATCCAATTGATTCGGTTTTTAAATTGATATTTTATGTTTTCTGCGCTGAGGCGTGTGCGTGTGTATGGCGCAACGGGGGTCGAACGGGCTGAAACGGGCGAAACAAACCCGAATGCGCGGAAAACCCATAACAACACAATCCCAAATTTGTGAGAATTGCCATGGGTAGGCTTAGGTGTTAATAAAAATAGAATCCATTTTCTTTATCTTTCCTGATTGTTGTATAGTATTTTCAGCTTCACGTTTGAATGACGATGGACGACAACCTTAGCAGCGCGGAAAGGCATCAATTCATATTCAAGTAACGTAAGTACGGTTGATTGCTATTGATGAAACAATCCTTTTGTAATTTTTACTTTACAAACAATTTGAAACTCTATTTATGGCAAAGACTTTTCCCTTTGACTTCTTAATTTCGATTATTTTTCAAACAATTCTTACATTATTATAAAACATGTTCAATTATGTTTCAAAAGCTCTTAACGTATTATACTTTCTCCTTGAAATGGAAATTTTGATTGCTTTCCACAAAATTTCGTCAATCACAGAAAATTAAATATTCCATATATAAATTGAATTGTTTCATCCGGCCCAATCCGCTCACAGCCAGCACGTTACATTTCGCCGACCAAAGCAAATAAACGTAACCTCCTTAATCACGCGCCATGAAGCCAAACATTGATTTAAAAATTAATTACAAATTTTTTCCCTTCCCTCGCATCGCATTAATATAAACAGCCGTGCCAAACAAATTGGACGTGAGAGCAGTAAATTGTTAACAATAATAAACATTACGCGTGTGCTTGCAGGCCCATTTCCCATTAAACAACATCAACCACGGGGTTTTGCAAAATCGCTTGCTTCATGGCCCATTGGCACGGTGCATGGGGGCTGGCATTCTCACATGACCACACGCGTGGGTGCTGCTGTGATGCTGGAACCCTGTAAAAGTTCTCCGGCGCAACACCCGGAGGCTATTCACCAGAAACGAACCATTTTTTATTTAAATTACACCTTTTGTGTCAGTTTTCATCGCACGAATTGTGGCACGAGACCAGTGATGTTATCACAGCCAAAAAAGTGGCAAATAAGCATACGCGGTTCAATCGAGTGGTGCAAAATGCTTCAACCATACACCAATAACGGTTCTGAATTGAATTGAGGAACGCTGAACATTCTGGATATTCATCACATTTAAGCGAAATAGCTGTTCATTGTTAGACTGCTTAATATTTTTTTATGATTGCCATGAAGTACTAGAATAAATCAATATAGGTCCTGTCTTCCATTTAATACAAAAACATGCTAAAATATGAAGAAAAACTGAAGTGAATACCTAATACAACTTGTGAGCAATATAAAAATTGTAAGTCTCTTGATCTTGGTGCGATTTTTTTTCTCAAAACAACATACAGTTTTCAAAATCATTAAGCACATTGTGGAGTAAAATAATTTTATTCCATTAATGCAAATGGATGAAAAACGTTTGGTAGAAACACAATACATTACCATTAAATAAATGCTGAAAAATCGTAATTGGGCATACAAAAAAACTCTGTTACAATTGTGTATTGTGCAGCAACACATATATTGGTTATGAGTTTGATGCGACGCTTGGGAATAATACAAATTTCGGCAAAAAGCCAAACAAGCCTACATTTTGTTCTTGTCCCAGAAACATCCCTTCCAATCAGGGTTATAGCAACGACAGACAACGGCAACATGCCATGCCTTTTTCGGACGCACAATAAAACAGAAGAGAGAGAAAGAGCAAAAAACACAACCAAATAGACTACTCTTATCTGGCCTTATCGCTTACTGTCATTTTCATTTGCTTTGGATCTGTCTGCTGCAGGCCGAGGCCATTAAATTGGAATACAATCAACCGGAGGCGGATGCTTGTTTGGGTATGCTTATATTCGTTTTTCTGAACGCAATGTGTCGTGAAAAGGATTTTGTGTTCAAGAGAAAGAGAACTTCTTAGCGATGACAGAGCTACAGTGCGGTTATAACGATCTTCGTGTGTTACATACAAACGAACTCACCACGTATGTAACATTGGTATAAATGTTTAAATAAAAAATAAGTTTAATAAACCCCCGTTTCAGAACTTCATTTTTTCTTACTGTCTCGCGTGTTTTGTAACGTTTCCAACAAATCTAAATATAGAATTTTTTACTTCTTCCGCGGTAACCTAATTTGTACAGCTACCACAACACTTCGTCGCTTTTCCTGTAGCAAAAGACATTAATTAGAACGCTTCTTCGTCTCGTTCGAAAAGCAAGCGACCGCCATCAAAGTTAAGTGTATTTTACTGCTCGACTTTTGGCGCACTTCCCCCGATACCTCCATTAAACGACGAACGGCGGCGATGTTACGGTTTTGACCGGACCCAAAAATTAACCACTTCAATTTTGCATTCCAATGAAAGATGAATTCAAAATTATTCAAATGAAAGTAATGGTTTCCGTTTGCTCGGCCTCCGGCCCGTTACGCTACCGTTATGGAACGGGGCTCGCCTGTGAGCCTTTAGCGGTACGGAAAATTCTCGCAAGCCACCATGGCGATATCATCATCATCCTTTCGGCGTCGACTGCTAATGACCGGTTGCTTTGATGCAAGCAGAAACGAATCCAAGTGGGCTCCACTTCGGGTGAGCTTTTCAATTCTTTTTGCGCGGAAAGTGGGCAGCTGTGTGTTGGGGGGGCGCAAACGGTTGAACGGTCCGAATAACAACGTTCTAGCAAAATACCCCAATTTCCACAGTCCAAAATGGTGGCTGAATGATACGGGAACTAGCCTGCCAGCATGGGCACGATGATTGACATTGACGAATTGCGGGAATGATTTACTTGCTGACCTTCTGACCTTGTGCCGCTGTGGCAATATCGTATCTAAGCGGTGTCGAAATGGAAACGTATTTAGAATAATTGCGTACCCGCACCTTCGCTACGGAACCAACCGCTTGTTCATTAGTGAAAGCGGACGGTATCACCGATGAGTGATGCGCGTTGAACACAAATCGGTGAATGAATTTGGCTCATCGACACGCAAACACTAACTCATCGCTTCGCCCGACCGCTGATTCCTCGTTCAAATGGAGACGCCCAGTCTTTCATCCAATTTATGGTCCGATTAGTGTTTGGCGCTCGATAGAAATTCGTCGAATTCAAAGCTGCATTATAAATAGATATGCTGTGGTTTTTCCACAACAGTAAAATAATAAACAAACAATGGGGGTATGAAAAATAGACGACGCTGCTCGACGATGATGAAATAGAACACAAATGCAAACAATGTGGAAAATCACTTATGTCGGTATTAAACCTTTCAACGCATTTTATGCTCAAAATCAAGGCAGGCGAAATCTACACAACGCATTCACTTGTACATTATGCATGAAAAGTGTTTTCCAAAATCCTTTCGTTTGAATTAAACAAGCTAAATAATAAAACACGATGTTTTGCACAACTTCGCCGACATTTCCCGCTAAACGCATGACCTCGCTAACAACACTTCGCACTGTTCCCACCAAATCGAAAGTAAAACTGAAATTGAAAACGACACTCTGACAGCTATGCAGTCGTTTGAAAATATTTGAATGATTCATTGCATCAGCATGTCCAACGGCTGCCACTCGTGCGACGGCACCGTCAGGATACGGTTTCGCTGATTGTGCAACTGGCTAATGTCACACGCACAGGGATGTCGCCATCAGCGACTGTCGGGAGTGACAACATTCACCAGCACCGGCACCGTTCGAGTAGCAAATAGAATAACATGCATCATGCATCAAGAGCGCGGACGGAAAATCGGGCAAAAGCGACAAGAAAAACCTAAATCTAGACTAGATGATCATTTTCGAAGTATGCCGGGAGGAACTGACCTCACTCACATGTGTGCCTCGCAAACCCAAAATGACCGGAGCAAGCGGCACCGCGATAGGCAATACTCAAATTTTCATGTTTCAACGGTGCAACGGTTATTATCGTGATGCGGGTGTCTTTTTTCCCCTTGCGCATGCCATTTTGCTCATGATGTAGTGTGAAAGTAAGCCACTGTTATATAACCACCTCCAGGTACGTACGACGCCGTACCTTAGTTGTGGACGCACCGAGAGACCCGCACTACTTGCCAGTTCGTGTGGCAGTGGTGTGGTGGTCGTTTTTCATTGAATTTTACATTCACACCGGAAACTCATTAGCGGCTAACGGTTGACCTGCATCCTGCACACACATACACACAGTTTGGAAGAGTCTTGCACTCACGGCCGGCAGTAAAACCACAGCTTTCTCATTCCATACGAGTGAGCAAGAGCACACGCAATCATCGGCAAAAGTACTCATTTGCAAGCGCTCGCTTAGTGAAGGTTCATTGGCACATTTTCTCACCCACTCCTGTCCGGTGCCAGGCCAGAACCAATCGGAACGGTGACGTTTTTCCAACAATTTTCTGACCGCCAATTTTGCCAAACCGACAGAACCCGCTAAAATTGGAAACCGTTTCCGTGTTCCAATGTTTTCGAGACTTTTCGGGGAAAATAAAACAATTAACGCTTGTCAAAGTCATCCCTTGTATGTGGAAAAATCTATCGAAAAACTAAACGGCTCCGTGGTAAATTACAATCAGGAGCATTGTTTGAGCAATACTTATTTTAATATGGGATTAAACTAGTTTGATTGAATTTTTTATTCAGTGTGCGTCTTTTCTTCAGTCATCAATGAATAAAAAATTCAATGAAAAAAAATTTAAAAATTTAATTCAATGAAAAACCAGGCCTAAAACGAAGTTCACTAAAACAATTTAAAATATCTTGCTTTACAGAAAGAAGCTTTTTTTTGGCAAGTAAAAACCATAAGCAAATCAAGAATAACTTTGTAAAACCTATTACTTTCAAACATATATTAAAAATACTGTAAGTATACTGCAAGCATCTCTTCCGATAACCCTTGGAAGGCTCCTATTATGCATCGTTCATAATTGATTCTCTTCCCGCAAGCACCGATGCGCGGCTCAAGATACATCAAAGCACCTAGCACGTACAATGCGCCTGTAGCGTCGCTAATTAAATTAGGCAACAATGCGCAACGTAATCCTTTGAAAATCGCAAGATTGTGCCCGACCAAACTGAGAGTTATGGCACGACGATGGCATCTATATCGATAGTACCGTTCCGTAGCGTTCATATGACACGACGCCTCTTGTCAAACTGTAATGATTAATTTCTACGAGATGTATAAAATACCTGCTGCTGGCTGCTCTTGAATGAGATGCAGCGTATTACGCAGCACCGTGGAAGATATCTCAATAATAGGATATTGGCGTATCAATAACCCCCTCAAAGATGCTCTTGCAACGAAAACGGAAGACTTTACACGCTTCAGTAAGCTATTTGATCATAAGAAGCCGCTATTTTACAAAAGCTTTGCAAACTATTCTCGTAAAAGCTATCATTTACAACATGTTTCAATTTATTATCATATGCTGTGGATGTTTTTGTAACCCCAATATAATCGTCTTCTTTATTTCACGAATAAAAGAATCTTTTTTACGTGATTAAATTATCATTTCTCGCCCGAGACATCTTTAAACAAACAATCATCATTAAAATGAAAAATATGATACCAACCATTTGGGGCCAGACAGTTGGGTAAAGATTTAATCGATGATCTCTCCACTTGAGTCTCAGTCTCCCATCGGTGCTGCCTAAAGCTGAGCACCAATAGTACATTTATACTGTCTGAGAATAACAGTGCTTGTACAAAAATAATCCGGCATCATACTCACCTGACTGCAAAAACAAACAGTGTCGATGTAAAAGCATTTTCTTGTCCATTTTGCATGAAAATCCCTACGGGGCAGAATGTGTCTGCTAAAAGCAAAACAATCGCAAAAAAACACGATGAACCATGAACCAACAGTTAAATCATTCCTTCCGAGAAGTGTACATTTTTTCACTGTTGGCATTTTTTTTTTCAAGTACTCAGTATTACAGGCAGCACAGGTCACGAGGAAAAATTTTCATGCTCGACTGAAAAGTGAACCCTAACACGTGTATGCTGATAAACAATTCAGATCAATGCAAATTAAGCAGCCCTTGCATTATGACGAAAAATATAGAGGTGATTTATAGTGCCTTGTCCAGTACTTGGACGAATAAAAGGGATGCACAATGTCACTGAAACAAAAGCAGCGGTTGCTTGGATGTACAATAAACTTTGCAAACCAATATTTTTCTACTATTCAATCAATATGATTTCTCCATTTCCCAGTGCAGCAGTCATCAAGTCTACCATTTCCAAAGGATGTACTAAAACATTGGCCATCACGCAGACCTAATTGCTCTAGATATGATATTCAATAAAAGACACCGAAGACACACCACCCATCGCATGCTTTTCTATCGTTCGTAATGTCCCTTTTTGTTGCCAAAAGCATAAGCAAACGAGTTATTACTCGCCGCTCGTGTACAACAGCTGATGCAGAGCTATTTGATGAGTGTAACTTCTGTTGGATTTGCTGACGTTTGAATGTCAGACATAATTACCTTCACTCGTGCGGCTGCGGCACACTGGATGATCCTTTGTTCTTCGCCGAGGTTAAGGTTTCTGACTCACCGACAACCACCGGACATTCGTATCACATCTTTGCCCTTTGGGATGCTGTACTGGCCCGCATTATCGTTCCGTTGTTACCGAAATATTGCTTGGATCTAAATAGAGAGAGCGGGGTTTTTTTACGATTCTGCTGATGTAGCAATAATTATGCTCTTTACAACCCCGCATAAACTATTCGCAAAGAAAACAAAAGTAAAGAGCATCATAACGATTCCGTTGGTAATTTATTAACATGATGGAAGGAATAAAAAAAATGGTTTGCATGAACTACCATACCACACCATAAACCGATTTTATTTGGATATTTTATCAACTATTACGCTGTTTTGATTGGTTACTAAGCGTTCAGTTTTTACAGCCAACAGTTTAAACAACTTTTAAACGACGCCTATAAACATTCAACAAACCAAGACCACGATAAACCGTTTTAGCTGGACCCGTCGAGTGTTAAAAATCATCTTTATAGGTTCACAGGGCGATTAAATTAATAATTTTCATAAAATGATCTGACATGCTATGCTAATGCTAAACCAGTAGCACAAATTCATTGGCAGCGCCAGTGATGCATAATCAAGATCCATATGCATGAGAACTGTACAGCCCTTTCATCGTCATAAACAAACGATCATAAACTGTGGACAAGTATATTCACGAAACCCATCCTCCCCCCCATCAACGAAATGCAACAATCACATTCGTTTGGGTAAGCCTTTTGCAAAGCAAGATAGCTGGCAATGGCAATGGTAAATGGGACACAATACATAAAGCAAACATTTTATTAAGCCTCACATGTGATGACTATTGGCCCAGTGCACCAGACAAAAGGGATCCGGAGAAGACGACTGCTTAATGAAAGAGAAAATTTGCAAACTCTAATCCCACCACCGGTAACGTAAACACCAAAAACAAACGAATCGTTCAAATGCACGTCCGTGCCGTTTGCGGATTACCAATCAGCCATCGAGAAACAAATGCTAAATTAAGAATGTCGTTTTTTGACTCAAGGGCTTGTTTTTTTTTTTGGTTAAAGAATGAAAAAGTTAAAAAAGATTCTTTCAAATAGCTAACAAATGTTTTGAGTTATTGAAAAAAAAGGAACGAATATATTTTTACTATTTGACTTTAAGGAGAAACATAGCAAACGCATTTAAATTTAATAAATAAATGCTCAAAACCGGCATTGGCACGGAAATTGGGCGAGCTCATCTACAATGCTGTCTGAAGTCGTCTCCGTATGCTCTGTTTGCAATACGACTACAACCTAAAAATCGATTGAAAACTCGTGCCGTTATGCCATTTTGCCAGCTCTATGCGGCGGCCTATCTTGGCATCTCGAGCGCAAGCTAAACGTGCGAAAGCGAGAAAGCGAATAGCACACGGAATGCTTTTAAAGAATCATTCTTGTTTTCTTCACCATCCATTTCCTGCTGCTAAACTTTCCTGCCCGGTGGGGTTACAGCCGCTGCCGGCATGCATGCTTGACATGCTTGCACCGCAAGCGTAACCGGAGAGCTGGAAAACGATCCCGACACTATCTGATTGCATATGCTCCAGTTCCGATTCCTGTTCACTTCATCGATTTTTGCAACAAGAAAGTCGGAGAAAACGTTGTCGAATAGCAACTGGAAGTTGTCTGAGTGGGTAGCAGAAAGCTTGTTTTGTCTACACTTTTTGGCTTTTTGCCCTGAGGATCGGCTCCGGCTACAGTTTAACGTGTTAATACACATATGTTATTGTGTGAAATTTTTAAAATCATTTCTCAATAGATGAATGCATTGTGTAGCTCCATCGTCACAGGCCATAACAATATACCATTTTGGGTCTGAAAATACTATCTCACAGACGAATTCTTCTCGCATTTGAGCCACAGTCGCTTACAGCAAGTAAAACATCAAAAAGCTTTTGCTTCAGCATGCATAAGTGTTGTCGTTTGATGTCCTCGCCTTATCTTATTCAATCCCTTTCTATGTACACGCTATAAAAAGACATTTCACTGGTGTCAATATTGACTGCTCAAACACCTCACCGTATCAATAGGCAACGATCTTCAAATTCAATTGTCTGGTGTCATGCTCAAGGCTTCCCCATGAACCTCTCAACCTCCACGCCACATAAACCTCTCAACGGTGTCAATTTTCCGCATGAATAAAGTTTAAATGTAATCATATCAGTATAAAACGCTGATTACCACTCATTGCTGGATGTATCGTCAATAGGCATTGCTTGGATAGGCTAAGCTCTTTTATCGCTTTGTGTCGTTTGGTGCGAAAACGGCACAGCACACACACGCAATGGGTGAATGAGAAAATAATCGTCTCAGTCAACGCAACGAGTTAATGCGGGATAAACCGTGCGAAGCATGTTCCCAGGCGTCTCCACCGGACGGACGGACCTATTGAAACACACGGCGAAAGGAGGCTTGTAGATAGCGTACACCATTAGCTATTCGCAAACGCCTTGCTTGTGCTTTTACAAAAGCAATCGCCACACAAAAGGGCGCTTCCGTGAGAGCGGGTGCTTAGTCTGGATCATAAATCTAGCTTCCTAGTGCAGCACTTAGATAAATGACCTACGGCAGCCCCCGGCCGGTTTTATGATAAATCTCACCCGCACCGTTCGTCAATCTAGGCTTCCCGATAAACTGTGTGTCTTCCATGGTAGATTGCTACATGTCAAACCGTTGCCACCGTTGCTATCGATTGTGGTTGCCGGCGATGATGCCACATAAGTACGTACACTCCACAAGTTCGAATGGGCTAGAAAATGATTTATGTTATTGACTAAAAAGCTCACAACCACACTGTCGCCACAACAATATGGATCAACTTAATGGTTGCTCAAGTGAATCGAACGTTCGCACACCGTTATCGATGAAGTTGAAAGCATATCGAAAGCTGTGGAAATCGGAAGAAAAAGAAAACACACCAACAAGCAGCCAAGTCACTGGTAGAAAATGACTAAGGAAACCCTGCGGCTACGGGGACCACTCTCCATCTCAAGCAGTTTACATTGGTGTGGGTGGGAATTATATTTTGACGCTCGCTTTGCAGACTTAACAAACAAATATTGCACAGAACTTTTAAACCCTGTTGTTGACCTCTCGCGTCTTGTGAAAAACATATTATGTTTATAATACTCTTTTTGGCTTTTAATCATGTTTGCACGATCAGGCACAAACAACTACGCGTTTCATTTTCAAAACTTGTGTTGGAAAAATAATATCAATCAATTTTTTTAACGGAATGATGTTTATCGTGAACGCGCAAACAAGGATTGATTACCGATTATAAAGTTATTGGAACAAAATTTTAATTGTTCGACAGCGATATGAGTTGAGAAACTTGCTCTAGGCCGAACAATATTACTGACGTGAGCGTGACGTGAGTGTGACGTGAGTGTGACGTGAACTTACACATGATTTTGAGTATTGTTAATGTTCTCATTTATGAATTATACAAGAGTTCGCAAAACAGTTAATCTCATAAGGAAATCGATGCTATTATGTAGTTGGATCTGAGCTAAGTGGATTATAACTTCAAACAAAGGCTTCACTTCCTCAGAAGATGCATTTCAGCAGGGAGCGGTTACCAATTCCAGGAACTATTCTCCCAATGTGGAAGATAAGCATGGATAACAAAAAATGACACTTTATCAACATATATTGATTAGCAAATATTAGAAGGCTTGTATGTGAAAAGTTAAATTCAAGACAGTTCTCTAATGCTTCACTTAACAACATTTCTTTTCTTCATCTCTTCCATCCATCTCAAGTTTGGATTCATGTTCTGACCTCGAATGACTGTTGTACACGTAACAGTGCGTGGTGATTGCGTATTGAACAAAGCAGTTTGAAACGATTCTACCACAAATCAGCTTTTACGAGCTTTTCCCAACATACGTTGCATAATTTACCTTCACAGAACAGAAGCCTACAGCAACATAAAGCTGGCCTAAAGGAAGTTTATCGAAGAAACCCCCGATTCGAAAGCAAGTATCATCTAATTTATGGGTGATTTTTTTTTAAACCCAAAATGATAAAACAATACATCAAGTTCAGCACATTACGGGTGTGTGATGTAATTTTCTTCACGCAAAAATAATTTCCAGAACGTGAAGATTTTTTCCTAACGCAAAGTGCCAGCAATAGCAAGAAACATTAAGTATCTAATGGAAAGACGATACGCTACTGGGCTGGAAAACAATCGACACACTAAATATAACTGCTCTGTAACAATATGCGTACCATATTATCATTAATTAGTATTTTTGGAGGTTTACCTAGACAAAATTGGCTGTGGCAGGCACGATGGAACGATTTCGAGTGTTTCCAATGAATAAGCCAATGATAACAATCTTGCATCAAAGCCAATTTAAATGAAAAATCAACACCACTTGAAATCAAACCAAACTCTCAGCAATCATTCTCATCTGCAGTACTCCTACGGCCTATACATACACACAGAGAAAACGAGTGTTCTTGAGCAAACCATTCATTTGCATCCAGATCCGGGCCCTGATTTCATTTCGTTGTCTATCCGAAAAGCCTCACGGATGAGGTTTCAACGTCTGTAACGTTCCGTCTGCGCACCCAGCATCTTCTCCCACTGTTTGTGGAACTACATTGCATTCGATATTCTCAACATGTCCACTACAGCTGTACAGCTGCATACACGTTGGCTGACACGGTGAAACTCACTCACCAAGAAAATGAAGTTTCTGCTGACGCTTTTCCAATCATGCTCGCACACTCAAGGCTGACCTAAACTCAGTCCATCCCATTGGACACTCCTTTCAACCATCGTGAAGACGAGCCTACATCCCGGCTCGCTGTCGGTGTGTAATGCTATTCTCATGAACTTTCATTCGACCGGAACATATTGGGTTACCTTTGCGATTGCTGGTCAATTTTTGGTCAACTTCGGCTGCTTTAGGAACTATGGGTGAGGTAAGGTAAGTAGTTTTTTCAAATTTTATCAAAGAAAAAAAACTTCGAAATGAGCGATAAGTTTCTTCAAACATCAGTAAGAAGGAGCCTTTGGTAAGCCGCGCAAAATAGCTGAAACATGTACCGAATTTTACCAACATGTAACGCGTACCAAGGCCAACAGTGCCAGCAGACTAACTTCGTGCTTTTCAATGCACAACACGTTCGTGGACTCTCCCAGCGAATGTGCGGAGAAAAGTGATGAAAATACTCGATGCATCGCCGTGCTCTCCATTCCTGGAACGAATTACATCAACTAATGATTGCTGTATGTGGAAACACCGATCAACAACCTAAAGACTGCTGTCCGTCAGTCTAATACCGCAATCATGCAGTATTTCGCCTTCGTTCATAGTTTGCACAAACATTCCTGTACAAGCTTCCAGTTGTAATAAAGTGAAACATGGCTTACATGCGAAAGCTATGCTAAAGGCAAATAATGGATGGAAAAACAAGGTACGATTTAACGTAACAATACATATTTTCATTGCAATCAGCCGACACGCAGCGACCGGGCGGAACGTTGTGGAAGTAACAATGGGATGTAACATATTTTCCGCCAAAGAATCGAGTTTTATTTCATCCCTTATGGACAACAGTGGCTGATCAGCTTGTCCTAATAAAATTCCTCTTTGATGTGTGTTAACGCAAAACGTTAACTGAACTATGCGGAATTAGGAAAAGAAGAAAGTAGGAGCACTGATATATTTTTCAAGCAACTCCTGTAGTGACAGCAAGCGAACGTGCAAAAAAAAGAATAAAAAAGAGAAGAGTGACTACATCCATGCGGACCACAGGATCGTGTTTTTTATAAAGAAGTCAACCGCAGATATTTTACCAAGTTAAGTTTATCCGTTCTCATCAATGTGTATTTTTTACACATAATTCGATTTTATTCCACCTGATGTTTTTCCAATGATGGTACATGATGGAGAATGTATTAATTATGTGATTAATATTGAAGCAACTTTAATCAAATCCAACAGTCACTGAGAAATCATTAAATATATTTAAAAAATATTACATTGAAAGTAAGGATGGTTTTGTGAAGTAACTCAAAAGGTAGAGGGCAAGTTACATTGGCTTAAATAAAAATATCAGAAGACAATAGCGAACATTTGTAGAAAATGCCAGGACATTTTCGCACTATTTGACTACCTCTCTATTCCCTAGACTAGTTACAGCTTAAACAATGCAGCTGGTCACACCATCATAAACAAATTTAAATAATAAATCACACGCGTAATTAACGTAAATGCTGGCTACGGTCCAATTTTTAGACCCAATATTTACCACCGGTTCAGCGCCTCATCGTAAATTAATGTTTTGCAGCAGTTATAAAATAGGTCCTCTGTTCGACTGAATACCGGCAACGAAATTCATTGCCCATACAAATTAATAAACTTTCAATTCCTTGTAACCGATTACTTATCAACTTTAACAAATGTTGGATTACAACTGGACAAATGACAACGGCCCATTTATTCCGCCAACTGTCAAGCAATTGCTGCTGACACATCAACCACAGAACAGTCAACCCTGTCCTCCGACCTGTCCATTCCACTGGTCAGCAATATCAAAATCCACTCAAAGTAAAAATAAATCTAACACGGAAAATAGCACGCCCGAAAGCTCTGTGTGGATTCAACATGTCGCCGGAGGTTTCGTGCCTTCCATTCTCAATACCATCTCCACTTTTCGTCCGTGTGTCTCTATTAAATAACAAATCTTGCTGTCCCAAATCATGACACTCTCTCTCTCTCTTCTTCTCTCTTTGTTAAGAAAATCTTTTCTCTCTCCTACAAGGAATGTTTTCTTTCCTAAATTCCTTTTCCCATCGCCTCGAATTGGCCGACATTTGTGAGGCACACCCCTGTCACCCGAGCACAGCGCCGTCACCAATCTGTGGCTATTCATCTTTCTCGAGCGCATTCGTGTTTGGGGCGTAAGCAGAAAACAGCGTCCCAACCGTTGCCTGTGCTGTCATGATTAGCGTCATTTATGGCTGCGAGAGTCTTCAAGGTTTCAAGCCAAGATGCGACGTCTCCTACTCGTGACGGATCATGCACACTGTATGGCGCTTCTGTTTGTGACCGTGAATAAAATTTCCACCAAAATAACTGAAACCTGATACCCATTGGTGGCTTCAATAGCTTCGTCTTTAGACAACGAAACCACATTGTATCAATTACATTGATTTGCTTCTAGTCCATGACAATATTTGTGACAACGTCTTTGCATACATCTCAGCAGCCGGAGAAAAGTTCCGCAACTCTCCAGCAATAACAGTTGGTGCCAGTCAAAGCTAGCAAGCCGTGGAAAATCATTATCTTGCACGGAACACCCGGTACGATATTGAGAAACGTTTTCTTGGCGAAAGACATTCCGTCACCATTTTACCGAAGCTACCAAACAGAAGCCTCTCAGTAGTGTCTTCTATTTCGATCAGATCGACATTCTTCTAGCTAAATGTACTCTTCCTCGTGCTTTGTACAGTCGGCGTCAACTGACCTCTTACGTGCGTTTGACCTCGTATTTCAAGTGTTGAAAATCAGAAGCACAAGAAGATTTACGGGGTGCAACACCAGCCCTTCGGACGAATGGGTTCTCCTCGCTCCAATCACACACCTCCCTACGAACGGAGCTTTCTGTTGTAGCACCCAGGAGGACGTACGCTGGTGAAATACTATCAATACCGATGATATTCCTACCAGCCAAAAGCGTTTAATGGCAGCCCAACTGCCTGCAGGGCAGAGAAAGGATTGTACAGGCTTCTTTCGAACCGTTCCTATGGGCCCTGTAAATCAATACGTTGGACGGAAGGGAAATAAGGTACAAGAAAGCTGTAACATCAGAGAATGTGGTGCAGAGATTGCTTTTCACTGAAATATGGCCGTCGTATGGATGGTTTACACTAGCGAGTGCACCGATCTCCTTCAAGCTCCTTCTTCACAGTAATTCCCAAAGACTTCCGCCGTCGTCCCTATTTTACTGACCTCTTTCTATTTTGAAGCTGTTCCATTCGTTTAACTCTTCTACACACTTTTACTATCCCCACCGCGCTTGGAATTCTATTCTCTTCGCATCGTTCTCACTGCACTGCGTCATGTTCGTCCGTGGGTCCGACAGTGTTGTTTGCATTTCCTAGCAACAACTTGCTGGATGTTATTGTTCCGCTGTACCGGCTGGGAGTCGCTACAACGTCGTTGCTTTGCCTGGAATCAAGAAACTTCGATGTCAACTTCAATCGAGTGTACTCTACATTGGATTGCACCAGAACGATTTCGACTCGATCGAGAATTCCGGGTGGCAGGTGCTCGTTATTGTTGAGGATTTGTGGTCAAGTAAGCAGTTGCTGTGCACTGACTGTGTTTTTGCTCTCTCGTTCGTAGCAATGATTGCTTTAGGCAACTTTGTGAATAATAGTTGGAAATGCAATTACAGATGTGCTATTTTCGTTTACTCTTAAATAAATTCGAAGACCATAGCGCACCTTACCTGTTGCACTTTGAGCATGAGTTTTAAAGCAACCTTTGTAATTGAAAACATAATAATAGAAAAGGAAACAAACATAAACTTTTAAAGAACTAATATCCAACATCTTAAATGACTAAGTAAACAAATTTAAATCAACTTCAATCGCTGCGATGCTGCACATCAGGGAAGTCACCATCAAACACAATTCCTTCGCCATTTTTCAACACGGAGCACACCACACAACAAACCGCAGTTTGCAGTGAGGCACATTTCACACTGTCAAGAAGGTTGTTTTCACTTCCCTGAGCACAGTACGTCACATACTAATGTAAACATATGCACATTTTAGGGCCGGAACCACATTGTACCGGCAATATGCAAATCGACTAACTGCATAACGATCATGCCAGTGTGTTGCTAGGCAACCATGTTGCGCAACAGCAGGAGGAGCAAGCTGGATCATACAACAGTAAGTTTATGTAATTGCCGGATCATGTTAGCTTATGTCTGTTGAACATTGGTCATTAATAATCTCGTTTGTGCCGAGCATTGTTCCGACAACCGGGATGGAAGCTAATCAAGCTCACTACCAAACGGCTGCAGTGATGTGCTTTCTTCAATCATCCGGATTTGGTTGCTATCTTTCTTTGCCACTGAACGATGAAGCGCAAACTCTGTTTTTTTTTTTCGCTCGGATATCACTGTCATTTCTCCATTTAAATTCATATTCAAATATCCATTCAATTCAAAACTAACGAACTAACGAGACAAACACACTTACACTAGAGGTGTAAGAAATGGTCAGGCTGGGGAATATTTATTTTTATTCATTTCTACATATTGCGTGTTATGCATTAAAATGTATAATTTTTTAATTACTCGAATATATTTAAGAAAATATCTCGTAAGATGAAATGTTCTTTTAACGGCATAACAACGCTTGACTTTTATACACCCAAATGATCAAAATGAATAGATTCAATAAAACAACAGTAACCTACACACAAATTGCAATTAAATCAATTTCATTCCGTAAATTATATTCTTGCTCATTAAATTGCCAGCATAGGGACAAAGCAAAACTTCTATTCTTGCGCACCCTTTCAAAATATTTCATCGTCTTTGTGGCTTGTCGTTTCATCAATTACGTGCTCTCGGTTTTCAAAATGGTAACTAAAAATTGCAACAAAAAAAAACCCTCTCAACTTCCCTCATCTTCTCAGCACCGTGCGACATAAATCAGTCTCTAATTAGTTCGGCATTTTTTTTTTCAAAAAAGCTTGCCTTTTACTCGTTCTCCACACGTTCGAATCCATACACGAGTGTGCTTGTTACAGCGTTAAAGAAGCGCCGACCTACCTAGCACAACTTTCTACTCTAATGTCACTTTTTCCCATTCTTTTCTCTCTTCAGGATAATCTCATATTCCTTGCGCAGAGAAAGATGGCTAAAAGTTCTCAAGTTATAGCTTTGAAGTTTTATAAGCTAAGGAATTTGCACAAAGCAAGAGGTTTCGCCAAAAGAATAGTTTATCACATTAAGTATAACAAGAGTGCACTTCAACAGTGGATCTTGTTACATTCAAGCTTTTTAAAGTAAGACATTCGTTTTCGTTTAGAACACTAATTTTTCAAGTTCATACAAGAATTCTAACTATTTCCTTGCAGTGGAACACCCAACGAATAGACACTGTTACTGTTCATTATTCTTCTCTTGACAGAATTTACGCACAGCAAGTTAATTACGTTAAGGAAAAATTAGCAAACCAACCGATAAATGATGTATAGACACTTAAATGAAAATTGTAAATTGTAGACACTTGAATGATGAGGAACGTTTCTCAACACATACTGAAAACGTGCACAGGAAACGTGCCAAGACACGGCCTTGTAAATTTATTCTGGCTTACGGACCGGTGACAATATTGTTCAACATATGCCCACTCTTTCCCACATGGTTGCCAGAAGACATTCAAACGTTAAATGCAAATTTTTGTGTTTCTCCGTTACCACCTCTCCAAGTTACAGTTGTGGTTTTGAAGATGGGTGCTAGAAACTCTTCTCACGACGAAATTATCTCTTCTCAGATTGGCTACACACCGTGCACATCCTTTGTGACAAGCGCTGACTATAAACCAAGAATTTGCCTGCAAATGGTAATGCTACGCGCGTAAAATATAAACACAAAAACGGAAACGAGCTGAAGAAAATATGGCAAAGACCAACCAATCATTCTTCATTTCATCACCAAATTTGCCACAATGTATCGCATGTGTAATTAATTACTCAAACAAAAAAAGAAACTTTTTCATTTTCTTTATTGGAGTTGGCTTAAATATTTTACTCAATTTTCAATTGGAAATAGTCATTTTAGTTAAAAGCAGAATGTTACCAACTTTAAACATGTTAAACACATCTTACCCTACCACATACACACGTCCAAACGTCTAGCTCAAAACCACAAATAATCTAGACACAAATACACCGACTTCAGTGGTTGGGCAAAATGTTTCAAACTTCATGCGGTTCCAAAGTAACTCTAGAGTCTAGACTTAAACGTACAAGATGTGAGATGTGACCTCTCTGCGTTGTTTCTCATAAGGCTGTTCATTCACAGCGCACTTGTTGCAAAGGAGAACTTTGAATAAGAAAATAAAAGTTACTGACCGTAAATTTCAAACAGGATACATTCACAAAACAAATTACTTCATTTGCAAATCGTGGGCAACTAAAATAAAATCAAAACTATTTGCAGATTATGTATTTCAGTTAAATAATGTTTCAAGAATCTTTCCCCTCTAGAAGGGAATGCGAATCTAAAGGAATATCTTATTCTTATTTGCATTTAATGCAACAAAACCCAAGTCTTTCGCTTTGGTCTGCCGCACAGAACTGCTTTCTTTGGCAACATGCTGCAATAAATCTTGATATCGTATCAATATTTCAAGTCGTTTTTCTCGTACAAGTGCTTCAATGCACTTGATGGGGCCCTTAAAGCTTAAGACCGGACATTGAAGTCCGGCAGCGTCTCCTTAGGCACGGGCAGCAGTACTATGTTAGTGTTGTGCTGGAGGCACTCTGATCCTATTTCCGAGGTGCACAAAGATGCTGGATGAAAACATTGCCAGGCCTGCAATAGGCAACAATATCCTGAGAGGCAGGCAAACAGCATCCGCCATGTATGAAAGAAGTAGGAAGCTATTTAAATTAGGTTTATAAAATTGTGATGGTGCTGGACTAGTAATTTCATGGGATTCTCCTACAATTGAAACAGAACTTCCTATTTTACAGTAATTTAATGGAACTTTACAATGTTTGGGACAAAAGGCAAAAAAGGCCGTTTTTTCGAATATGGAATTAAACCATTACATGTCCTTTCTTCTGCATACAATGTCCCATGCTAGGCACGTATATACGAATTCTAATAATTTTTTTTAAAATATTTTACTTCACTACAGTGTATACCCTAGGCGTTACATTGTACGTTATGCCATGCAGAATATTTCATTATGTTTGATTTGATCATGTGAACTGAGTGCCGTGTTTCATTGACATACCCGAATTGTGGACTATAAAAACTTCGTTGTTCGCTCCACTGTAAAGCTCCTACGCACGCATCGGAATTTTTTAAATACATTGTTTTGTGTTGTAAATTTACCATGCAATACACAGTGAGTTGAATGCAGCAATACACACAGCTCACATACGGAATGTATGAAAAAAAAATATGAACAAAATATTCGCCAACGACATGTGCCATTCAATTCATTCGCCATTCAATGCCATGTAAAATAGTTTGGAAAATTAAATGGAATTATTAAAAAAAAACAACAAAAGTTTAAATACGTCATTTACATACCGCAGCTCTATGTTGCTACCTTTGGTTTTTTTTCCACAAGTTTTAAACAATCCAACCATCATTACTGAATCACGCGCACCGAATAACGCAATGAATGGGAAATTGAATTTTCCCACCGGCGTAAAACTTTCCAAATTCTTGCGATAATTGAAATGCCACCGGCAAATCACATCAGCTTAACGATTTTTTTTCTTTGTGCCCCTTTTTTCCACCACCGGTGTCACCGGTGCGAATTCAATGAGTAGGGATTTCCTCTATGTCATTTCGGTCTATGTCGAGTCTGTAACGCGTTAGATGAGCATGTGCGTTGGAGGAATCTTGCAATCGCTCACACTGTACGCACTGTTCCAGTTTCAATCGTACATAGTTTGTGCGAAATGAAGGATAACCGTATGGGAGTTGACTCTCTTAACAAGGAGTTCAGAATTAATCACAACGTCTATCATGATTTGTCCGTAGCTACAAATACCTATACTAACTTAAGATCTCACAGTATTATGTTAAAGGTAGCTTCACTAATACACAATAAACTCTGCTGTTGTATTACTTTAATCTTTTCGTGGAGGTTTTTTGTATAATGAGAAATTTCAATCGAAAAAGAAAATCAAAAGGTAAATCCTTAAAGGAATTTCTCGCCCGCCTGGCTGATCTTCCTGAGTTTTGTTTCGCAGGTATTCCTAATGCAGACCATTTTACGTAATTAAATATGTGAAAAGGTTCAGAATTATACCGATTGTAAGCATACTAATTCATTCATATTCACATTCTATCCTTTTTCATCGCCTTTAAAGACAACTTTTAACGAAAATGTGTATTTAGAACTGAGCTTAATTTAACGTCACAGAATCAGTGCAGTGTTGCTTCGCATCATTTGCCTCTGCTTTACAGCGCAAAGAACGACTTCATTTTTATCCCTCTACCATAAACGTTCAGACCGCCACCAAAGCCGATTATATCAATCTAATATATTCTCATTTTCCGTCGCTTTCAAAGCAGTTTCCCTGTGCACAAGCTTGTTGCACAAAGCTATCGTAGTGCTCGGTGCAGTCGCATTGCTTCTGCCTTTGTGGTTTTTGTAAGCAATGTTTATACCTTCATGAGATTTTACCCATTTGCATTTATGACTTGGTTAACTGCAATATACACAATAAAAGTTTACAAAAAATACCTGAACATAATGATAATATCACGTGCATTTAATGCTAAATTATCAACACATTAGCGGTGAAAAGGAAAAAAATATTCATATAAGAAGTAAGGATAGTTTTTTTACATTTTCATCAAATAAACGTTATGCTTGAATAAACTTTATTCCACTGCGATCGATAGCGTTGTACCTGGTTATTACTTTACCGTACAATTATGTCTCTAACAAGTGGAAACTACTGAGTGGCAAAGTTTTTCTTTGCTTGACATTGCCTGAAACAACACAAAAAAATACCCTGCAACAGACCCACGAATGAACCACAATGTTCCATTGTCTTCATTGTGCTGAGCAGTAGTTGTACTGCAAAGAGACTTTTCCATCCAAGTAGCCGGTCGGTGGGTTGGATGAACTTCTTTCAATTATGACAGTCTCTTTCAGTGATATTGCACCTGGGTGCCTTTCTCCGTGAGTATTGTTTACTTTTTTTTCCCAACACTACAATGTGCTCATTCCAGCAGACTAGTTTTAAACATTTCTCACCCGATCCCTCTCCGCAAATATAATAGAAGTGGCGTTATTATCCCCAACGGCTTAAGGAGTTGTAATTAACTTAAACCATCTCTTCTAATAACTGAACAAACCTCAGCAATGCTTCCCCTTTTGTTCACTCTCCCGTAGCATAATTACCAAACAAATGAATCAATCTCAAATGAGCGACAAAAGTTGCCGTACTTTTCACTACCACTTTCCACTGGTTCCAATTAAAAAAGCATCAGAGTGTGCAACCGGCGAAAGGGAAAACCGAAACGGGAAAGCTAATTTTCGTTCGTTTTGCCGCAGTGAAATTGATGCCTTGATGAAGATGTTGGCACCTGGTGTGAATCGCACAGCACCAGCGTCAACATCGTCAATTCGGACGATAAACGGGTAAGCAATCTGTTTAATTAACAGCAAACTCAATTTAATAATTCAACCGTTCCCTACCTGAAGCGAAGAGCTTTTCACTCACAAAACAAAAGCAAAGATTTAAAGCAGGTTCGCGCTGCCGCACTTGCAAACCGTTCCACTTTAAGTGGGAAACTTGTTCATTTTAAAGAACATTTGCACGATTTCTCGCTTCGTAACTGTGTAATAGTCAATGCTCAACCACCTTTAGTACAACCATTCCCATTCGGGCGGCGTGTTTTGTTGAATCTCTTTCTGGTGCCGCAAAATCACAACCGTTTGCCACCGCTTCCCATTACAAAAGGGGAAGGAAAAACTGCACATACTTGCAGAAAACACTATCAAACCATACTGCGGTGTACTTGAGCGCCGGCAGCCGTGTGGTTACGCGGCTGAACCAAGTGCCATAAAACCAAACCGGTAATCGATGCCAAAGCGTTCTCATGCGAACGTAACGGACCACGGACCGTGGTTGGTGGTATTTCGAAAGATTGCTTATTCTGTCTAGACTCGGCGGTGATGGGAAAATTGGAATTCTTACCGCCCGATCGGCGAGATCCGGTGTTGTTACAAAGAATTTCCACCGTAGCAGCGTATTATCTTCTGCACCATTTGCTGGGCACGACACAGCATCACTATCGAACTTTCTGACATGATGTGGTGTGGCATCCAACAGGCTTGGGGATCATTTTCATCCAAAATCAAGCCGTTCCTTTCCAGAGCACGTGTAGGGTGGAAATTTGACGAAGATACGCGTCGAAAACAACGAAGATATCTTAGACCAAATGTTCTTCGTCGGTTAAAGACTTTCACGGGACCACAGAAACTGTTTTGTTCGACCAGACAGACCAATGCGTGTATTTCATATTTTTACATAATTATTTGGTTATCGATTGCGGAATAACGTGTCAGGTAGCTACAATTAAAAATTTCTCCAGTAAATTAAAACGATTATAAATTATACGAACGATTACCCGTTGCTATCCGACAATTTTGAATTGCTTACTTTACTCCACAGTTCAACCAAAAACATACGCAAAAGGTTGTATAAACATCCCCCAACTGGACTTTTTGTTTGAAAAGGTCTCATCAAACATAATGCATCCTTGAAACGGTACTAAGAACCACAATAAAGTACCACAGATCAACGGAATTGACCCACGGAAATATAAACACGTTTTCTACTTTGCTAAGGCCCGTTTCCTGCTAGAATGCTCTTTTCACGAGGATCGTAGAATTTTACACCTTCCTTCGAAACTTTATTTACGGTCTATAAATTTTAAGGACTGCACAAAAACAATGCAAAAACCCACTTCAATAGGTTTAATCTTTGGTTATTGTACGTTGTTTTTTTTTTCAGCAATCACTTTCACGGGTGAAGGGAAGTTTGTTTCCCATTTCTCCAACCAGTTGGCACTTGTTGAAAGCATCCTAACGGTAAGCGGGTGCCAGCCCATCCAGAAGTGGTAAAGAGGGTATGTCCCTATCAAGAACACATGATAAGAAGCATCTTCAAACTGCTTTCAAGTTCCTGCAGCATTCTTTCTGATGTTGTGCGTCCGATAAATTTCATTTTGTTATTCTACGGAATTAGGCAAACGTTTCGCTTTGTCTTTCGGGTCGTTTCCATCAAAATATTTAAGCATCAAACGAAACACTAATACCATCCATTGAAAGCTACTTGGAAGCCATAACAGGCAACAAATTTGTCAACAAATTGAAGCGTAAAACAGGTTTCACTGTGGGAAAACGCGCGTTTTTATGGACCCGACTTTGCCGGAAAAGGTGCAAAAAGTGTTCCATCGCGTTAAATTACACCTTTAAAACATTCTCAGTTTGTCGTTGTCAGCAAATGGGTAAAATTTTTTCACATTGAAAACATTAAGCTCTTAACATACAATAATTTCCAACACTTTAACTATCCATGGAGACGCCCAGTACTTAACGTAAAGTGATGGAGGTGCCCATCGTGGGATAAGTTTTATTAAAAATATTTCACCTTCATTTTTACAAAGTTTAATGCGCACAAATCAAAACATTCTCAGTTTGTCGTTGTCAGCAAATGGGTAACATTTTTTCACATTGAAAACATTAAGCTCTCAACATACAATAATTTCCAACACTTAAACAATCCATGGAGACGCCCAGTACTTAACGTCAAGTGATGAAGGTGCCTATCATGTGACAAATTTTATTAAAAATATTTCACCTTCATTTTTACAAAGTTTAATGCGCACAAATCAAAACATTCTCAGTTTGTCGTTGTCAGCAAATGGGTAACATTTTTTCACATTGAAAACATTAAGCTCTCAACATACAATAATTTCCATAACACTTTAACTATCCATGGAGACGCCCAGTACTTAACGTAAAGTGATGGAGGTGCCCATCGTGGGATAAGTTTTATTAAAAATATTTCACCTTCATTTTTACAAAGTTTAATGAGCACAAATCAAAACATGAATCAGGTTAAATTTTGTTGGGTAATGTACGCCTTATTCGCTTTAAGCACATTTTAAAAACACACAATAACTTGCTCCGTTAGACGTACCATAATGCGGTTTTGCAATCGTTGCTAGCCTGCCCTGTGCCTGACCACAACACAAATTGTCAATTAACACAACAGACGCTGTCAGTGAGCCACGCACCAAAGAACTTATTCAGAATTTAATAAAGTACAAACAAAAAACCTCACCCATCACCTGATGTTCCACGGCGCGATCGGTAAACGAACGGCATCGAGCATGAGATGCTCTGGCGGACAGTTTTAATCCTCACTACTGTAACCGCATTGATAACCACAGACACATACACCTCACACAACCTTATTGGTAAACCGATAAACAATTTTGCGATGAAAAATAACAGCATCGCACAAAGGCTGGCCACCTGCAACTGGATTTCAGTTACAGTTTCGCATAAGCAGTGTGAGCAGTATTTTAATTCACTATGTTTTGTTCACAGAATCAGTAAAAACATGCACATGATGTAATTCACCGAACACAGCACAACTCTTAAACATGTTTAAAGGTAATCACTGCTCCCAATCAGCTCACTACTTCCGTGAACAATTCAATTCATCAACTTCACACAATTTATTTCGTTTAACTAACACACATATTCCCCACTTCCCGTCATGAAAGCATAATGTTACCCACGCGAACAATGCTACCTGTTTAATTAAATTACTGTGATCTCCCGTTCCTGGCACCGTACTCTTTAATCATAACACATCCCGGAACGCAATCACACTCATACACCAAATACATATACAGGGAGTCCATCAAATAATGAGATAATCTACCGAAACTCCCTGTACAGAATGCTACAGTACGCTCCAGCCGATTGGAACAGTCTTCGTGGTGAGATTAATAATAGGACGGCAAAATGTCATAGCATTTCCGGTTCCGTAACACCTTCGCTTGTGCTGTAATTGTGCTACTGATGTACGAACAGTCTGGTTCTCATTTGGGCTCAAGCTCAAGATTAATCGTACCCTCAACCACTCTGAGTGTCAGTTTGAAAATGCGTGAAAATGGAGGAGACTGAATGTGCTTCTGAGCGACCTGTTCCCCTTTTCATCTGCCCACACACACGAAAAACCCTTACCCAAGGTCAGACAGGTAACTCACGTTTTCTCCGTTTAAAATTTCCTCCAAACGTATCCACTCAGTTTGACACTCACGCACCGCAAGCGAGACAGGAAACGTTTGTTTACGTTTTGATGAATGCTTTGCTGAGTGATCTCGCTCTCGCTCTCTCTCAGCACTCACTACGAGCTGAGAAAAGCTCGAGGTTGAGATCCTTGAGGTTGAGAAGAGAGCGTGTTCCCTGCTGATTGTTTGATTTTCATCCGTAGATACCGTTGTTCAAAGCCAATAACCGTAAGAAGCACCGCAAGGGTAAACAGTCTACGTTATGTTTGAATTGGAATAAATGAATCAGATAGTCATTCATCGTTGGTTTTTAATCCATCCATTGACGTGTTCACAAAGATAACATCCAAAAATACTCCTGCGTTAAAAAGCATGCCGGGCAGCAGGTCCTGTTCGATTCCAGCAACAGGGGCTTCGGGCAAACTTTCTAAACTACTTATCGATGCTTCACATTGAAGGACCTTATCAACCTATCTACCATCTTTTCCCTCCACAACTTTATGGCCCTTCCAGCGCATACATAATCGCGTAAAATTAGCGACAGTGTCGTAGAACAGTACAAACAGCATTATTAACTTATGCACACATCCACGCTCCACGTCAAACGATATCGTCGGCATCATCTGAACGAATATGCCATTCAAGCACCCACCAACACGGAACGCTAAAGCGGCGATAGCATCGAAACAGATTATGTTGTGCGCTGCTCAGATGTGCGAAATTTTCCATCTGCACATGCAAACTGTGACTCGAAGCCATAATGTCAATCCAATAACTTTTTCATCCATCCACCATCCACCAGCATTCGCCATCGCTGTAATCTGTGTACTGCACCGCAACGAAACAGTGCTCCATGTGCGCCACCTGGGTCGATCTGTGGTCCACGGTTTTTTTAAACGTTGTGTCCGAGTTTTGATATTATTCAGCACTGCGTCTACCTTTTTATGGGTTGAATTCTCCGCGCACGTGACGGACCCAACTAAAGGACACTTTTGCTCACGCATCCCTTTTCGTTTGGTACTGTGTATCTGCTAACGTTGGTTTTATATTATTTTTACACAATACAAAAGATTCCCGCATGAAACTAAGCTAACTCCGCTCCCGAGAGTGTACCACAAGTGTTAGGGCTTACTCACGAGGGAATTATGGTGAAGGGCTGTGCTAAAAGTCTTAATCCAACATATACAAAATGGAACGCATACCAGTGGATGCCCCGCCGTACCCATTTCTCGGCGCATTCTGTGACCGATGGGACCACTAGGACGGTGCTTCAGTGTGCTATAAAATAAACAAGATGTACACGTTTCATGTGCAACGCAGATAAGTTTGTATTCAAATGCATGCATGCATGTATGCATCGTTGATAGTGGGGCTACTCTTTTTTGTGACGCCAGTGCAAGACCATTTTGAAAGATGGGAAGGAAAGGGAACAGGGAAAGCGTGGGTCACACACAAAGGGGCAAATGTTTGGTCGTCCCGGGTCGACCCAAAGACCAACTTGCTCTTGATTTTAGTTTTATATCTTTCGATTTGTTAGCGTGTGTGTGTGTGTGTGTGTACGGTTTGTGGGTCGAAATGTTCTCGCGCTCCATTCGAAGGGAAATAAAACGAAACTCCGGCAGTGATAAAACAACCGGAACTACTACATGTGTACGGGTTTTGGGTACGGCGAGCGAGCAGAAACATTGCGACGGGGCTCTTTTCCCGGTGACAAAACGCAACGACGCGTCACATCATCATGATGATGGCAGAAGTTTGAAGAACGCTCGTATTCGTAGTTTGAGAATATTGTGAAAGT
The DNA here is from genome assembly GCF_943734755.1 of Anopheles moucheti. Lineage (NCBI taxonomy): Eukaryota > Metazoa > Arthropoda > Insecta > Diptera > Culicidae > Anopheles > Anopheles moucheti. The sequence goes on along the minus strand of NC_069141.1, from coordinate 33,806,418 downwards.
TTCCTTCTTGGTCAAGTTGATAAGTACGGGGCAAAGTGTCGGATGTGTCTTTCTGTAAGTAGCATTGCCACAAATATTCTTGATATATGTTTATTCCATCAAAATGATCTCCAATTTATTAAACTAAACAAATTATTGCTCTTATTTAAACATTTTTTTTACAGCAAAACGTGCAAAAGTGCAACCGAAAAAAAACCATCAAAGTCAGAAAACATTCACAAAAGTTTGCCATGTATATGTCCTTTGTCAGTAACCCCCGATTTACGGTTACCCCCATTTGACTTTTACCATACAGCACGTCGATTTTTTACGACTCTGCCTCTGACAACAGCAAGCAGTACAGAGGATCGTAAACTATAGACAGAACAAAACAACATGCAATAAGCAGATACACCCAAACGAAACGATGTCGGCAATCATCGTCAGGAAGGGTCGATTTTCTATTCGCTTGCCCTTTTTCACCGTGCCTCGCATTCGAACGAACGGTTCGAACCGTACCCTAAGGTCATAAAGTGCCACGACGTGCAGTGCATGAGCCGGCACTGCTCGGTGCCGCTCACCAGCGAAGAAGATGTAACCCGATGGCCCATTTTGACTGTGCTTGACGTCTAAGCTACACGCCGAGCGTGTGTTTGATGGCCTCCCGCTTGTCGATGGTGAAAACATTCAACACGCCTAAATGTGGTGGGAAAAGCCAAACCATGGGTTTGAATGTCAATTGATCGCGCCACCGAGGGAATACATCTCGCTATTCTTGCGGCGCTGGTAACTTGTTTCAAGCCACGAATCAAACGCTCATCAGCCCATTTGAAAGCGAAGCTTCCTGCCAAACGTCACGGCCTTGCAGAGTGCAAGTGTATGAAGTACCAGAATTGATTTTCCTCTCATCGGGTCAAGAAGCTTACTGAGAAGAGCTTTGCATCTCGAAAACCGCACCAATCGCGCTTCCGATCACCGCTCGGCAGATGCATAAATGATTGCCGTCAAATAATTAAACCAACTGCTGGTACCCCGGTCAACTGGATGAAGGTGAATGATTGCATCCACTCGGGTTTTGATCAATTATTCAACCAACATCCGACGCCGACAGGCGAGTCTATTTGAACGGTGAATGCCGCATTGGCAGAGAGACAGCTGCAGTTGTAGCATAACGGCACAGTTAACACTAATCAAGCCATATTGATTCTTCGGTATTTAATACAGATATTCAAGATATTCTAAAGATATAAATGTACGATCTACAAAACAAACTACTCTCGGTTAATTTTCAGTTTATTTTTTATGTGTTTTATTGCAGGCATCAAATAAGAAAAAATAAGGGCTTTGTCGAATCATCGAATACTTTAATAACGTAACTACATAAATACACACTCAACCATATTTGCACGATTCAAGTGAGTAAATTTAAATCACCAACTGTTTGTATTACTACAGCCAACTGTTACTACTGGTACTGACCACTGTTTATATTACTATTACAAGGTCCAACCTTAACCAATTTCAACATTCCCATTCAGCCCATCCAATACGACTTTTGTATGATTGGGGTTTGATCGATTATTCTGCAAATATTGACACAGAGTGAAGGCAAAGGACGAGAAATTCCAGCGTCGTGCGTTTCAAATGTGTCCAGCAGATAAAGCTTCATTTCAAAGTTTACCAGTTCCGCCTACAACCGAACCCAGCGAATCGGAGAATGGTATACATAATGCGAAAATTAAACAACTGCGCGTCCTCGTGCCACCAGCTTTTGCAGCTACTGCCGTTGCTGCCGCTTGGTAATGTGTAATTAGAATGGACGTAAGTTTGATCATTTCCTTTAAAGCTAGATTTATGGTGAAAAAACCTGCCGAAAATGAGCACTAGCTTTGAATGATTTCTAAATTTAAATTATCGCTCAAAAACACACACAGGGAAAGCTAAAGGTAAGCGGCTTCCTGTACATTGTACGACGGGTACATTAATTACCACTCCTAAACGTTTCCAAATGTAAAGAGGGAAAGTCAGAACGTGCCTCATTTTGGGACAATTTTTATGAAGGCACTTATAGACACGTGCCTCTTCCGGACGCGTTCGCTCGTAGCTAAGTGACAAAAAGCCTCTTTTTCGCTTCTTTCCCTCTTGCTACTGGATTCAGTATGGTAAAAATAAGCATCATGTCTAAGGGGAATAAAAAGTACCGGTCTCAAGTGATCTTATGATTTCTTTTCTACAATCAATGGAAGATATTGAATTACCGGTGTGTTTCTAGTGCAACATGTTACATGTGACTGCTAAGCAGTATTTTTAAAATGGAAGCTTTTCAAGGTGTTACTAAATTGATAAGTCACTGTGATAACATTCTTTTCAAAAAATTATTCTTCACAACAACAAAAGACTGCAGACTGCTTGATTTTTTATAATGAGAAACAAATATTTTGTTTTTATACAACACATTAATTCTATTTGCAAGTACTGTCACCATACACCATTTCATAACTATAACTTTAACAATTTACGTTAACCCATTTCTCTGTCTCCCAAACCTAGCGAACTTTCCCAACAAACAAGCAATGTATATACACACACATGTAGCATATCTGCTATACAGTCTTAAAAACATTCACCCCATGTCTTATGTTGAAATTCACCCCATGCTCCTCTATCAAGATATTAGAACCAGAACTGCAATAAACAATTAACGCAAATAGCATAAACCTCAGGCGCAATTAAATCAAACATTAATCGCTCACAAGTTACAGGTACTCATTCAATGCACACAAGTTGCAGGTACAAACCCAATAGGCAAAACATAAAAAACATACACCATAGAAGCGTCGACCGCGCAAAGAGCTTACGCAAACCCAATCCATACCCGATCAATACGCAGCGTCAAAAAAAACCCCATCGCGATCTCATTGCAAGACAGCACAGGTGCGCTTCACGCCAGAGTTGCAACCTTTGCAATATAGCAATAGACCCTATTGCTTGACTTGGTTCAAGTTAACAACAGGAAACGACCTGTCCATACATAGCTTATATGAAACAGAACTAAGCCGCCCAATAAATAAGAACTAGAACTCAAGAAAACAATTAAACCAACCAATCAAAATTCAGACAAACAAAAGCATCAAATTTCAACTAGTTCGATATCTAGGTTAATGGAAAATTCCATCAAATTTGTACTCACGATGTTTACCCGTAATTATGTTATAAAATAAAGATTGACAATTGACTAGGCAGTCACTCGGAGGCACTCGCAGCTACGTGCACACGCTGTTACTGTCGTAGTTGATCGTTATGCTCAACTAAAGAAGTCTAGTGTTTTATTGGGGACTCCGTCCCAATCCGTACTGAAAGAAATGTAGACCTATACATGGTGTGTTGTCCCGTGGTGATCACGTATGACCGTGTTGTATCTATGGGACAAGCAGTTATATTACATGGCAACCGTGACCATAAGCTGCAATCGTCGGAAAGAAAAACGCATCAGTGATCGACCTAAAACGAGCGATGAAAAGTGTTGAAAAAAAAATTTGACAAGTACAGTGCCCGTGGCATTCGTCTGTGGTCTTCAGAATGTAAAGTGTAAGATAAATGTGCAGTTATAGTATGATCAGCGGGAATCGACTAGTACGAGTGTAACAGAAAAAAAACATTACGTGGATTGAACGCTACGTCGCAAGTGCAGAAATAGGAGATCCAAAGTGAAACATGGCAAATGAGTAGCGGAGAAACAGACTAGGTGCATACAAAATCGTTTAGCGACAAATCTCGACGGATGCTAGACAAATTTGAGAACCGTAGTTGTAACATGAAATGAGTTTAATCTGCAATCTTGCAATGGAAAAGTGCGTGAATTCAATTATAAATCGCTGGATGTGAGTCTAGGGAACCAATCATTCTGCATAGAATTATAGACTTGTTATTGAGAACGGATCATAAATGACAGACGTGACAAACACTTTATTCGGTGTGTAAAAGAGCCAGACGTTCACTAGTAGCGAAACACTAAAAATGACATACAACGGCAGTGTAACGTTTTTAAGAAATCAGATTATTACAGTGTAATATGTATAATTGCAATGGTGCGCAGAAAATGTGTAAACGACGTATAAAAAATTTCATCTCGCTTAGTGAAAGATATGTGCAAGATGATACATGCAAGTAGTATGTACACAAAATTCGAGTGCGGTTATTCCGAAATGAATAGTGACAGAGAAGATACAGTGACAGTGAAAGTGATACTAAAAACAATGAAATAGTACTGGTGAAGGCAGAACAACCCAGTGTTAAGAAGAACAGAGCAAGTGGAAAAAAGACGGTGACTTTAATCTAATAATAGTGGAAACTGCTAGAAAAGTGAAGTGAAAGTAAAATGCAGAAGGAAGTCAGAGTGTCGAAAACAGGGAAACTTCAATTTATCACAATGTTCGACAAATTCGACCATAACCCTTCGTTTAGTGGGGACGCCCAAGTAAAAGTGATGAACATTTTAGAAAATCACAGTCAAGCCCACGAGAACCATGATTGGAAACTGTGGTTAATCGTAATATTGTGTGTGTGTCAACTAGTATATGCACTATGGAAAGCATATAAAGTAATAATGAAAAAACAGACTGTAAGAGCAATACAAATTGCAAACGCAGCCCGAGTGTAAATCGACAATGGGCATAAGACACCTATAGTGTAGTAAAACAAGTAAAAAAAAGTAAAAACTAGTGGAAGGCGAGACCACGGATCATAAACTTGACCGGCGGGATCCCAAGAGACAGGAGTCTCCAACGTAGAAGAAATACATGTACATATGGATGAGGATTATCCGGAACAGCTACAAGCGACGAGGATGACATCGAGCACCATCAAACACGCTACATTGAGTAAAGTATGAAATAAGCGATTTTTATATTAAAATGAAATCAGAAATAATCATAAACAAAAGTTAAAGGTCATGCAAAAAGTAAACGATTCAGTAACGGGCGCAAATGGACATTATCGACAATTATATACACAGGTTGAAAAACATTTTAAGCAACTTTAAAAAAGCACCTAATCGACGATACAGGCATTCTACATTAACCAATAGATTGCGCGAAGTAAAATTAGTATATAACAACATTATAACATTAGTAGACGACTTGGAGGAAGATAAACAAAAGTTTGCACTAAAAGTAGCAAGAGAAATTGTTGCTAATATCAGAGCAATTATATTACAAAAACTAGAAGGAACAAAATTAATATCGTTTAAAGCAATTGCATTAATAATTTTAAAACTTGTAACTTGGAATAAAAAAGCAAAGATGGCTAATCTCGATATGAAAACAGCCACAGCATTGGTACAGGTATACAATGGAGAGGCTGACAAATTAAACACTTTTATTGATTCAGCACATCTAGTGAAAGATTCTATACCAGTTGAACAAGAAGCAATGCTAGTAAGATTCCTAAAAACAAGATTAGCAGGTAAAGCAAGAATTGATTTACCACAAAGTATAGTAACTTTTAAGGAACTAATAGAAGATGTCAAAAGCAGATGCGAGGAAAAAACAGATCCTCACAAAATCATAGCAGAACTAAAAGCGGTTAAGAAAAGGGAACCGAAAGCAATGTGTGACGAGATAGAACTACTCACAATGAAATTGAAAGAAGTCTACCTACAGCAAGAAATACCAAGCAAAATAGCAAACGAAATGGTAATCAAAGTAGGAGTAGATACCCTCATAGAAAAAAACTACAAACCAAGAAACAAAAACATTACTGAAAGCCAGACCCTTTACCTCAATATCAGAAGCAGTACACAAACTGCTAGAAAATGAAAGCGCAACCACGCACGCTCAAGTGCTATACAATAGGCAAAATAGATACACACCCCGTTTCCACTCTCAAAACAGCTACCAATCGCGATTTAGTAGTAATAACAACTACAATAACAGATATCCACAAAACAATTACGAAAGGCCCCGAAACCCTAACAATAGAATGCGAAACAGCGACAATTACAGACGCAATTTTTCGCAAAATCATCAACAGAACAGGTACAGGAATGGAGCATATAGTTCCAATCCTCGAAACATGGGATATAACAACCCAAGAGACAGGCTAGCTATAACCCATTACAACGGGAATAACACCAATGCTAGACGAGTCTACATTTCTCAAGAGGAACAAGAGGCCGAAAATTTTTGGAGACAGAATTCTAGATTGAATTCCAATATGGCCCAAAGCAGAGAAACTTACCTTAGCAACAGAAGTAACAATTTTTTAGAAGATCGAACACAGTCCACAACAGATTGCCAATCCTTGCAGTAAATTTATCTGCATGTAACTATGTCAAAATAAAACTTGATATGGCTAATGATGAGTATTCAACTCTCATTGTGGACACAGGAGCTGACATATCACTATTTAAAGTTGATAAAGTCAAACCTAAACAACAAGCATATACGGACGAAAGAATAAATCTGACCGGAATTTCAAACAAAACAATCAGCACTCTAGGCACAACCATGACTAAAATACATTTTGAAAATAACTCATTAGAACATAAATTCCATTTGATAACGAAAGATATTGAATTAAATGCAGACGGAATTCTAGGAAGAGACTTTTTTACAAAACACAGATGTAACATTGATTATGAACACTGGTTATTAAATTTCATGCATGAAGGAGAAACAATCTCACACCCAATCGAAGACAATAGAGAAAGAAATTTTATGCTACCAATGCGAAGTGAGGTAGTACGCAGGATTTATTTACCAACATTGACAGAAGATTCAATAATTTTCTCTCAACAAATCCAAGCAGGTGTATTTTGCGGAAATACAATTATTTCCAAAACTAATCCATTTGTAAAATTTATAAATACAACTAACGAAAATGTAGTCATCAATGAAAATAATTTTTTCCCTACAATAGAACCACTGAGAAATTTTTACATCCTAAATACAACTCGTAGTGAGCCAATGAAAGATATTAGCCGTCTTAACAGTATTGTAGAAACCATCAAGATTGAAAACATTCCTACATATGCACAGAACGAATTTAGAAAAATCATAAATACATATTCAGATATTTTTTGCACCGAAAATGATCCAATCACTACAAACAATTTCTATAGTCAGGACATAATATTTAAAGATAACATTCCATCCTACATACCCAATTACAAACAGATTAATTCTCAAACTGAAGAGATAAACAAACAAGTCCAAAAGTTGTTACAAAATGACATAATAGAACATTCTGTATCATCTTACAACTCACCGATCCTTTTGGTACCAAAGAAATCGGATGACGTTAATAAAAAGTGGAGATTAGTCGTAGATTTTCGACAATTGAATAAGAAAATCCAACCAGACAAATTTCCATTACCACGGATTGACACTATACTGGATCAACTAGGAAGAGCCAAGTACTTTAGTACTCTAGACTTGATGTCAGGCTTTCACCAGATCCCTCTCGAAAATGACTCACGCAAGTTTACAGCATTCTCAACCCCGTCTGGACACTTTCAGTTTACCAGAATGCCATTTGGATTGAATATTAGTCCAAATAGTTTTCAGAGAATGATGGCGATAGCCATGGCCGGGCTAACACCAGAACTTGCTTTTGTATATATAGACGATATAATCGTTACTGGATGTAGTGTAAAGCATCATATCAGTAATTTAGTTAAGGTTTTTGATAGACTTAGGAAATATAATCTAAAACCTCATCCGAATAAGTGTAGATTCTTTAAAACAGAAGTAACATACTTAGGTCATAAAATAACAGATAAGGGAATTTATCCGGATGACGCAAAATTTGATACAATCAAAAGCTATCCTATTCCAACCAATGCAGACGAAGCAAGACGTTTTGTCGCATTTTGTAATTATTATCGTAAATTTGTACAGAATTTTGCTAAGATTGCAAAACCCATCAATAAATTAATTAAGAAAGATGTTAAATTCGAATGGACCCATGAATGCCAAGAAGCTTTCGATAAATTGAAACAAACTCTACTTTCACCTACAATTTTGCAATACCCAGATTTTACCAAACAGTTTATAATTACCACAGATGCATCGGATATGGCATGTGGTGCAGTACTATCACAAATTACGAATGGAAACGATTTACCAATCGTGTTTGCGAGTAAAAGTTTCACACCAGGAGAAAAAAATAAGCCAATTATCGAAAAAGAGCTTACTGCTATACACTGGGCAATCAATTATTTTAAGCCTTACGTTTATGGTCGAAAATTCAAAATACGAACAGACCATAGACCACTTGTATATTTATTTGGTATGAAAAACCCTACTTCTAAGTTAACTAGAATGAGATTAGATTTAGAAGAATTTGATTTTGAAATAGAATTTTTAGCGGGAAAAGCTAATGTTGCAGCAGATGCACTCTCAAGAATAGTACTTGATTCTGAGGAATTAAAAGCATCAATCCCCAAAAACAAAGAAGCCGCTCAAACCATACCAATAAAAAGTACGATATTAATGGTAACAACCAGAGCAATGACAAACCAGAAACGAAACGAAACAAAAAAGGAGTGTCATAAAAAGGAAGATAACCAATCGCGGATTGATCAACCAGCGATGTGGCAAACAGATAAACCCACAGAGGTATCCAAACTATTGAAACTAAAGTCGACAAAAACAATGAAAGGAATAGAACTCGAAATATATAATCACAAAGAGAATAAAGCGCTAGGGTCGATAATAATCCCCATAAAAGAAAATTCACATGGAAATGGAAGTCAAACATTAGAGTTTGCTCTTCTAAAAATGTGTAAAATTGCAAAACGATATAAAAGAAACAAAATAGCTATGTCTAATGAAGACATCTTATTCAAATATTATTCCCATGAAACCGTAAAGGAAATTGCCAACAAATCCATTTCAGGTTGTAACATCATTCTGTACATTCCAACTAGATGGATAACAGAAAGGGAAGAAAGGCTGAGAATAATCAACAATTATCATATGACCCCTTCGGGAGGACATATAGGCCAATACAGACTATATTTGAAATTAAGAGAAAAATACAGATGGAAAAATATGAAAGAAGACATAAAAAAGTTTGTGAGAAATAGTCAAGCATGCATAGTTAATAAGACAAATAGGCATACGAAAGAGGAAACAGTTGTGACGACAACTCCCTCGAAACCATTTAGCGTAATTTCAATAGACACAGTAGGACCATTACCCAAAACCGACAATAATAATCGTTACGCAGTAACAATTCAATGCGAACTCACTAAATATGTAGTAATAATACCGATTATTAACAAGGAAACAAATACAATAGCAAGGGCTTTAGTCGAAAATTTTATTCTTACTTTCGGAAACATCTTAGAAATGAAATCAGATCAAGGATTAGAATACAATAACGAAATTCTTAGCAAAATCGCTGAAATTTTAGAATTAAAACAAACTTTTGCAACAGCATACCACCCACAAACAATAGGATCTTTGGAAAGAAATCATAGATGTCTCAACGAATATTTAAGATCATTTTCCAATGACCACCATGATGATTGGGATAATTGGACAAAATTTTATGAATTCGTTTACAACACCACAACCCATACAGACACCAACTATACTCCATTTGAATTAGTTTTTGGCAGAACAGCTCATTTACCCCAAGAAATATACAAACAAAAAGTAGATCCAATTTATAATATTGAACAATACTATAATGAAATGAAATTCAAGCTTCAAAAATCACACGAAATAGCCAGAGGAAATCTTATAGCTGCAAAAGAAAAAAGAAAAGTTGCATTCAATGAAAAATTAAACCCTATACACATTAAGATAGGTGATAAAGTATACCTATCAAATGAAAACAGAAAAAAATTAGATCCATTATACATAGGACCATTCATAGTAACAAAAATTGAGAATACTAATTGCACCATTAGAAATAGTACCACACAAAAGGAAACAACAGTACATAAAAACAGGTTAATTAAATATACAGGAGAATAACTTCAATCATTATCATTCATTACGTTATTCTACTAAAAGGGGGGAGGTGTAGCATATCTGCTATACAGTCTTAAAAACATTCACCCCATGTCTTATGTTGAAATTCACCCCATGCTCCTCTATCAAGATATTAGAACCAGAACTGCAATAAACAATTAACGCAAATAGCATAAACCTCAGGCGCAATTAAATCAAACATTAATCGCTCACAAGTTACAGGTACTCATTCAATGCACACAAGTTGCAGGTACAAACCCAATAGGCAAAACATAAAAAACATACACCATAGAAGCGTCGACCGCGCAAAGAGCTTACGCAAACCCAATCCATACCCGATCAATACGCAGCGTCAAAAAAAACCCCATCGCGATCTCATTGCAAGACAGCACAGGTGCGCTTCACGCCAGAGTTGCAACCTTTGCAATATAGCAATAGACCCTATTGCTTGACTTGGTTCAAGTTAACAACAGGAAACGACCTGTCCATACATAGCTTATATGAAACAGAACTAAGCCGCCCAATAAATAAGAACTAGAACTCAAGAAAACAATTAAACCAACCAATCAAAATTCAGACAAACAAAAGCATCAAATTTCAACTAGTTCGATATCTAGGTTAATGGAAAATTCCATCAAATTTGTACTCACGATGTTTACCCGTAATTATGTTATAAAATAAAGATTGACAATTGACTAGGCAGTCACTCGGAGGCACTCGCAGCTACGTGCACACGCTGTTACTGTCGTAGTTGATCGTTATGCTCAACTAAAGAAGTCTAGTGTTTTATTGGGGACTCCGTCCCAATCCGTACTGAAAGAAATGTAGACCTATACATGGTGTGTTGTCCCGTGGTGATCACGTATGACCGTGTTGTATCTATGGGACAAGCAGTTATATTACACACATACAGCCCCCCAACAAGCAGCACTGCTGCTTAACATGTTTATCAACGTATGTAATTATATTTCCACCATAAACTATTCGTGCTCGAAGGAAAACCTTGAACGTTCCTGTCATCCACCAAAGCCCGGCCAACCACTGTCACAACAGCAAGTGTGCAAACTCCGGCATCGCTCCAGTGAAACAGCAGAGCAAACGAAACGTCGCCTGCACTGGTACGGCACCGGGAGCTTGTTGTTTTATCTAATTTTCTTCCAGCACTCTGCCGCTTCCAGCCATCATTGCGCTATGCTCAAAGGAAGACGCCAAAGTTCCCCGTCCCCGAATGCATCAAAACCGGTGCGGGAAGAAAATTTACTTACGCCACTCGGAAGCACCAACACATCAGTTCCGGACAGTTGGTGGGTTTTGGGTGGCATTAATTTCCGCTACGTACGCAGTCTAACCGTTCCACCTGCTGTTCGGTCGGTTTTGCTTCCGGACCAAACAAAAGCCAAGCGGATATTGCCATATATTGCAAATATGTTTTGCACAACGCTACCGAATGGTAAAAAGAAAAGTCCTCCCAATCGGGGAATTATTGGTATCAAATTAAAGAAGAAAAAAAACAGACATCAACTGCTACTTCAACTGCTTCTGCACTTCTTCAGTCATTATGGTGAATTATGTCGCTCGATTGCGTTCATTAGTGTGTCTCGTTCCGTCTTCCTGCTTCCTTCACACTCGATGCTGGATTGTTGTACGTTATCCTCCCACTGTAATTCTATTTATTATTCAATTAGTTTAACCATTTGTGTCTTCCTTATCGTGTCCGTATCATCTGCATAAGCATGAGCACAACTCCCCCCGCGAACGAAATCCGAACGAAACGCGAATGAGGAGCAAAAGCGTTGTAAATCGTAGCAAGTAATCACAATTCCAAGAAATCAATTAGCATCCAGCCGGATGTACGTCCGGAGGTTCATATCATGCTGTACCGCATTATGCCAGAACTCGTGCAAGAAAGAAGTTCCTGGTATTTGTTCCGTAACTACATATGCTGGCGCCCCATCGAGAAGCAAAAAACAAGCATCTGATAGCCAGATAGTGGTAAGCGATTCTAAATCGAAACATGAGCTTTGTTCCCTTCCGTTGGGTTCGTCCTTAATTCCCAACCATAACAACATTAGGCGTGACGGGCCGGTTTTATTATCTTTCTTGGCAATCTTTTCTTCTGCCAGTGATTGACAACGATGGATAAGGGGGAGGGAGCATTGCAAAAGTTTACCCATAAAACAATGGGAAGTTATTCATGGAAGAAAGTCAACGGTTCGTGTTAAAAGTGATGGATTTTATGGTACATTAATGAAACTAATTTGTTTAGTTATAATTGAAGAAAAAGGTAGAACATACTACAGTTGACCCATTTGGTAATTGCGATCGAATCGTTACATCAGTTGAAAATAGATTCTATTCATCCAGTCCATTAATGGATGGAATTTAATATGGTATCTAAAAAATAGATCTGTTTTCCGCTAATCGCAGTTTCATATAATTTCTGACGTAACTTATGGAAATGATGATAAAAAAATTTTAATTACACACATATGCCCAATAATAACCAACACGAATATACGAACATAAATTTGAAAGCCCCTGTTGGCGTGAATGACCTTTCGTTGAGTTCTTTATATTTTTCTAGAATAATCCAAACTCCTTCCGTTAATTTCTTCAGTGTATTTTTATAATAATATCAACCACTCCGTCAACCACTTATAACTTAGCGCCACGAGAGGGCTTTTTCTGTTTTGTCATCTGAAAACTGGTTGCTTTGATCCAAATCTTTCTTTTCATAGTGTTCCCATATCCGTTTATATACATAAGGATCGAACTCTTCACTCCTCATGAATCATTGCACTGCTTTCAAATAATTATTGAAAGTCCAACGGAGCTCGTTTTGTATAACAAAAATGTTTAAAAAAAATGTCATTATTGTACAGCACTCCCGGAATGTAATGTACTCAAACAAGATCGATTAAGTCTCACAAAACACTTTTTATCCAGCTCACATAGGGTGCTATGCGTGTGTGCAGGAACACAGTGCTATCGTTCGGAGCGCTGTGACTAGCGATACCAACGAGGTAGTTGATAGATCCCTGCTGGGGCCAGAACGCAGGTGTTCCATCGGCAACCACAAACATATCCTCGGGATACTCCACATCCAAGCACAGTTCGTGCGACGCCAGAGTCCTTGAAAACGTTCGTTCACAGTCAGTGTTGAACTTTGTGAAGGCGGGCGATATTGTGGGCTCGGCTTGTTCTACAACGAATGGATGAAATGTGGTACAGTTTTGTTTAAGTTCTTAATAAAACGATTACGTACCTGCCAACCCAACTTGCTGCAGATAAAATGGTGTGTGCGTTGCGTTACGCCAGAGACACACAGGTACCAGTCCGAAGTAAGTTTCGGTACGATTAACAGTGGTTACCAGTGCAATGTTGTGCTGCTTTGTTGTACTATTGTACTCGGGATGTACTAACAGTTTTTCCACTGCCATTATAATCTCCATTTGAAGATGTCGCAGTTCCAAGTGTACATATAATTCGGTGATTTTATCAACCAGACAACTGGCTGCTATCAAAAAGGTTCTACTAGAGATCATTGTGGCGATGCAATCTGGCGTCTCTTGTCCTACCAAGCGAATAATAGTGACCTGCAGATATTATAACAACATTTAGTATACGCTATCGACAATTATTTATCCGAACTTACCAAGTGTTGACTAAAAGAACCTTCAGCTTCAACAATCGGTTTATTCTCACAAGCGTCAATCTCTCTCCATTCCGCATCAGTTTCGTTTCGAATGTACTCACGCGGACAGCACAACAATGATCCCGTCTGACAAAACCGAACCGGTTGCTTCTGACGAAAGCGATACAGCATAAATGGACAGTTGGTCGCATTTATGCACACACCTTCCCTAGTACCAATGTCCAACGTACAAGAGTCACCTTCTTCCAGTTCATGGTTCAAAAATATTAACGACTCTTCACTGTCCTCCCGGTCGTCAGTTCTTGGTAGCAGGATCGATTCCATCCACGGCATGTGGTAAGCCAATTGCACACCAACAGCCGACTCACCGTACCCACAGTCACGACCGAAAAGGTTCAAAGCGAGTACATACATTAAGCTGCGGGATGATCGCATTATTTCACGCTGTATCGGGCCACCTAGCGATTGTCGGCACGTACCCGGAACGAGGAACTGTTCATCACCAAAGCAAAGATGTTCGGCCGCCAACAAATCCGACGACACGGAACAATTTGTGCCGTTGTGATACTGCACCACACCGACCACGTCGATAGTACGATTTAGAGCTGCAAGGGGAGTTTAAGGCGTGTAAAAGGCGTGACGTACTGCAACATAATCAATAAAACAACTTACAGGCGGAATCCTCCAAGGGATCTTCATCCACGTAGATTGTGTTGAGCTCCTTCAATCCGCGACCAGATACCTCTAATTCCGGATCAGGTATGTCAACCCGTTCCCATATGCAAGCTGGTGTGAAATCCGAAGAAAACTGCAGCGGTTCTTCCAGTCTGAGTAGTCCAACATCTCCATAGAGCGACCCTTCTGTCCAGTTGGGATGCATATAGGAGTGTGTCACAACGTTAATCTCATTATAGCTATATCTCACATACGATGGAGGTGTTCTACAATGGATACAATGTTAGACAATTGGAGTTTTAAAATGTCATACTGAGAGGATCACAAGACATACCCATTCTTCTTCGTGCATCGGGCAAGCGTAACCACTGTACTCTCGTCTATTATTACTCCAAAGCACTCCTTCCGGTCGTCTGTTTCATTCCAATGAATCGATACCAGCTGTTTTGAAGCTGTGTCAAACAAATGCGCCTCGGAAAGATCAACCGATTCTTCTCCGTTCACTTTATACAGCAATACTCTCGGTTCGTATTCTCGATACTGTGCATACCGTAAAGCACACGCCTGTGGTTGAAACTTCCACTCTGTAACGATTCAAATGGTTTAACTACCTTCAACTAGTACATGGAGCACACACATGGAGCAAACCTGTCGCATTTTCTCCGCGATCACTCAACACTGTTCTAATCCACGGCACATAGGGAGCAACTCTTGTGTAAACTCCTGGCACAGATAAACCGCACGCAGTCCCGAACGACGTTACACCAACAAGAAATGGCGTAACGTGAGTGTTATGGAGCAACTTAACCTGCAACGGTCCTCCGGAATCACCCTGAAACCATAAACACAATTCTTCTGTTAACACATGCGTTTTTGTGCAACGAATGCATACTTTTAGGCGCACAGTTCATTGCATACCGTTAGGCGCATAATCGTATAGAATTGATTTACAAAATATCCTTTCGGACACCTACCGGACATGTATCCATACGAACATCACCAGCACACATTTGATTCGCATGCAAACCGTTCCGTAATCCTCGCAGATTCAAATAATGTGGGATGCATCGCTCATTGCCAACCGGAGCCAGAGACACTTTCAGTAGAATCGGTGTCTTTTCTTCACCTGCAAAAAAAACCATTCGATTCGATTTTAGACGCCTCTCTTTTACGTGCTTTATAGCTCTTATTCCGTACCGAAACCTGTGGCACCCCAGCCAGTGGCTTCGAATGTTTTGAAGCGGATCTCATCATCGATCCACAGACAGGCAGGTGCGACAGTATCATGTACTCTACCCGCAAAAAAAAAACAAACAGTAAAAACAAATGAAATTAACAACATAATCACTCTTATCGTTCACTTACTTAACCTTATGCTCCAGACGCATGAGAGCAATGTCATGGTAACGCGCCCTAAACGTGTGCTCCGGATGTCTTATGACCTCAACGATCTTTATCTGCTGAGCATACTGATCGTCTGTGTCGTTGAAAAGATCCAAATCAGCAAATCGTGCCACATCCGGCTTATTGGTGCTAAATGCAAATAAACATTTCTTGTTCATTAAACTATCCGCGTAACACTTCTCAGTTCAGATCAGCTTTTACTTACTCATCATCCTCCGCACAGTGTGCTGCCGTTAGAATGTAGTTTTCCCATATTAAAGATCCACCACAGTTCCACTTAATGCTGCTATCCGGTTGCGTCCAGCCGATCGCCGCCACGTGTGCAAACTCTCGCAGGTAAGCTGGTTGACCATAAGCGGGTCTTATGATAGAATTTTTACCGTACTTAAAGTACCGATAGAAACAGTCTAAAAACATAGCAAAAGCTTGTTGAAAATGTAGTACAACATAACGCTTGATTAGAGCTCACCAGTTAGTGATTCCCTCTTGTTCGGCAATATTATGTCCTCTATGTCGGGGGCATTTTTATCATTTGCCGGTATCACAAGGCTTCTTATTTCTGTAAACAGTATAAAACAAAATAATTTTCTACACAAAATTCACCTATTCACCAGAAATAGAGCTTATTACTTACCTAATTGCAAACAAAACAATAAAACAAGAATCGTAAATTGCGAAATCATCTCGACGAGCTTCAAACCTTAACTGATCGTAACATCCACTCGCTGTTACGATGATCTCTCTGTAACTGTAGACCGATTGATTTTATATTTATACTATGGATGGCATTGACACAATGTGCAGTGCAACGATAACCGGTTTTATTTTCATAACAAGCTATCTGTACACATTCCAACACGCTAGCTGATTAAGGTTTTGTAATGGACATCTGGTTTTGTAGCGAAGAGGATCATCATCGCTTTACATAACGTGAACCAGCTTTCCGCTTTCTAGGTTTGTTAGTGTTTGATTCAGGTTTCATCTTCCTATTTTATTGAATATCAATGTTGTCTGTACCGCTCGCACCACTAGATCATCTATAAAACACTCTTAATCCATTCAACGTATGATGATACACGACTGTGAACATTCACCGATTTGTCATTGCCTGCAGCATGACTCATAATTCCCACCAAATACTGCATGCGCGTACCGTCCTCTAGCGTTGCAGACCAAAACATAGGATCTCCTTCCGAAACGACCGTATTGGGAGGCTGCACGTCAACACAAAGCTGGCTCGAAGCTATTCCTTCCACTAATTCACCGCAATCCGCGTTGTACTTGGCCGTAGGGAAAACGTAAGAGTCTTCCGTTTCGTCTGTGGATAGCGAATCGGGTTAGTACAGCGCATTATCACTTCGCTCTCTTCGGCACTCACTGATCAGCAGCTGAATCATTTGGAAAGGTGTGTGAGTTTGATTGGTCCAGACACAGGCGGGAAATTTCGTTGCAGATCTTTGTGCAATTGAATCCTTCAATTTAATCACTGCTATGTCGTTCTTGCCCGTGACTGGATCATACGCTGGATGTATGATTGTTCGTTGTACATCCACTATCGGTGCTGTATCATTCATTCCTAGCCTAACAGCAGACGGGGAGTTTGTTTGCCGATGTAAACATTTCCCACTCGTCAGAATGGCCCTCGGCGTGATGATGGTTCCCCTGCAATCCCAACGCATTTTTCCATCTCCGTTCATCTTCCAACCGATCGAGACCTGCACAGAAGAAGATAGCAAATATTCTCAGTACACCAACACTCTCCGTGTTGGATCTTGGAACTTACAAGATGTGGATGTTCGTCAGCAATGAGTCCAGTTTCCAGCAATCGTTCGTTTGTGCGTGGACGATCCTTCTTGTAGCGATCTTCACATTCATCCAACTCCCGACCAGCTGGTGACGTTACATTCAACATATTTTCATACGGACAGCAAACCACACTAGAAGAGGTACAAAACACCACCCTTCGGTTGACGGAGAATTCGTACCGTATCTTGGGACATCTTGCCACATCCACGCAGACTCCATCCGTACCGTCCACATGTCGGCAGGTGTCATTTTCTGCCACATCTGAATTGAAGAAGTGTAGTGATCCACTGTCTTTGCTGTAGTCTGGTAGCAATATCGACTTTAGCCAGTGAGCATGGGATGCGAGCCGTACCCCTACTGCAGCCCAACCAAAGCCACAGTCTCGTCCAAACAAATGCAGTGCCTGCGCATATTGGAACTGTTTGTCGAATTTGTTCACTTTTCCTCCGATTGGACCACCGCGTGCTTGATCACATGTTTCCGGCACAAGGTACGGTTCGTTACCGAAGCATAAATGCTCCTCAGTTAATCCTCGCTGTAAGCTCACCGAGAACTCCTCCGGATAGGAGCAGTTGTCGAATGGTAGTACATTAGCACTGGATATCAGCTGGGTGGTTTGAGGTTCTAAGGTGAAGAAATGATATCATTTGGTTGTAGTACTGCCAGCCAGAAAGGGAAGTTTCCAAGATTTCTTACCAAACACATCCACCGACTGATCGTGCAGGCTGAAGTGGTTAAGATCGCGCCTACCAATACCGGACAGCTCCACCGTGTCATCGGGAAGTTCGTCTCCAAGCCAAATGCAGTGCGGTACGAAGGAACCAAAAAACGTGAAATGCATTTTTGTCTTTAACAACCCAATGTCATTGTACAGCTGTCCCTCACGATATCCCGGATGGTTGTAATGGTTCACAACACTGTTACGCTCGTTGCCCAGGTACATCAAGTACTTGGCTCGTTTCCTGCAATGTGAATCCAGATTTATAATAAAATTGTGCTTACTTTAGACAGTTCCCTTCCTTACCCATATTTTGTGGTGCACTGAGCTAACGTCAGCACGGTGTCCTGGTCGATGATCAGTCCGTAACATTCCTGTTGGCTCATGAAGTATCCAAAGTGTATTTCAGCCATTGCATGTGTGTATTTTGGCTCTATGTTTCTGCTGGCCGGTGTTACCAACACGTTGGTGTCCGTTTCACCAATCAAAACATCCTGTTCGTAGTGTCTTAGGTTCACGTTGCGAAGAGCACACTCAGCTTCTCTAAACTTCCACTCTGTAATTACAATTATAAATTAAATCGGGTGCCACAAGAATTAACTTCGGATTAGTCCTAACCCCATGCTGATTCTCCGCTAGCCTCAATGGTTGAACGTATCCATTGGACGTATGGGGACACTTTGGTGTAGAGAGAAGGTTTCGATTGTGCGCAGGAACCACTGGAGGGCGAACCGATCGCAGTGACGAATGGAGACATCTTAGAATTGTGGTGTAGCGACACTTGAAGAAATCCGCCGGAAATACTCTACAATAACAAAAAAAAATCTCGTGTAAGAAGTGGAATGTTTCATAAAGCCTGTAATCCTAGTTACCAAACATGAATCCGCGTCCACATTGTCAACGCATAGATCAGAACTCTGCACAGTGTCGTTGCTACGAGCCGAACTCATTTCCACCGCTCGCTCACAATCGCCTGGAACAGGACGAACGCTTACTTTCGAAACAGTTGGAGATCCGGACGCACCCCATCTAACCGCCTCCATGATACGAAAGTTCATCTCTTCTTTGTTCCACAGACAAGCCGGAATAACCGTAGCATCAAGCCTGAAAAAAAAGGAACGGTTTTTGCGACTAACCAACTTCCATCGCACCGCTACTCACTCAACCTTCGCCTCCAAGCGCAACAGCGCAATGTCATGGCGCCGAACACCCTCCCTGTACTCCGCGTGACGTATGACTTCGGCGATTTTTATCTGTTGCACTTCACCGGCTGCCTGTTGGCTGGGATTTCCCATACGCGTCACATCGGGGGCCACGAGACTGGGTGATTTACAAAATTAAAATGCTAATTCCGATCGGATAGCCTACATACCTTCATTACACATACTTTTCATTGCTAGTACAGCGAGCCGTAGTTAAGATAAAGTTCTCCCACACAAGCGTTCCGATGCAATTCCACTGCACTGTTCCATCCGATCCGGTCCACCCAATCGATGCTAGATGGGGGAATTCGCGGAACTTCAAACGAGGGCGATCGAAAGTGGAATACTTTTGCGTTGGAATATTGTGTTTATAGTATCTCATGTGACAATCTGCAACAGTATTAACAATATAAACATCTATAGTCGTACATCGAAATAAAACCACCGACTAACACGCACCATCCAGCGATTCGCGAACATTCGGCATCATCGCTAGCTCGATGCGGTTTTTTTGCATTTCATTTTCAAAATATGCCATAAACGTGCGATCTCCATTGCCTGCAAAACAACTCGTCGTGGATTAATATGATTAAACAAATTGTTACCGTTACGCCACTCACTGTATCGATTGACGAGCAATATAAACACAACGAAAGTGTGACTGATAAACTGCATCTTTCCACTGCAACATCCACCGCAGCACTGATAATGCTATAGCGGTACGACGTATGAGACGTAGAAGTACGTACGCTGACCTTGACGATAGCGATCGCTAAAACGGGTTTCTTTGCCAGCGGGAGAATACGATCATGTGCACCAGTTGTAGCTGTATAATGGAGCCGGTTTTTAATCTTGCGTTGCTAGAACCGCTGCTCGTATCCCCTAGAGTGCGATCATTAACCTTCATACTTCATACTGGATTTTTATTTGCTATTTCCTGGGTTTGCGTTCATCAAAGTTAGTAAAGTTCGAACATCAAACATTTTCACTTTGAGTTTGAGCTTTGAAAGTCAGTTTGAATCGAACACTCGCATCAAAACGGATATTGTTCTGTTATTTAAAAATGTATAACCTTCTTGTACATATAACTTAACCAAATTCGACAGGAAATACTTAACGTTATACCATAAGCTTTTAAATACGGCCTACCTTTTCCGCAAAATACTAAACTCAAACTAGACCCCGAAAAACCGGACGCCGGATACGCTTAAAAGTATACCATTCCATGTCTAATGAGCATCAGTGGAACCACGAAAACGGATCCAACGGTTCGGAACGGTTGCAATGCTTGGCGAAAAGTTTCCGTACGATAGGTTGAAAAGTTTACCAAACCTTGCCGGCACACAACCCAAAACGCGAATCGCACACAAAAGCTGGCCAATTAATTTCTCCCACCATCCAGTGCGTTCCGGCCAGCCCAGTACCAGTCAGGACAGTCGATATCAAAACCATCGGCACCGGTGAAGGGAAAGCCCACCGAACGTTTCCATTTTGTCGCATGTAATTCACTCCCAGTAGGCCCTGCTCGTTTAGCATAATTTTTCCCTTTTGTGTGTTTTGTTGCTGTAAAGTTTTGTCCATCACTTCGCGACGCATCACAGCAAACATTGGGTGAGCGTAAATAATTATGTCTCCGTTCTGCAGCTCTCTGGCACCAATTTTTCTGCTACAAAAGACCTTTTTTCTCGTTCTCGTTTTTCCATTTGGAGTTTTGTTCGAAATGGGAGCGAGCAATCGTAAAGTAATCTGCAGTCACTTGTGCTAGATTTTCTAAAGAGCCCCGTTTGACGAGTTGTGCGTTTTCGCATAGAAATGGGGAGAAAGTGGGGTCGAATGTTAAGCTGTAATAGCCGCACTAATTGGCATGAGGAATATAATGCAATAATTTACGTTACGCTTTGAACGAACGATTCTTCTGAAAATTGCTTGCTTTAGCACATCAGTGTAGTATCCGTCTCTAAACGACACTTGAATTTTGAACTATAAGTAAGTCCTCGCAGAAAGCTCGAAAGCTCCACGGGAAAGCATGGCGACTTCTATTATGTTTTGTGTATCTTTCTCTCAATACATGAATAAATATTAGCTTTGAATAAATTTGCAGACGAACGAAAGTTTCGCACATTCTGCTTAATTAAGGATGTTTTCCTATTCAAATTCATAATGATGGTTGGCACTCGAGTTGACATTATGATGCAACTCGTCTACGAAAAAGAACAAAACGATTGGACCATTTTGTTTTGGGGGGTAATCGAGAAAAGAAGCTGCCCACCAGCAAATGAAGTTAATCAAAATATTTCCTAAAATCAATCATCATTTGTTTACTGCTTCACAAACTACGGCCATCGTTAGTTAAACGTACGACTCCTCCGGGCGGCAATCGAATACACGCCGGTGGCCGGTTCAAAAGTATTGACAATAATAATAGACTCCCCGCCTGCCTGCTGCTGCTTCCGTCCTAACCTTCCCGCTCGCACGCAAACGTTTTCGGATAACGTTCGTTCAAACAAATTGTTTTCAATTTCCTACCCGCAAGCCAAAACCGGTAACGATCCTTCGCACTGGGAACCATTTTCTTTCCGGTTGCACCGTCTCGGACCGGTATTAACTGTCTTCGTTCTTGCCTATTTGTTGCCGTCTTCCTTGAAACTCGAGCGAAATGGAAACGTTACGCTGTGCTGCAAATTGATCCTCTATCTCTATCCGAACTTTCAGCTTTGCGGTGGACAGCCGGGAGAAGATCGAACGAAAAATAAATTGCCTCAAACCCTGAAGCTCACGCTTCCGCGGGAGGAAGTCAGAGATCATGGCAAAGGGATGGCATGGCCGGTTGGGCAATAAAGTTTCATCCTCATTACCCTCCGACTGGTTCGTACAATTTGATTTGTCTTTGTTATTTCAACTGTTTTTCCCTTCACAACCGCACACCGGTCAACTAACTTTGGAGCGCAATGGCGAAGAAAAACAAGTGAAGGAAAAACTCAAACATGCACCGTCCCACCGACTAGTGGCCCTTATAATGATGGCCACCGATGGATTCTTCCGGGTGTACCCGCTCGCACAGATCTCCTTTTCACAGCGAGCGTCTTCATCGATTTGGGCATTGGATAACAAAAAAAAAACAGTATTGGTGATTGATTTCTGAATTAAATTTCCATCTATTACTCACGCTGGCGCTTGCAGTCAACCGGGTGGGGAGCTTCGGAAATGAAGGTCAGGTGGTGCACAGTTTAAGACATTTGCATAAGAGGGTAAAGGGAGCGAACTTTTAACTTTTCGATTCTGATTGTGGCACCATCGGTTGGCTTTGGCTGGCGCACTGGCACTTGAGGATTGGGCGCCCGCTTTTGTTTTTGGCTTCGGTGACGATTGAGAGATGATATCAAATGATTGCACGGAATGGAAATGGAGACATTTTTCTTTCGGATTTTACCGGTGACTTTTCGATGGGAGGGAGATAGAAGCAAAAGGAAAGAATGAAACTATTTCTCAGACAACAAGTTACTACAAACAGTTTCCACTAGTGCAAACTGTATCTTAAACCAGTTTTCTTTTTCATTTGAAATTGTTTTTCTTCACTGAAACAAAGCATTATCCGCCTCCAAGGTCTAACGATTGATTGATTTTGGGTAGTTTTTTATTTATCCGGACAATCCTGCGATGTTATGACACCCAACAACACAGTCCAAGTCTGCCGAAAGTCTGCTCAATCCTGTCCTGAACCAATCCGAATGATTGATCGGCAGAATTAAATGTCGATCGATAACGTATTCTTGTGCGAGTTTCCATTGTTTTTGTTTTCCCTCGCACCCGCTTCCCCACGCTTACCATTTCTTCAAGATGGCTGCAACACGCCAGCGCAAATTGAACAAACTGCCACAATGGCAGCTTTCATTTGTTAAATTGCATCATTTATAATACACTTGACTGCCAATTGACAAGCGGAATCGGTGTCGGTGTCGCTGCGTTGCGTAGAAGGAGTCACTCCGTTCGCTCATATTTCACTGCTAACGAGCAGAACCACGAACCAGTGTGGACCGGTTGGGCGGCAGGTAAAGGTTTGCATGATAAAGCGCACAAATATATTGAGCATGAAAAATTATCTCATCGGTGTGTTGTGATGATAAATATGGAGCAGGGCGGATATGATTTCGATTATTTATCATTTTTTTATTTAAAGAGATAAGGTGACATTCATCGTTTGTAGTGTAAAGAGATCTAGATAAGAATGTTTAATGATGTTAAAAATTTAAAAGAGTTACTTTAATTTTGATATAAAATGATGTACTAACAACGTAAAGAGCTTTATATACTTTAAATGATGAATTTGACATATGTCATCTTATTAGCAAGTACTACTATACCTTTGAAATATTTCAACGAAATATTTCATTCAATCTTGCATTAATACACACTACTTAACCCATCATTCATAAAACAGACCTTTACACTATTCTAAAAGCTTCCTTCACATATGTCAAATAGTTCTTCCTCTCCAGTGTGTATTTAGCAATTCTACCAAAATTGTGAACTTTTCCTGCTGTCCATTCTTAAAGTCCTTTATTTACTTACCCAATTCAGCCACCGAGATAAACCGAACCATTTATTCGTACCCTACTGCAATCTGTTCCAGAAGACACACAAACAAACGATCGTCTTCTCTCGAAACCCGAACCATCCCGGTACAGTTTCCACAAAAACGCTGCGTATGACGTTGACGTTTGAGAAATTAAAACATATTTTGTAGATTTCCATAACATAATTAATCAACCCTTCCAGCCATTTCGACGTCTGTTTTCCCCGTACGGTATCGGAACCCAATCGTGTTCCCTAAAATACGAGCTTTTCGCCCTCAATTCCACACAAACGCATGAACGGGCGCGCCCTCGATAAAAGGTTCGGGTTCGGGTACAGTTTGAGCTAAAATATGTACTTGCCTGTACTGAGTGCTGAAGCTCGAGCTCTACATCTGGTCTGTATTTGGCGAAACCATTTTCCGGTAAGTTGAATGTCACGTCATTTCTATGAAAATTTATAACCACTCATCTGCCTGCTCGTTTGTCTTTCATCTGTCAGGTGAGCTGTTTCTGCAAGCAGCTTCCGGGTGACAGAGCACTCGAGCGACAATTCACTGCATGATTTCCCACCTACCATCACCCATCACCATTACAGCACAAAGCGTCACCGGCAGCAGGAGCAACCCTGCCCAGTGGTAATTGAGGCAAGGGATCGAGGGAAAACCCTTCAAATGATCATTACGGTGAAATATTTCAACCAACGCTTGCTTATCTATGCGTACGAGAGCGCCCGGTCGTCCATCTGCAGGCATAATAAACGTTAACTAGTGCGGATGAAAATTTCACCTCGCACCTGCACATCCAGCGTGGCCGGTCCGGTGATGGTGATGGACCGTCCGGAAGGGATGCTGTTAGGTCAGGTGCTACTCACAAACGCACCGTCATAAAGTTTTGACATTATCGAGGTACAGTCAAAAATACCGCAGCGAGTTGTTTAAATGCCAGTAAATGCTAACCCCTTTAGTTCATCATTAGAACGAGACGTTTCGTCAAGTCTTTGATGTGCGGGAGAATTTATAACCCCGTACAAAAACACCGGCCGGACCATATATTTAAGCTGGCCTGTTTTCAGAGCTTTCGGCGCCAACTAGATCGATTTTCCACTAATTCTCAGCTGCTACTACAACAATTGATTTAATGACAGACATTAGCCAACCAGCTCCTAAAATGGTAAATGCAATGCAATTAATGTTAATGGTCAGCTAGTACGTGCGGCAAATGACCACAGCCGATTACCGACCTGCGTGAAGCTTTTGCCGCTGGCTTGTTTCGAAGCAGTAATCGAAGCGAAAGGTTGAAATTAAGATTGATTAAATTTCGTACTAATTACAAACAATTTATCGAGATTGCTTTAGCAAGGTGCGAAAGTCTGCTAATGTTCGGTGTAATTGCCAATTAATTAGTTGTTTGATGTCATCGCGAGCGTAAGAAGACATTACTTAAGACACGCTGAAGAATAATTCCAAAGCGTCGAAAGATTTTCGTTCAATTCAATAGAGTTAGTATTATTTTAATTAATAGCGTATTATTGTTAAAGTTTGACGATACGTACAGAAATTGTAAACCCTTTTTCTCTACCCTGTTACCACTCACTATCCACTAATTTGATTACTGCAGAACTATTTTTATTGCAATCTATTATTAAACCCACAAAACAGTCCTTTGTGTGAACATTTTGCTACAGAAAGGTGACTTGTACCTAGTTTTGCAGGCCATTTTCGTACGACCAACCGTTCCACCTGCAACCGTAAAGGACGTTCCAACTCATAAAGCCAACCTACAATCCCTTTCTGACCGCTTACGTGCAACTAGAGTCAAGGTAAGTCTCCACAGCAATAATCCAACGCTTCCACCTGGTGGACGTCTGCCTAAAAATTGTGAAAATATAGCACACGTGCAGTAGATCTGCCAACCCAATGCTACCCGAACCCAACCCGGAAGCCCTACACGGAAGCGATAAAAAAAAGGATCAACAATTTAATTTGTGCCCTAATCCCATATTAACCTTTTATTTGCCGTACGCAAGTCAACCTGGATGCGAGCTAACGTTAGAATCTTTGGGCAGGAAGCGCTTTCAACAAACGTACTGTGTCATCTGGTGGTATCTACATCTCAACTTCTTTCATGCTCCCAAAAAGATCCTCCATTAAATGAAGAGATTACACTAGAATGGCAGCAGCTTCTCGGAACGAAATTCCCCACCAGTTAAACTTCACCATTTGGAACGCACGCGGGATTGTTAATGAGGTTGATTATTGTACTTTCTGGCATGTTTTCGTCGTTGTCATTTTCGCCGTCTAGCGTGGCTAGGATGAGGTTTTTGATCACACGGATCAGCTCACACCGCACGGTGGGAAATGTGCGAAAGACATCAATCGTATCGTGCACTAAGTATTTGATTAGCACGACCTGCTCGCCAGCACGCACGTTCCACACTTTAGCGTCAGCTGGACCGAGCATTTCCACGGCCAAACGTAGACCGAGACACACAGAAAACCGGCTAGGATCAGAACAGATAGCCTGGAGCATGTTGTTTTTACGTGCTCAAATCCGAAACAACTTTCTCCCGAAACCGTTTCCCATTGCGCCAACCTGCAAGTTACACGGCGTGCGTGAGTGTTGGGGAATGGGAAAGGAAGGAGCCCTAACAAATGGCCCACCATGTACCCTATCAACGAACCGTTTGAGGCAAACCCCTAACGGCTATTGATGAACAAGCGAAAGTGATTTTCGGCTATCCGGCGAAAGATGAAAGCTTCTGCCTGTGGAATATTAATGTCCTACCTACTTGTCTGCCTTCGCACCTTCGATTCCTATTTCCACGCGAGGGACGGAGTGTTTTAGTCCTATTTTCGCAACCCCCTGGTTGTGTGGCTGTGTTTTTGCAATAGTTTTGCGGGCCTTCGAGTAAGACCCATCGGCAGCGGAAAGAAAGGATCGGTGAGAAGAGGGAGGATTAAGCCTTACAAAAACATACCGTCTTCTAAAACAACACACTGTGACCGTCTATCCTTTCCCAGTGCTTTCATTACACTTTCCTGCTCGGAAAGCATATCTGCATATCCATCAGAACACATCCATTTTCGTCGGAGGGAATGTCGTGTTTGTTTGCTTTTTGTTTCCATTCCCCTCCATGTCCCACGACGTTCCCTTTTGCCCCTGGTGTCCCCAAGCCCCTGTTGTTTTAGTTCGCAAAAGCTCTGTCGGGTTTGCTGGGTTGTTTTCTATTGTTCACCCTCCCATAATGGTGGAATAGGCAATTAGATGGAAAATAAACGTCCAACAAAGTAACACCTAACGATGGAAAGATTTTTCAACCCCTCGATGCTCATGATCGAAGGGGTGCTCGACGAAGATCGGCCTGATGTGGGGTGTAAAAGTTTTTCAACCGGATGATGACCAACAACACTTTGGTGCTTTCTTTGTTCTTGATATTGGGTACCAGACTTTGCGAACCAATAATGGTTCACTTTGTACAGCAGTCTATTGGTGTGTATATTAACTCGAAACAACACACGCCCCCCAATACACCAGCAGTGTGATGGTGAACCTTAAATCCAGCCACGTGTGTTGTGGTTTGGTTGGGTGTTGGATGGTATCTGGTATATCTGGTTCTTGTGCTTGGGATCATCAATGATATTCCTTAAATTTCCTCGTAAATGTGAAAAGCTCATTGATGTGGTTGTGGCAAAACTATCATCGCAACTTCTTGTGGATTTTAGAAGGTAATACTATTCGTCGTATAAAAGGCCAACAGGAGGAAATTTTTATCGAACGAATCGAATTTACAAAAAGCTTTATTCTCACAAATATTGATCTCGATACTTCAAACTTGAAAATATCTCTTGACTAAAGATGTTTCTTAGTAGTAATCAAATTAACCATTCGAAAGTCGACATAGCTGTCATATCTTACTAAAACTGTTTTACCTTTTCTACGTACTTACCAAATTATAAATACAGGCAGTCCCCGAGATACGCGGTTCCTCTTATACGCGGATTCGAAGATACGCGGTTTTTGCAAATTTGACAGCTGAGCTAGTTTATAGCACAAAATTTAAGCAAAATGGTGAAAAATCGGTCGAAAATACCTTTTATGTCACATAAAACATTTGTGTTTAACTTATTTCAATGTAATCTTTCTAAAAATCACCTGATCCGTTGTATAAATTAAATGTAGAGAAGGAAGTCGACTTTGAGGTATAAACGAAATTTCACCAGAATTCGACTTACGCGGAAATTCTAGTTACGCAGATTTTTCCCGGGTTATAGCGGTTCGCTATGATAGCGTATCTCGGTGACTGCCAGTACAGAGGAGCGCCGATTATCCGGGTGCCATTTAACCGGGTGTCGCGATTATTCGTGCAGCTCAGAAATGACAGTTCCAAACGAAATTTTGACATATTCCAGCAACACCGTTGACAGTAAAGTTGAAAACCCTAATTTTATATGATAAAATGGGCTCAAATTCTTAAATAAAAGAACTTCAATTTCTTTTACTACAATAAAACACACAGGAAAAATAAATTTTACTCTAAAAAAGCCCTACGCCTAATTTTTACAAAAATAGAATATGTGACTATTATCCGTGTTATCCAATTAATCGGCGACCGTCGAGTCCCGATGAGCACGGATAATCGGCGTTTCACCGTAATGATATATAATAAATTACATATTAGCGAATAAATTATCCCATTCGATACATCGCACACGGAACTCGCATCGGTAGTAAATAAGTAAACACCTGTCAGGAAACTAATCCAAACCGTCAGCGATCAACGAGGAGCTTTCGATGAAGTCGTTAACACAAATCAATTTACAACTGTTCTTCACTGAAACTATTCCCATACATTTGAGGAATTAATTTACTACACACCACACTGCTTCGACAGCATTGATACGCAGCAGTCTTTGAGTTCTGCGGGAACAGCTCCACAGTCATGGCTTTACAATTTTCACAACACCCTAACAAGCGCAAGCTTCCACGGAAGAAACTGCTTCCGATACTTCCCATGCCTCCATTCCCGATCCTCCCTTCCCCTTAAATCCCGCAAACCAATCCCGAAGAAACCACCAACGCTGCCGGGTAGAAGCTGATGCAATTTCTTACCCAATCTCCATCGTTACATATCACCGGTCGGTGTACGCTCGTTGCTGCTGCGGGAAGTTTCTAATTAAAACTTCACATTGCGCTACCACGCGTTGGAAAAACTTGCCGAAAGGGTGGCCTGTTTTTTTTCTCGTGTTTCGCTTAGCTGAACACTCCCCGATCGCTGCCGGGGTGTTATACTTCCCGAAGAGAAAGTTACTACCACAGTTGTTGTTTTTTCCCCACTTCTGGCAGGATTTTCGTCGAGATGCATGCTGTAGCTTGCATGCACCAAGTGCACGGGAGCGTTCTGTTTAGTTTTGTACGGTGGCTTACCTGTTTCTCATCACTTATCCTTGCACTATGCACTAAGCATCTGCCAAGCAAGTAGTAACCTTTAATGGTTTATTTCATCCCGCATGCCGCATGCGATTCTTTAGCCCAGATTACCCTCGAGGAAAAAGTACTTTATCTTAACCTCCCAAAAATTGAATATATCGTGTGCAAAGCGAACTAATGCAACATGTGCATGGCATGTTCCACTGCTAGCAGCACAGTACCGCGGGAAGAACAATTGCTTCGGCGGCTATGATTTTCCACTTCCAGATACAAATCGCATACTGGCAAGTGGAAAGAACAATGAGAAATATCGAAGCGCTCCCCACGAACCATTATGGCCGCGTCACGGAAAGCGTGACGTAAAACATCCTAACATAAGCCATAATTAAAACTCAATTCCGGCAGCAAAAGTTTCCCCACCAGGGAAAGGGGACTAATCGACGAAGAAGGGAAGGACACCCTGGCACGGTCACGCGATAGATAGCTGTCTTTTCCCCGGCGGTTCACAACTGTTTTCTTCGTGCGCGCAGGTGGGAAAATCTTTTAATTGAACATTCTTCGTTGCCCGCTGTCTTCTTACCGTGGTTGCCTGAGATGCAACTTGCCGCCATGGAGTGTACTTTGTACGGACAGATTATTTGTCGATTAATGGATCGAGGTGCCGATGATGATGGTGGTGATGATGATGATGACGACGTGCCAAGCGAAGCGAACGTACCAAAACGTTCGCTTCCCGCTCGTTGGGCTTTACCCGCTGCTGGTTTAATTTTCTTTTCGGAAAACTTTTTTCATCCCCGTGCTGGAAAACTGCTTGTGCGAGGTAAAACGACACAAAAATGAATGCAATTTCTACTCGCTCTACCCGGAAAAGCCATCCCTACGAAAGGTTTCCCATTAGTGGAACGGGCACATCTAGCACGTCTTGCAATAGCTCCCAGTTCCGTGTGTTTATTTCGTCGCTCTTGTTCGAAATCGAAATCAAATCGGAAAATCGAACACCTTCGATGAAATGTTGTGATTAAGAGCTCTTATGAAAGCACGATCCGGAGAGCCTTGTTGAGTCAAGCGCGTTAAATACATGGGACGGTTCTGTATCCCTTTTCCCCAGCCCAAACCAAACCACTCTCCTGCCACCGCACGAAGAAAGGAAAACTTTTCGAACCAAGCAGAAGCGAAGAAAAAAAAAGCCACCCGTAATGAAGGAGACGACCTGAAATTCTCGCAAGCGTCAAGAAAAAGCGCCTTAATGTAGGCAACCGAGCAACAAACAGAGCTGCATTGTTAAGTGAGGAAGGAAATCCTTCAGCTGTTGCAAACGCGTACATCCGAGTAAGCCGATCTTTGGCTGTTCGTGTGCACGACACGAAATGCTGTATGTGCCACTGTGCAATCAAATCGCAATTCAATCCCTTTTCCGCATTCGCCTACAAGGTGTGCCACCGAATAATGTGACAAAACAATAAACAGGACATTTAATTTCGAGCATGGCAGCGAGGCCAACGGCACTCTTGAACGGGAATTTTGAACTCGATGCACTAACAGCCCTCACAGCAAAGAGGTTGCTGTGTTACCATGGTGATGTATCGTTGCACACACGATGCACAGGAAGAAAATCGATCGGTGGAATTTTCTTCCAAGCATGCTGTTCTTTGCGTTTGGTGCGATCAAATCGTCCAGAGAAGCCGATAATGGCACACACGTGCAGTGTTCGGTTTTCTTATGTCGGTTTCACAAGACTCATAGGAAAGATCGCACCAGCTTTGACTACAAGCAATCGTACTAATCCCAATGGCGGTACAATTGTTTGTACAACACTGTTGCTAAACTGCCATTTTTCATCATTGTTTTTTGCCGCTCTAATGCTGGCTGTCCGTGACAAAGCTTACCTTTTGCAAGTGGCGTTCGGGCATGGGAAAACCTCCGTCAGATGGTCACGAATGGCAGAAGTAGTGTGTGAAAGTTGAAATAAATTGGATTCTCACTTCAATTGACCGAGCTGCACGATGTGGAACAAAAGTTGCGGGCAACAGAACGGGTATGTGGATGCGCTGGTGTGTGATAGTTTAATTAAGATGAATCGAAAAGAAATGAAAACACCTACAACCAGCAGCAAAAGGGACGATGCAGAATCGATAACTTTTCACACAAATCATACAATGAAAAAAAAAAGAATGACGCTGGATTACCTCATATGCATGCACCAAAGGGAAATTGTGTTGATTTATAACGTGTTCCAGTAGTAATGAACGATGAAATGAACACACTGTCCACATTTGTAGTTGTGGACAGGCAAGCCTCTAGGTAAGTAAGCTTCCGCTGCTGACAAAGACATCTAATTAGTAGATCCTGGAAGGAAACCCGGTTACTCAAGCCTTGATGCTTTTCACCAGTTGACTAGTTTTTCTGCCACAGGGTACCCATCAATCAAGAAACTGTCATTTGTCTTCTGGAACATTGCACAATAAGCCGGCAGCTAGTTTAAGATGTACTGCGTTTACTTCACTTCGTGTCATCATTATCGTTTGTTGTTGAATACAGAGATCCAGTGGCCATTAGTAGAGCAAGAAAGGATAAACTTTGTGAGATACTATACACTTCTTTCCCGTAGCAGAAAATACGACAAACGAAAAGGAAACCCATAAAATGCATTATTCAAACACGAAGGAACAAAAACAGAAGAACTATTCATTAACTTGGGGAGAAAGAATTATTCTTTAGTTGAGTAAGAAAGAAAATAATTTGACACAACATACAACTAAAACACAACAACAATGTATCCAGTATATTGAACACACAAAAATAGCAAAAAAGTAGAGTTGGAAAGGACAACAGAATTAATAAAAAGGAATACTTAAAAATTAATAAAAAAAATATAACAAAACATATTATAAACACTTGTTACAGCCGAAAAAAACGAACATACAATAGAGAACAAATATGAAAATTACAAATACGAAAGGATTCACAAACTGTTCCCAAAACCTCCATTAATATAATCTAATTATTTTTCTTTCCTGCCTGTTAATGAATTACTGAGTTAATGAGTTATGTAGAGAAATGTCAATACAGATTTTAATTATAATTTCCAAAGAAATTATACCATATTCTGTTAACAGTTTCAAAACGATCAAACAGATGAATTAAGGGACTTATAATCAGGCGTATTTTCTCCTTTCTGAGTAAAGGATACATGGATTAATAATCTGTTAATTCTATTGATATTTTATTTGCCCTATTGTCTAACCCAGCATACAATATAGCGCCTTTTTTAGTCTTCAACGTTCATAAATTCAACATGCAATATCAATCGTTTCCATCTGGTGATAAATGCAGTATACTGTCTCACTGTCCACTTAACGCGGTTCTCCGATTGATCCCATCCTTGTCGCATCCGTCCCTAGACTGGACACCTTCATTCAGCTTATAACTCGTACGTACGCAAGGAACTCATGACTTGACGCAGCGACTTGACCACACCAGTCTGCAGAATATAGAATACATAATTTAATTTCTACTCCTAACAAAACCATTGAAAGCGTTTTTTTTTTCAAACGCTACCTGACTAAAGCTTCTTTAACGAGCCAGTCATCAACGCTAGACAATAACAGCCGGAAAAAAGCTGATGACACCAGCCGAAAATCCGCTTCCAACCGGAGTGTGTGGACACAGCCAACAACGAAAGTTTAGCAAGAAATGCAGTTTTTTTCATTGACTCACCGCTCGTCATTTGCATGCAAAGTCCCGGCCAGTAAGCCGTCAAATCGTCCGGCGTGAAAAATCAGCTGACGGCAAGCGGACATCAACCGGATATAAAAACGAATTAAGATAAACACATTTTCTGTCCACGCAGCCTTTGCTCAGCAGCCCTTAGATTTTTGCGTATATAGTAGCGTTACTTTTATTACTGGTTATTATTACGATAATAGGCTTACAGTTTCAACGAGCGTTATAATAAACTAGGGTCATAATTTTGATAAGCGGACGCTCTAAAATTTTTACAGAGATCGCCTTGTCTCGCAAACCGTACCGGCACAGGAGGAGGCTGAACCGTACGTATCCGCACCGTACGAGATTCATCGAAGGGCACTACGGTCACTCATCCCACTCGTATACTCTATACGGTGTGCAGGGAAATCTCAAGGGTCGAATCAATAAATTGAAAATCATGCCGATTTCTCGCTGCTGGAAAAGAATCTCGGCCGCTAACGTAAGCAACAAGAACGTGGTATATAAAAGAAAGGATGATATTCTACACCGTCACGTAATGGAGACTCCCACCGAACATTAAAACTTTTATGCGTTTGCTGCTTCTGCTGCTCTACTCGCACCTACAAAACCTCATTTCCGCCAGAGATTTCGTGCCCAAAGGTCTCCCCAGCTTTGGGACCGTTTGTGTCTGTCAGCTTCGTATGGATCCCGCTCTTCTCCAGCCCGTCGCCGCGCAGTGATATCTGCCCTTTCTTGCAAACAATCTTATAAAACCCGATCGCCCTATGTCGGGAGAGAGGGGAAACTTTAACCGATCTAACTCTTTCGATATCTTTCGACGACGGTCACCACCGTCCCAGTCTTCTTCTAATGTGCTTAATTCATTTGTCCATCCGCTTCAGTCGCCCGTTTAGTAGTGATTACAGTGGCAAGCCCTAATGATGGTGAACATTAATTCTTATTCCGCCGGGTCGGGTCCGGCACTGCCGCCGCTGCTGGTACCAGATGGAACGGTGTTGTTGCCCACTCCCGCTACTGTCGGATCCTGTTGGGAGACTGCCGCCGCTGCCGTGTGTTCGTAGTCGAGTACGGCTCGTTTGTAGAGCGTTGCTATCGTTTTTGCCGCGGTCAGTATCATCTCGGAGCGGGACACCGATGTGTACGACCGATGCCACTCGGTATGTGGGGTCTGTGGATGAGATTTTTGCACACACATACAGACGCGCGTGCAAAAAATGGGAAAGAATGGGCGTAAGCAGTAGATTAGAGATGGTGTTGGTGAAAAAACAAGCGTTCCAAAACGCACAGTTCAATGGGCAGAAATGGATGGTAAATGAATTACCTTACCCCGAATGGGGGGTTGGTTCGTACGAGTTTTCCGTTTTAAGGGATGATTTACGATGGGTACGATTTTAGGCAGGGAGCTAATCGGGGTTTCAAGCAAAACTTACTAGCACAGTGCATTGCTGATAAGAAAACTAATGAATTGTTCTCTTAATGTTCTCGTTTCATTAAGCACTTTTAACGCTGCTTTCGAACATTACAGGGTTTTCGGGGATTATATTGACAAGTTTCTGCGAAATGTTGTTTTGTTCGGGCATATAATTATTGAATTGCACAGAAGATGGCGTTGACAATTGTTCCTGGCAACGCGGTTGCTATGGATTTGACAGTAGCTGCGTTGCTATTCGCTGTGTACTTTGCCAGCAGCAGTGTTGCCAGCAAATTGCTAAATAGTTTGCTAAATAGTTCTACCGCACATGTCAACGCCGTTTTCTGTACAATTCATAAATTGCCGAACAACTCATTTATATTCCCGAACAAAACAACATCTCGCTGAGCCTGTAAGAAATATAATCCCCGAAAACCCTGTAAGAAACCCATAGTTTCATAAAAAAAATCCTTTCTTTCCATTACTAGACACGAAACTATGGTCATTTCTATTGACCGATTCGAAAACTCATCGAAACATCATTTTACAAATTCAACGCAGGTACATCTGAGTCCATTTTCCAATCAATTCATCTTTGTTTATGCCTTATTAAGCAAACACACAACCGACCGGAAAGCTCCGGAAGCATACACAAACACAGTACCGTACACAATCGGACCATCAATTTAATTGGCAGTTTATTTAGCAGCTAACAAAGTAACGAAAACCAACAACCCTGTGCGGATAATGACCGTTCCCGGTAGTGACCGGCAAACCTTCTGGTTGATCCATCCCCAACCAACAGCTGAAGCGTTACGTTGGATCGTGACATTGGTGATTTCCGGGAAACGTTTTTTTTATTTGCTCAGTACTATTACGATTGCAGTAAAAGCAATGCATCGATAGGAATTTAAACGTGTCGCTTAACGCCAATTTAAGTTTGAATAAGCCCTAAAGTTTGACTGTTTTACACTGCTTTATTTTTAATCACCAAAGCATCTTGATTTTGGGCTCCGAAATTATATCGATAGCTCAGCATTCAATGCAAACAACCGGTGGTAAGGGCCGAATCGATGCCAAACGATTGTTCCGGCCGGAAACCGGAACATGCTACGACCACCCTGGATGCTGGATGTGACTCAAACAAAGCAAATCGTGCAGAAAAAAGGGCAGAAAAAAAACTACATCCGTCCAAAGTAGCATGTAACGCTGGAAGGTACAATGCCCAATCAGACAATCGGTGCACACACAGAGAGAGAGAGAGAGAAAAACACATAATGCACCGAAGATTTTCGACATCCGGACAAACATGAGCATCTAGCCAGAGCACACGAGCTTACTCTGTGGCAGAGTTCGATAACTTTCCAGTAAAATTCGGGTAAAATATTAAACCTTTCCTTTCCAGACATCGACACATATCGTCACGGTACCGTTACGACTGCGGCTACAGGTGAAAAATAGTTTATAATCCAATTTAGACATATATTTAGCCAACGAACCCGTAAACTTTCTAACAACGCTCATCCTTCACCGCTCGACCGGTTGGATGGACCTTTCGGCTAATCATCGCCATCCACTTCCTGGCACCAGCCCCTATTCCGGCACTGTGTTTGGCGTTGAAAAGCGCCTAAAGGCAACAGCAGATACGCTCGTCCTACACGATCGTCCATCCTCGGACAGGGCTTTCAGAGATAACCAATCGATACGGATTTCCATGGACGTACGAACCGCAAAACGAACGTTTTCACTTGAGTTATCGCATGGTGCATCATTTTTGGATTCTCATTTGCAAACGGAAACGAGAACTAGGGCTTCCCGACGAGCGATAGCACGGTCGGCTTCTGCATATAACGTTCCGGGGTGGTTGCACACTCGCCTACCTAGCCACAGCTGATCATCGCGTCAAGCAAGAGCGTTTCTGCATAATGCTGCTAAGCAGCTGCCCACACCAGGGCCATTCGTCGGACAAACATCGCCGGAAGCACACAAATCCCGGCACAACCACACGGCAACTCCACGGTAAACCCTTCTACTTCCAGCTGCCAGCGAATTCCCCTGCAGGTCAGCTCGTGATTTGCAAATCCTTCCCGACCGACCGACCGACCGACCATTTGCTTTCCGGTGATACGATTAAGCTCGGCAAAAAGACACAAAGCCAAATAATACCTCTGCCTCGGGATGAAGTGTTTCTGGTAGAAGATTAGTCGCTACGACCAAACTGAAAATTAAGTGGTACAGCAGAAAGTTTAGACACTGAGACACTTTGGACAGAACCGAAAGCGAAGGCTAAAGTTTGTCCACTTATAATGTGTTTACTAGAAAACCGAGAAAACCTATTCGCAGCACCAGTACACATCCCATCGCGAGTTTAATAAAATTGAAATCATTACGCCAAGCATAATCTCATTGCGTGCTACTTGCTGGCAATAACAAAAAAAATCAGCAATACCGATTAATCGATTTCACAGTATCGGTTACGAACAAAAAATCACAAAACCAATCCGCAGAAGATGTAATAAAATTTAATTAAAATTACCCCCATTTAATCGGAATTGCAACTGTCAGCCGTGGGGCGGTGCAAATTCCCCTTCTAATGCCATTTTGTTGCGCGATTTTAATAGGGATTTATCATTTCTGTTGTTTCTGTCTGTCCTGACTCTGGATAGCCCAAAAAAAACGCATTCAAAATGAAGTACGCTAATTAAAACAATCATTCCCACGAGGACACACAAACACCAACGGACATTACGCTTCCAACTAGCTCCATCAATTGTTTCAATTGTGTCGTGCTTAGACTAACAAAAAATAAAGCTTGTAATTGAGGACAATGAAACAGCACTTCGCTTTGCGAAGGTTGATTTTTGTTGTAATTGATCAGGGGAGGGAAATTTGTGATTCACATAATCAAATTACTCAATTTAATCATAAGCCGCCATTAAACGGGGATTAAATAGTAGAGATTGCATACTGTCAGGCGATACGAACTCTAAATACACCCTAGCGATACTGTGATGAAAGAGGTAGCTCCTTTCATGGTGAATAGTTTATAGTTTACACTTACATGCGATAAATTATTTAGCGCTTGGATAGAGTTGAGATGGTTGACCGTTGTTACTTTATGCAAAATCATAATAATCTGGGTAGGCTATGGTTTCTATATGGGGCATGTTCGATAGCTCTGAAATAAATGTCGACCATATTCGTTGGTGGTTAGGCTAAGAATCTATCTTAAATTTATTAAAGAATTGTAGTAGTTGTATCAATTCTTTAATCCTATCACGAATACTAATCCTAACTGTGTTTAACCCATGTAACCTTCTTGTAGTACGCAGCTAACCAAATTATGTAATCCGCGTTGCCTAATCATAGGCGCCAACAGGGCAGATCATACCATAATTTAGAAAGCTTACGCTTTCAGCCTGTATCTGTCAAAAAAATCCTAATACCGGACTGCATCATTCAAAGGACATAGCATTTGAACAGTGTACCTCTGATTGCCAAGCTTTAAAGACTTAGCTTTGAAGCTCGCTTACTGCCTTGGCTCAAGTCTTGTGCAAGATCGTACAGAGTCAGAGTTTCATCGTGTCTGTTCAATTCAAGGAAGTGTTCTTAGTCCTCTGCTGTTTCTCTTACTTGCCAACCTCAAATGATGATCTCAATATTTTCCTTAATGTAACCTCGTCTGCTGACTGTTATAACCTCCAAACCTTCCTTAACTCCCTCTCTGTCTGGTGTCACAAGAATGGCCTGTTCCTCTTCCAGATTTGTTTTAATCCCGTTCAGTTACACTCTTTTTGATACTGTTATACTACTGTGTCCGAAAAATAAAGGGACTTTCCGTTTTTTTTTCTAAATGGTTTTTTTATTAGGCCAAATTAAGGTCATTCCATTCGAAGTAATCCCCTTCCGATGCAATGCACCTCTTCCACATCTTCTGCTACTCCTCGAAGCAGGTGGAAAACGCGGATGCAGGGATGGCCTTTAGTTTCGCCGTCGCTGCGGCTTGTATCTCCTCGATAGTTTAAAAACGGTGTCCCCGAAGCGAAGCGTTTTAGCTTGTTGAACAGCCAGAAGTCGGCTGGTGCCAAATCTGGTGAATACGGCGGTTGCGGAACAATATGAGGGCTAGTTGTTGTGAAAAACGCCCTCAAAATGATGGCCGTATGGGAGGGCGCATTATCATGGTGCAAAAACCAGTTGTTGTTTTTCCACAAATTAGGCCGCTTTCCGCCAGCCGGAAACACTTCCCAACACTTTCCGAAAGGT
Source organism: Anopheles moucheti (assembly GCF_943734755.1). Lineage (NCBI taxonomy): Eukaryota > Metazoa > Arthropoda > Insecta > Diptera > Culicidae > Anopheles > Anopheles moucheti. Next base: position 33,767,589 of record NC_069141.1, on the reverse strand, counting down.
CTCGTATCGTCAACCGATGATTGTTGACCACCAAATCTTTGATTTGGACGACGTGGGCGTCGTCGGTCGAGGTGGATGGTCTTCCCGGACGGTCCTCGTCTTCGACCTTCTCACGGCCATTCTTGAAATCACTGTACCATTTTTACACATTTTTCTTCGACATAGAATCTTCCCAAAAGGCTTTTTGTAGCATCCGCAATGTTTCCGCAGCGTTTATTTCATTGCGCAAACCAAATTTGATACAGGCGCGCTGTTCCACAAACTTAACAACTTGGTCAATATAGACAAAAACACATGGCGCAGCTCCGCAAACAAATTGTCACTACTAGCCGGGTTGATGTTGTGACTTGAAACTTGGCAGATCTGTCAAAAACATACATATTGACAAACGAAAAATAAAAACAAGGTGCTTCTATAGGTGCGCGAAATTTGACATCTAGTGTCCCCTGACTTTTCGGACACAGTAGTACGTCGTGTAACGTCGGTAAAGGATTTTGGTGTGTGGCTTGACGAGATCCTCACATTCAACTCCCATGTTGATTATGTTATCAGCAAAGCTAACAATTAACTACGTCTGAATGTACGGCTTTCGTCTGACATTCGTGACCCCCGCTGCTTGAAATTCCTTTACTGTTGTTGTGTTCGATCTACCCTGGAATACGCAGCTGTAGAGTCTGGTTTTCCATGGACTCTACTGCGATGGCCAGTCTGGAGAGTGTTCAGTGTAAATACACTCATGTAACTGTTCGACGCTTCCTTAGCAGTGGTTACCATCTTGATCCCTCTATCCTGTCGGTTGTCGCCTTCTTGGGCTTGGCTTTCATTGTGGATAGACATTTCCGTATCCAAGCAAGTTTCATTGCAGATCTCTTGTTAAATGATCTTGATGTACCTTTTCTCCTATCTGTCATCCCACTTTATCCCATCCCACTCGTCGTCTCGTCGTATCCTCGCGACAGACCACCCTTGAATATCCCATCCCGCCACTCTAACTACGGCACGAACGACCCTCTTCTCAGAGCTCTGTCAGCTTTCAATAAGGCTTATCATCTGTTCGACTACAATGTCCCTCTGTTCCCCTTTCGTGTTCGTCTCCGTGATCCGTTTCCTAGTATATTTTCTTTTATAACCCTGTACCTTTCCTTTCCTTTCGTTATTTAAGATAATTATTTGTGGTTTTTTGTTTGTTAATCGTCATTTAACAATTCTTAGCATTTATTTGACTATCATGTCCCTTTACCAATTTTTCGTACCCATCTCCGCGCTTCCTCTTCCTTATCCTTCCCTTAATGTTTCGTTATTAAGTCACGTTGTTTAGCCTTTAGGGCAGATGTTTGTTAAAAATAATAATAAATAAATAAACTTATTTAGCATCTAACCGACGCTTTCATTAGAAAAACCATTTAACGCTTTTTTCTTAGGTTTGTCATTTGTATGGGGAGTAGTAAGCGCAAAGGCCTGGAAACGTCAAAACGCGTGCAAAAAAACTGGCTTAAAGTATGATCCCGGCCAGTAGTTAGGCAACAAAAAAAATATCAAATTCAGCTTAAAATCAACCTCTGAAAGGGTAAAAGAGAAAATTGTTTTCTGGAAAAGACCGCTCCATCTTAGCATATTGACCGTATGATCCCTGCCCCGGGTGGTAACGCGTCGAACTGAGCAAATGTTGTGACGCAATCAAGTGAAAATAACATACCACCTTAAGGGGGTTCAATAGAATCCACTTCACAGCGTTTCATGAGATTCCAAAAAGCGGAGCCTTCTCTCTCTCCATGTCTTTCCCAGCATGGCCATTAGCTTCAGCAAAACCAAAACTAATTAAACGACTCGTCCCGAATGTAATGCTGCGGGGAACAATCAATTAAAATCGACTCGATCGCATGTCCATGTTGTAACGTTTGGAAAAAGCTTGTAACGGAATGATTCGCTGAAATGTCAATGTCTGAATGCTGCAACTCATGGTATCGTGTAAAAGATAAGATACACCCAAGGGTCAACGCACGGATGGGCGTTCCCTGGAACGGTTCATGGATGGCTCGACTGAACTCACCAGAGTACCAATCAAAGAGTAATCAAATGTTGATAAACAAGATTCACTCCAACGTCGAAGAACTTTCGTGAGGTAACACATCGATACGGAATGTTGAAATTCTTGCATAACTTTATATTGGATGACTGGTATCAAACTGAGACCTTAACATCATGTATTTCCAGAAGGACGGAAGGATTACCCCTTTGGGGAACCGTTCGGGATATTGTGCTGCTCACTAAAACGTGCGCTCTTCCTGTTCTATACAATCGGATCAATCCGAACCCTGCTCGCATCCTTGCCTTTGTGGGCCAAATGCAGCCACTGTGTAACAGGGTACTAGGGACCGTTTGTTCCTTAACGGATGAACTCTTCAATCAACAACTTTTAGACCATCTAATCGACGACCATCGCCGTATTCTCAAAGGGCCGAAAGTTTAGCAGGCTTATCAAAGGGAAGCTCTATTGATAAACATGACAAAACATTCCCTTACTAACGATATTCCATCGACACTATCCACGAGCGTTACGGTGCCGGACAAGCGGTTGGATGAGATCCGGTTAAAAAGCTCCCTTGTTATTGAATACGAAAATCTCCCCACAAGGTTGTCGAACTTTTCAATACAGGAGAACATATCATATTCTTTACCAAGTTTACACCAAGGACAGCTTTTCACAGCAAGTGCACCACTCTCTGCTCTCTTTTGCGACGTTATTGCTTTTAGATAGTCGTAAGAGATCGTAGCGCCTGAAAGTATGCACAACATGTTTCAAGATCAGTTTCCGTGGTTTACACAGAGTAGTGACAGAACAGACGAGGTAAACAAATACCTTGCAGTTCTCGGCAGGACTCCTACAGCATTCGTGACTGTTCTTCATTAAGCAAATTAGATGTTTAAGTACATTTTCTTTCGCATCCCATGCTGAAAAGCAATCAATTTAGAACCGAATGCTCACTGAATGGAAGCAGAGCAACTGTGTCCAATTGCATTGCATCGTCAGCTGGCAACGGTTCGTAGTCGTAATGATGGTACAACAATTGCGGAATCCATTGGGCACGGGATGGGACGTTTCTTTTGTGCCGGAATGTGTACTGCACCAACGTATGCCAGCTGACAGCAGTACGAACTTCCACAGTAAACCACATTCCAATTTCGGCACCAAGAATAACGCTAACGCTTCGAAATGGAACGGGGTGGACAAATGCTGGCTTCTAACGACAACAATTACGCAATTCATGGATGGTTGAAAACTTTTCGGCAATTAGTTTAACGATCTATAAACCGCACCAAATGGATGCCCGATGAGATGGATGGCGTTCAGGTCAAGGCAGGGGGGATTATTTAGCACACAGATTTTAAATTGAAAATGCTACAATTTTAGTTTGATGAATGCGACAGATTGAACTGTAAAGTGGCGTACTACCGGTGTCAATGGCATGTTTTCGGAAAAGTTCCCATTTACCGAAAAAAACACCATTATCCACCAGTACACCGGCGTTTCAAGTACACCTTAAGTAGCTTTGCATTCGGTAGTCAACCCCCTTTCGAAAAAAAAGAAACGAAATTGGGTTCCACTTCAACTTTAACCAATTTACCGAAAACTTTACCTCACAAACCAACTCTGACCGAGCACTTTTAAATTTTCGCGTACTGCAATATAATGCTTCCCCCTAGTTCCCGGGCAAAACTGGTGACAGCCTGGACGGCGAATAAAAAAACACACGGCTCAGCGTAAACTTTTCCGATCCTTTATGATGCTACCGGGCGCTCAAGGAACTTCATTGAATGAAGGTAACTAGTCTGCTATCGGTCACAGTAGCGCCTGAAGGGTATAAAGTGTACCGCCCACCCCCCCCTTGGAGTGGGGACCTTTTCACGTCATTGTCCAAAACGATTTTCCATCCTGCAGCTAGACGGGTTGTGCTGCAACGCGTAACTACCTTCCCGAAAAAAAAACACACACACCAGGAAGAGCAGTACGGGACATTGCAAACGTGTCGTTTGTGCACCCAATTACGAGCCTGCACTCGCGTGTGTGCGCTGGGATGCTGCATCACAAGCGATGGGAACACGGTGGAACGTGTCCGGAACAAAACCGCCAGCAAGACGACCAACGACTCTGGTCCCTGGTGCATGTAATTGATTGGAATTAGATGGAGTACACACGGTGTAAAATGGGAAAACTTTGCACAAAAACCCCCGGCACCGCTCCCGGCACCCGTGGTCGGGGTCGGGCTACTAGACGGATGGTAGCTGCCAAGCTGGGACACCAGGTTGAAATTGACTGCGTGCTCCGGTTCGTGGAAGAATCGTGGCAGACAGTCTTGCCGCAGCAAAGTTGCCGGATCATGCTGAGTCGTGGTCCAACTTTTGCGCCCAGCCAAAAGACCAGTTCTGGGTAATTTTATCACCGAAGAAAAGCGCATCGTGCAAGAAAGCACCGTTTGCCGCTACAATTGGAAAATACCTGCAGCGGGTTGGGTGAGCGTATTTAATTTTTGGACTTGAAACACAAATGAACCATCGCTTAATAAAGCGGGGTGCTACGGTGCTATTAATAATTCATCTCGTAAACACCAAAAACCCGGGCCACACAAATGCTACACACGTGGCCAGTAGCAGTAATAACTGCATGCATTCGGAACCATCCTGTGCAACGCGGTTTGCATGTTCGGCGTGAGTTTGTCTCCACTCTGTAAGGATTCGGGTCACCATCGCCATCGCAAGCTTGTGGCCAACTTGTTCCAAGCACCCGCTGGCGTAAGCTTATTTCATTCCGGCGCTTTCCGTAACGACGTCGGGCCACTTCTCATCGCTGGCGACCCAGCGAAAAGCCAAACTCCGATGCAAAATAATGACCAACGGCATACATTATTTTAATAGGCAAACGGCGTGCTTGCACTTTTGTCACCGTCTCGAAAGCCTCGAAGCTTGCTATTTTTCCGCTTCCTATTACACCCGCTTATTTCCCGGTTCCGCACTTGTCCGGTCTGGTGCGTACTTGGGAGTGGTGTGGTGTTAGATGGTAACGAGTTCGCTGGCAAATGCACTCACACACCCACAGAAGGCAGACAGAAAGCAAATTCACCTCCAGAGTGGCTTCATCAGCATCTCCCGCTAAAGCTCCAGGAAACTAGCTCCGACAAAAAAAAAAACGAGAAAACACGCACAACTTCCTTCGTACCGTTTTGTTCCCGGGACGACGACGCGCAACGCATGGTGGCAATAAATCATCCCCTGCGGAAAAGGTAGGTAAAGTGCTGCGGCAGGATTTTCTCAAGCCGGAACACGGTGGACGTAGTGGAAGTAGTATATCACAACGAAAGCGCATACATTGTGTGAAACCGCGTTCCATTAGTCTCCGTTCTTTCGTATTATTTTCTGTTTACCTTCTCCTAATCATCTATAAAGCTTTCTTTATAGCTTTCATCTTCGTTAAGCTCCTGTTGCATCTCAACGACACCATTGTGGCATGGAGCATGCATGCAATCCTTAAAAATTCTTTACAGCTTTAGAGAAAAAAATATTATTACTTTCAAAAAAGCGTATAAATTCATCTTTATAATCGTTATCTTTTCTTTTGAAATATATAAAATACTAGACTAGAAAGAGCTTTTTTCTTGTCTCTTTTAACGTACTCCTCATAAAGGGGAAAACAGCCCAGAGTCACCCCAAAGTTTCGTTTGACGGTCTTTCTGAGTTTTCTGAGTTGGAGATTTATTTACGTAGGAGCGTCATTTTTCATACTGTAGTACATCCCATTTGAACAAGTGATGCGCGAGTCGACCCGAACACAATTTGAGTTGACCCAGTAGAGGTACAACTAGGTTCAGCAGCTATCCGGATGCCACTTGCAACTAGGAAGCAGCGTGAATGGATCGAGACTAAGGTTAAATTAGGACAAACCAAAAAGACATTTGCGTTACTGTATGTTAGTGAGTGGGACATAAACTTGTACTAAAAATAAATACAGGTACATAATGCAACTATTGCTATCAACATATTTTTGAAAAAGCTCCAAAGTACAGCCACAAAAGACATGTTCACCAGGATTACACATCAAACACAATTTAATGTAATAAATTGCATCAAAATTGACTTGTTCGCATTAACTGATTTTTTTGGTTGTTCGTATCTAATACGTATATTTAAACAAAACACTATAAACGCTAATTAAGCGAATTTTGAACGTTGACATGATGTGTGCCACATTTGATGTTGGTTTGTTTTAAATCGGCAACACCAAGGGCAGCAATGAATTGTAAAATATTTAACACTTGTTCAATTAATGCGCACCATAACATAATCATTATATAATTAATGCGCACCATAACATAATCATTATATAATTAAGGCAAACTCATGATCGGTATTGACACGTGGAATTTATAAACCACATAAAAGTATCATTCCCCCAATATCCCCAAGTATCAGTCCCAATACCCAAGTGCCTCACCATACTGCAGCCCTATTTAATTGCAATTTTTATTCATTTCTTTGCAATTGTATACTTCAAAGCATCTATGAACATGTACCCGGGCACGGGTAATAATTATCCACAATTATCCGAGTCACATTCGAATGGCCAAAGGGAACACAAGGGCAACCGCCGAAAGATGCCGCTTTCGAATACGATCAAAACAGATAATATGCACAACCATAACGACGTCGGTTTCTGTTTTTTCGAGTCTTTGTTGTGGTTTCTAGTGATGTTGGTGGTGGTGGTGTGTGTGTGTGTGAGTGTTGTCCTGCATTATTCCGTTGCAGTGGGTCAAGTTGCAGAATCGTGGATATCCTTTTTTTGTCCTGTCCTTTGGTTGCATTTTCATGTGCCCGACTATATAGCCCAACAGATTTGTAAGTGTATCGTTGTGTTTTAAATATGTAGGAAAAGGCTTGAAAGCAACAGAAACATTTGCTTGCAATTAAAAGTATTGCTGTTCTCTTCTGGAACGCTACGGTTCGCAATAGCTGAAGTGCAAAGCTTAATTCTACAAAAAGGATGGAGAAAACCCAGCCCAGCATTACAGAAACTGATGGTTGGTAAATGTTTTTCAATAGAACCACAATTTTATGTTTTTTTCCTTTTTGCTTTCCTCGACTATGCATGGAATGCACAAAAAGAAATCCTGTTAATCCGATTAAACAGTATCATGTAAAGTGCGTTGAAAGCCGAATGTATTCAGGCTGCAAAAGTAATGACAATTCTGCTGTATTTAACGGAGAAAAGAGAAAAAATCGTTCCTGAAATTGATTAAACCCGTTCCCATTTAATTGCAGAAACGGGGAATGCAACGGAAGATTTAATCCATTCCGAACTTCATGGCTGACCAAAGCTTGTAGTTAAAAGTAAGCAATACTTACATTCAAATTTCTTGCCATAACGCTGCCAACCGTGGCCGCAAATCCGGTATCCTTTAGCATATAGTCTTCCGACGTATCGGCTTGTAATGCCGTAATGACAGCCAACGGAATCGGTGTCATCTGTGTGATCGTTTTCAGCAGAATATTTTTCGCATAGTCGAATAATACGATTGCCCCAGCTTCAAACCATCTGTAGAGGATAAAGGAAACATTATTGCTAACTTTCTTTAAAACCATGCAAACAGCCGAAAATTGTACGTACTGATCGGGGAATAGTTCTACGACGAAATTCTCCACCGCCACCACTGGAAGATGATCGTCCACACGAGGATTTTCGGCCCTTATACTGTTGATGCGATGCTCGGCTCCCTTTAGTCCTGCCGCAAAACCAACTGGTTGAGCTGCAATGCCAACCGCTTGAGCAGGTAGCCCACTATAACGATACGAACATTGTCAAATTATCAACATTATTACATTGTTAACATTGTCAAAGGACATCTCTTTACGTTCCAGTTTGGTAAATTACTTACATAATGGTGGCCTTGCCAAAAACATTCTGAAATGCTTCCCGTATTGGTCGCACCTTATCGTCCTTGTCCGATGCTACAATCACCTCCGTGTCTCCTCCGGAATCTGTAAAGAGGTTTGAATTAACTTCAAAACGATAATTGCATTGTATATGCACAATCCACACTCACTTATGTACTCTTTCATCTGTGGATCCAGCGTGGTAACGATTGTGTCGACAGAATTCTTTGCCTTTTCCGCCACTTTCTGCAGAATGCCACTACCCGATACGGCACCCTTCATCCACCCGAACAGGGCCGAACCTCCCTGAGTAATTGGACTTAATGCGGCTGCGACTGGTTCCGGGTTCAGTATCATGTTTGCAAACTCACGTCCTACCGGTTCCGGAGGGTTGATTGGTTCCTCCGGATAAACACCCGCTGCAGCCATTGCCTGCTCCGCGGTAAACTGTGATGTGTCCTTGCTAGCGGGAATCGCGGGACTGAACTTGGTCGGTATGAATGGTTCCGTTTCATCTTTTTTCGCTGCATCATCCACGATGACCGCGGGCATGCTGCTGGAAGGCGACACACTCTCCGTACCAGCTGTTGCCACGTTCGCCATAATGAAGCTGGGCAGTTCGGACGGTGGGTTCACGTTCGATAGGATGTTTCTAGTTTTCTGCGGCAGATCTTTCATTTTGCTTTTGGTCGATTCAACGTGTTAGCACAGCGCCAAGTTTCGATGTACAATCGTTTGATTTGCTACTTGAACGGAATAAAACAACGATCGACGGGATTTGGATTACGTTTATTTTCCCCCTTTGTTTGTTTACGTTTTGATGACTTTTAGTACAATCCCTTTGCACTGCAGGAATGTGTGCATATACATCTTGGTTGTTTATTGTATTTTATTTATTTCGTTCACAATTTACATGACACTATAGGAATGCTTAGTAAAGATCATATTTCCATAAAATACCCTTTTGAAATCATTTGCTACTACAGTAGCTCAAATTTGGTCACTATTTTTTCTCTCTATACCTTGTTGTTCTAAACCGCTATCGCTTTGACAGCTCGCTCTTCTTCGTTTTTCTCCGCATGACGTTTCTTGTTTTTGCTGACGACAAGTAGTTAAAATTTCTTTTATCATCTCGTTTTTCGCGTACAAAGATAAGTGCAAGTAACTTTCGCCTCAATATTCTTGTCCCGCACCGTGTGCTGTAGGAAATTCGGTGCCAAAAAGCAAAAGTACGACAGTATTGTACGCGCGCACGGGTGCTACCGGGATAACAGGGTTTCATTGTTGTACAGAAGCGCCGACAGCAAGAATCTGCTCCAGGAGCGAGCCATTGTTGTGAGACTAGCCGTGTCCGTCGATTGAAGAAGGATAAAGAAAATTAGCTAGTAGTTAAGAAGGCAGCCGGAATCAACTCCGTAAGCGGCAAAAAATGGACACCAACGGTACCGTGGACCACGGAGAGACGGAACAGTTGCAAAAACACACCCAGCCAGCCTTCGACAATGTTGATATCACATCGCCGGACGATGAGAATGAAAACGATATCTTCGAGTCGGCGATTCAGGTTTGTGCATCTTTCGCTGGCTGTACGTGTGCCTGATTCCATTCCCTTGCACTTTTCTTATCAACTGCCAACGCACATGCAGGTTGCAATACAGTGCGGGCATGGCATCCGCTTTCTACCCGCTGGCAACGCGTGTGCCAACCGAACGAACCAATACCATTAAATTAAATTAAATTTGATTGAATTACGTTATACTGGGCGGTGCATCATAATTGGCAATAGATAAACTATGCGCCACCTTAAGTTCAGTGTGGGAGGGTGTGTGATTCACCAACGATACCACCCTGTAGAAAGGGCCCTATCATTTTCTATCCCCTATGAATACAGTGATTCACCAGCATAACCACGCACTGCCCATAGATTACGATAAGAAGGCTTGAATGGGCGTTTCATGTTCTTTCGATGCTCACGATCCCGATCGTCACTCATCCGTCTACTCTTTGTCGTCTTGTTCTCCTTTCGTCAGCAGGAACCATTATCGCCAGTGCTGGAGGATGTACCGACGGACGAAGCAGGGGATTTGTTTATCGAAATAGTTGTTGCTGACCCGCAGAAAGTAGGCGATGGCATGGGATCATATTTAGCGTACAAGTATGTGTATCCCGCACGGAAGTGAATACCGATCGTACGAACATGAGTTTTGCTAATGAATGTATTATTTTTCACACCTCAACCACAACAGGGTGTCGACGAAGACGAACATTTTAAAGTTTAAGAAACGACAATTCTTCACGATGCGGCGTTTTAGCGATTTTCTCGGATTGCACGACTTGCTTGTCAGCAAATATCTGCGGATGGGGCGTATTATTCCACCGGCACCGGAAAAGAACATCATCGGCACGACCAAGGTTAAAATGGGCAGTCAGCCACAATCAGAACCCGGTACAGGCGTTAACCTGGAGTGGATTGAGAACAGACGCGCCTCACTCGAACGTTTCCTCAACCGTGTCGCGCAGCATCCGATACTGTGCCAGGATACGGACTTTGTAAACTTCCTCGAAAGTGATCAAGAGCTACCGCGCGCCGTCAATACGGCGGCCCTGAGCGGCGCCGGTGTCATGCGTCTGTTCAACAAGGTGGGCGAAACGGTCAACAAGATCACGTACAAGATGGATGAAAACGATCCCTGGTTTAATGATAAGATCAATGAGGTCGAAACAATTGATGCGCATATGCAAAAGCTGCATTCCGCTATAAAGGCGCTCGTATCGCACCGCAAAGAGCTGGCCGCTCTTACTGGTGGTGTTGCAAAGTCGGCCGCACTGTTGAGCACTTGCGAAGAGCATACGGGTCTATCGCAAGCACTTTCGCAGCTAGCGGACGTGGAAGAGAAGGTCGAACTGTTGCGCTCCGAGCAGGCAAACTCAGACCTTTACATTCTGTCGGAGACAATCAAGGACTATATTGGGCTGTTCGGTGCTATAAAGGACGTTTTTCACGAACGAGTGAAGGTGTTCCAGAATTGGCAGCACGCACAGATTCAGCTGACGAAGAAGCGCGAGAACAAGGCAAAGTTGGAATTACAAGATCGGCGAGATAAGCTGGAGTTTGCCCAGAAAGAAGTGGAAGAGGTACGCAGATGCAAGAGAAGAAGATAACATTGGCAAATGTAACCGTTTTCCTTATATTTACAGTGGGAAGGAAAGGTGCAACGCTGCCAGAAGGAGTTCGACAACATCTCCAGTGAAATCAAGAAGGAAATGGAGCGCTTTGAGTTGGCGCGTGCCCGTGACTTTAAGTCAACGATTGTTAAATATCTGCAGGACCAAATGGCACACCAACAACAGGTAGGTGCAGTGGTGGTGATGATGAAGAAGTACATTCTATCTGTAATCTTCTTCATTGTACTCCTTTGATCTAACTAGCAAATGCGATACTGGGAAGCGATCGTACCGGTAGCCCGTGATATTGCATGAGAGGAACCGAACGCGATGAATCCGCCCATCCTGTATGACGACGACGATGATGACCGTGTTCCGACGACTGACAAACTGCGCCTCTCGATTAATTTAGTCGATTCCAATGCTAGGATATCGTAGAACGATACTACCTTCCCGTACTGCAGCAGGATAGTTGGCATTGGCATTCAAGTGCCAGTTATCTGCGCCTGACTCTCGGACGAAACAGAACCCTGCTGTTAGCGGATATAGTGTTAGGACAGCTGTTTGGATGTTGAACCTAAGATTTCTTATGCCTCATTTCTCTGCTCTATACACTCTCTTATGAATGTGAAGGTCCGTTTCCTTACGATGAAATTTGTTCCCATTGTGCACTAAAGCTACAGTTTTCGCAAGTAATGGTAGCAAAGAGATATCGATCGACCAAAAGTGATGTAATTGTAAATAATGACGTAGAAAGAGAGAAAGCGAGCGCATTTACTAAAAAAGAATGATGCTGGAGTAGTAGTACACACGGCTGGCTAATGCCACTAGTTAATGGCTTCACAAATGATGCTTCGACCTACCCCTTGTCACATATCTTTCCCTAGCAAAGTTAAACATCCACGCAACTTCGACAGCCTGGCATTTGTTTCCTTCCTTAGAGGTTTATCAGGTGCCCGTGTTTAGTTTGCTTGTTTGCGTCACGGATAGCTAAGCTCGATGTAAATATGTTTCTGAATTTGGAAAAGTACGTGGAGAGATAGTACCCGCATTAGGGGAACTGTAAAGTGAGGCAAAATCTCGAATAGGTGAGCGTTCGAGCAAACAAAGCATGACCGTAAATTTTGAGATATTTTGTGATTATTAGTACACCCTAAATTACGCAAGATGTTTAACATATTCAGTTTGAATTCCATTCCGCGTGTGAAATATTGTTTGGATTTTTTTTTTATTTACTACGTTACATTTTCTTTCGTTATACGCTCGGAATACATAGATATTTCTTCGCTTCGCTTCGAGCCAGCTGTTAAATCTTTCTTCCCAAGGCTAATTGTTAACGACGACGGAAGTATTATCTGAACCCGTGTACATGCGCTAGGGGTGCAAATAGTAGTAGTGCGATGCAACCCACATGTCAAGCGATACATTTGTGAGGATTTGAAATAATGATAGATTATTACAAAAACAATCTGTTTTTCTTTTCTGTTGATCGTGCGCAATGCCGGACAAAAGATATTGTTAGATTTTTGTCATAGGTTAGGATATACGAACACTATTATAATATGATGCATACACGACCGCTCTCATCCATTTCTTTCCGTTTCGGATCTAACTAGAGAAGGTATGTTCATAAGATAAACCAGATAATCAAAGACGGGGTGTCATCGATTTTCGTGACGTTAGTGTTTGGCGTAGATAGGCGATTGTGTTTACTCGGAACAACCGTTTGAATGTAAATCTTTTGAATTCCTTTCCTTTCCTTAATGCTGTGCTTAAATGTTAAACACTAAAGGGAAGGATGCATACGGCACTGTCAGAGAAGCACGGGCAACAAACGGAACCGAAACCGTCTTATATACACATACACACGCGTGTTAAGTGCAGAACCTATATCCGCTCGATTCGCCGTGTTCGCAAAAACCCCGCGATATGCTTGAAACAATCAAAACCCCAGTTTAGAGAATAATTTTGATGTATGGCGTTGCCTCAGTTGAAATCGTTAAGTATTGTTATTTTATGGCGCGCTTGACTGCAAGTGTTTCAATCAATAATAGGTCCCAGCATTCCAACACAATATGTAGCCTCTATTTTTGTATTTCATTTCACTGAGAGAGTGTTTGATTGGTTCAACCCGTCTACGAAACACGTCTCATACCTCGATTCGTAGCATTTATGTATACAAATCAGTTAAAAAAAACCCGAACGTATGAAGCGCATACTTCCAACGTATTTGCGAAGGATGCACAATCTGTGTTCTTAGACGATCCGTACGCGTGTGGTAAAATGTGTGAGTGTGTATGTATGGCTAGTACAGGAATTGAGGTGGTAAAGTTTTAGAACATGCAAACAGGTTGGGGAAGGCTTCAAGCTACATCTTGTATACTAATTTTCTCTAACCGCTTATCTCAAAACCCAGGACAGAATTTCCCTCTTTGTAGGGTGTTTTTTCCAGTCGTGCAAGCTGTTTACTGCATTTAATCGTTTAATTTTAATGAAAAACTAAAAACACACAGAGAGATACATACACACTACACCACGCAACACGTTCAAATGCCCTTTGACCGATGTCCATGATAATAAGCAAGAATGTTCGAGCAAACATAACAGACACAGCGAGAAATGTTATGATTAAAAAAATATATATACACATATATATCTATATTATATTACTAGTATTTGTGTAATGCTTTTGCGTACGAACAAACAAACGACAATTAATGCAACATATACATATTACTAGGAGTAAATATTGATTTTTAGGACTTAGGAACACGGAGTTGCTTTACAGATTGTGCTACGTCCAATCAATTCCAATGTAAGTAGTTTCTAAACACATAAATTAGTTTACTAATTCTGTTTTATTTTAGGGAACTTTTCAACTGTCATCCTTTCAACTACTACTGCTCAATGGCCATTTCAAACTGGATCAGAATGATGAGATAATTCGTAACAGAGGCCGCAATCTGTAACAAACGGTTACGGTAAGATGAGTTGTTTTTTTTACGATGGAAATTGTTGGAAAATCATACCGAAAACAGCACCGTGTAATCCAACGTGAACATCCGACAGGCGGTAAATTCGAGCGGTTGATGCAAGGTTTGAAGAACAAACACCTCTATCTGCAAGCAGAGCAAGTAATATAGTAACTTATCGAAAGAATACGTTTACGTTTAAGATCAGGAGGTACAGTACATTTTGCTTCAGCTTGTGATCCATGGGGCTGAGATTTAAACGAAGCAAAAGCTTTTGGGTCTTTCGTGACTGGAAAAAGGAAGAAAATAGTTAGGCTTTATATCGCGAGAAAACCACTAAGCAGATCGTTTTTTTTTTGGAACGCTAGAGCTAATGTAATAACTATATGTATCGTCACTGAAACTGACCTGCTCGCGAACCGTTTCACATGCCTCGGCAATACAGTACAGCTCATAGAAGCAAAAAAGACAGGTGAGTGCTTCATGGCCAAGTGCAGCTAACGCCACACTGTTCTGCGTTCGATAGTGTAGGTACAGTATCTCGAAAAAGTGATACAGCTTGCAAAAGGGTACAACCACAGAAAACTCCATTAGTTCCACAACCATCTTCTGCCTGGTAGAAAAAAAACCCCTATCGCTACTATGTTACCTGTGAGATAATGAACGTCATGCAGAGAAAGTTGCACGAGAGTAACATTTCCTGGTAAAGCTCGTGCGTCTTGGTACAGCAAGCGACAATGCGGTAACGCGCATCGGCCAAATAGTTGAGCTTGCTGCGAATATACACCGAATGCTGCGTGCGTCCATAGCCTCGCATACCCCTGTTCGGTCCGTTCGTGTGTTCCAACACCACCTGCTTCAGACGTTCGTTGAGCGCAAAGTGAAGATTTTGCAAAAACATCATAACCGCGTAGTACAGCGATACGGAGCAGATGATGTTCATCTTCGGATAGTAAAAGACGCACAGCGCGAATACCTCATTGCTAATGTCCTCATCCCGCTGCTCGATCACCTGCAGTAGCGCCAGCACGAAGGAGCTCGTCACGATCAATTGGCTGATGATGATTTTACGCAAAATGCGCCATTTCATCCACCGGAAGCCCAGCTCCGCTACGCTAAACAGTTCCTGTTTCAGCTGAAACAACTCCCGGATCAACTGGGCAATTTCGTAACGCTTCTGGTAACGCCTCAGTACGGCCGACAGAAACGTTTGCAGCACCACCTGGCCCTGCACCGCACTGATAACCTTATTGACGTAGGTTTCCTTAAATCCGTTCCGAAATTGTGTGTCACTCATCAGGAACTGAGTGCCCTGGTACGTTGCCGTACATCCAACCGCCAGCACAATGCTATAAATCACCAAAAACGTCGACACACGCAGCTCCTTACTTTTCCGGTCGTAGGTAATGTTTAGATAGCCAAATAAGATAGCAATTACCGTGCTTAGCGTTAACAAAAAGTTCAGCCCTTTATCGTTCATTATTTTCGAGCAATTGGTTCTAAATGTTCCGTTACAGATTGTGGAGCAATATTTGGAGCAAGAGGCTTTTATACTTGCGGATTGCGCATTAATTTAATTATTCAAATTGTTATCGAAACAGCCAGGGATAACTTTGGATTGGATTAGAAAAACACCAATCTTGACCGACAATGTTTACGCTATGCATATTGCATGAGCTACATATTACTAACTGTTATTACTGGTGTTTATTCTACTCATTGGACAAACCACAAGAGCCTATCATTTTAATGAAGTACGGTGTATCAGTAAATACTAGCCAGGATGTTTAAAAACCGTCATCACTAACAAACATTTCCTAATATACTGGTATCAGCATTAGGAACGGTTTGAAAAACCAATCCTAATGATGTACTTTAGCTGCTTTAGAAAACGTATTTAGTCTAAGCCATTTCGTGACACGCTATTTGATGAACAGCGACACACAGTATTACACGTTTCTTTATTAATGGTTGTGGTATTGCGAATTTGCTGTTGCAATGAATATTTTAACTCTAGTCGGTTTCCTTCCCTAGCTCGCGAAGGACTGTTATTTCCTTTTTTTGTTTTATTTTTGGTTTGAGTTAAGGCAGGAACAATGATCGATGGCCGATCTTTAAATATGGAAGCATTTTAATAGCATAATATACTTTCTACTTTCAGAGTACCTTTCATGACTTACCTCTCTCACAATTTGACCGCACGCGCCAATAATTTTCATTAAATACATTAGGTCGATATTAACCCAGATGAACTCCAGTCCACCCAGAAGGAGTAAGCGTGGTGGTAAAGAGCTCCACCCAACCAGTATCTTGTAACACACGACATAGTAAGCGGACGTGGCATGAACGAAAGCCCCCGCAAGGTAAGCTAACAATGGTACACCGAACAGCACGTTCATGGTTTCCGTTGCTTTCCACAGCTGGTCGTGGAACTTCATGTACCCATACATGCGCAGGTGTAATTCTTGTTGTACTGGGTCCGTAGAACTTACCACTGGGATTAAGATAGCGTTTTGAAACATTACTGCAAACATTATCACAATTTGCACAGCACCATACATGACCACCAGCACGGTCGATTTGGTTAGCAGGGTAAGTACCGTCCCTGGCAGCATTGCTAGATAATCTTGATCAATCGCACTTCCCGGCAAGATCACGTTGCACAGGATGGTAACACCGGCAACGCATTCATACGTCAAATTGAACAGGAAACACTTACGGAACCACAATTTAAGCGGAAAATCATTCACAAGTAAGGGACTGTGATAAAGATTCTTAATGATTTCGTACAACCGTTTAACGTTAGCGTGTTGCGAGAGAAGGTAGCACGGTGGTACGATAAAAACCAAAACATCGCCGAGTGCCATAAATACAGCGTACGAAAAGGCTACACTGATACCTTTGTAGACCTTCACAAAAACGGACACATAAATCCCGAATCGAACCGTCGGTCCAGCGATGGCAACGAGAAAGCAATAACACAACAGTACACTGCTGGATTCTAGTTTAAGAGATGACCGAAGAAGCCGAAAGGGAATTACACCCGTAAGAACTGTTTTTACGTAAAGCATATTAATAAGTACTTCAAAACGCGTCATTTTCTTTATATCATGTATGAACGTTATGCTACGACGGAACGGAAACAATGATTAGTGAGTTCCTCACCCAAGATGATGAAACGCTGAAGCTGAGGGTAATGAAGGTTCTGTCAATAATTTATTTAATTAATGATGCAATGCTCTCGGTTGGTCGTAACGTTCATGACATGTTACTGTTACTTACTGTTATTAATTCATATTCGTTCAATAATTTCTTTAGGCGGAAAAAACGCAACTCGTCATT
This sequence comes from Anopheles moucheti, assembly GCF_943734755.1. Lineage (NCBI taxonomy): Eukaryota > Metazoa > Arthropoda > Insecta > Diptera > Culicidae > Anopheles > Anopheles moucheti. The sequence goes on along the minus strand of NC_069141.1, from coordinate 33,750,187 downwards.
ATGAGGTGTGTTGCAAAAAACCAATATCTGCCAAATGTTGGAATAATGCTAAACAATTAATAATTTGCAACAAATCTAATTAACAAACAATTCGTGAAGTCTGCTCTGCTCGGAACGGTTAATTTGGCGTCGCCGAAACTGTTATGCGTCTGAACCCGCATTCATTCGTCTGAACGTGACATGTTTTTAACACGAAAGACCGGGCGTCTCCATCAGGGAAGCATGAAAGACTGGGCGCCTCCATGAGAGTCTGCTAATTTTACATGCTGATAATTAAAACATAGCGCAACACACTCCCAATTTAATAATCTTTTCCCCCCCCCCTCCCCTGTTCGTTGCAACAAACGCCTGCTTTCAAATTTGTTTTACTCCCTTTTTTTGTGCATTACACTCACACCACATTGTACCGTTTTGGTAATTTGGGGCGAGCAGTAAACACTGTAACGGTACAAATCCCGTGCTAGCCGAAGAGATATGAAAATCTCAATGAAACCCCCTTGCCGTACAGATCGATTTCAATTATCCGCACTAATGAAGCCAACCAAGTTTGCATTAGTGACTGCCGATCGTTGGTCGGTTTGGAAGTGGGAAATCGGGAATGATAATAAAAACAACAGGCTGGCACAAGCACAGCAGACGATGGTGTGTCTGTGTATGTTTGGGGTATTGCGCTATGCTCCTGTATTAAATTTTTATAAGTGTATTTATATAAGCCCAGTCATATGTTTTTTTTTTTATGAAGGATAAACCGGACCAGTTGTAAAAAATATTCTATCAAACGGGAAGAGCAGAAGGTTCGGTAATAAATATCACTTTTTAGTACAGATTAGATGAGTATTTTATAGTCCTTATGGTCGTCTTTTTAGATTCTTTTTTTTCATTTCAGTTCGCACAAAGAAAATTCCTGGTGTATTGAGTTTAGAACTAAACCAGCGATTCGTACTTTAGAAGAAGATCCATCTTGCAGTGTGTACAACAGGGCAATTCCTACATAAATTCTCCATACAACAAACAGTAAACTACGTATTGTTATTTGACGAAAAGGAACCTAAATTTCCTGTTTTCATTTGCAAACTTTTCATATGTCACCGTACATTATCTATTGTATTCTTCTCCAACGCATTTCCGGTCTGGACCGTTCCCGACGAAAAGTGAGCTTGTGTGTGAAATTCACCCATTTGCACAACACACAGCCTGACATCACGCTAACGTGCCGATGGCTAAATTTCGTACGGCCATCCAAACAAAGTTACCGCCAAATGCGTACGTCGCGACTGGTGCGACTGGTAAAAAGATAAAACAACACCAAACAAAACATTCACGCACACTACTTTGGCGTGTAGGATGGCGGACGGAAGTGTAAACGTCACATCGCACACTGTTACAGTGATTGTGTTGGTGTTGGTGACGTTGGTGCACAAGTGCTTTAAAAAGCACGACACAGTATGCGCCGAGTTATGGCAGACGATTATTTCGAAGCGGACGCCTGGTGGCTCACGAAATTAATTATATTTAAAATATTTTCTTCTAACAAACTAAGTGGTTTGTATATATGTTATGTTTATTTTCGATGTGTTTTAAATTGAAAAAATAATTTAATAAGTATTTCTCTTTTTTCCAGAACCATTTCACTTTCGCCCGCTATCCACCCGAACCCGAGCGTGACTTCACATTTCGCTCGTCCACACAACGGCATCACACGCACACCCGTCACTGTTACGATTACGCATGCAGAGAAACAGCATGCTGCTAACCTCATCAGTTAACATCCGTTCTTGGGTCGGTTCGGTTCGGTAGTAGAAATACTTGGCAAAACCCCATTTCCGCTTTCCGCGGTTCATTCCAGCGGTGGTACGCGAATATTCACCGTAGTTCTGCGCGCCAAAAAACTCGCACACACGCACGTAATATCCGTTGTTTGTGGTTGGTTTGTGGTCATAATTCGGTACCTTTTTCCCTACCGCGGGGGAAGGGGAGGGAGGGGCCTCGTAGTGAATCGTTAATTGGCGCTTAATTGTCAGCGTCATCACATCTTCAAAGGTGGAACCGAGTCTTATTCGGGACGGGTGGTGTGACGGGTAGTGTGTAGCGTTCGAGCGTCGGGGGAGATATAGAAGAAGAAAAAACGAATCATCCCCTAGGGATATTTCCGGCGCCTGCCACCGATAATCCACGGTGTTCTGTGGTGTGCCAGCGTTGGTTTCGTTTTTGGTAGCGCAGGTGTTTGTTCAGTGTTTAGAAGAGTTTTTTGGATTTTATTACCGTGCAGCACCGCTCATCATCGGTAAGAACTTTTTTTTGTTTTGGTATGCTTGTACTTAATGGTTGGGCCAAAATGGGGAAAGAAAAAGGACGAAAAGAACCCCCTTGGTGTGGAAGGAAATAAATGGATGTAAATTTAAATTTTGTCACTTAAACCACGTTACAAAGTGTTGGTTCGTTGACTGTGTGCGTAACATTTTTTTTTTGCCCACGGCATTGCATTAATGTTTGATTACTTTGGGTAATACCATTAATTAAAACAAAATTATCCAACCATACAGAAAACTATATTGTTCCAATATGTTCGTATTAGAGACATCAATTATAAGCCTTGAATTGCGTTAATTAATGAGTAGTTATAAATTTAAGCGACCGCACAGAATTTGCCTTAAAGAAATCCCTCAGGCATTCAATTGCACTGAAGAATCCAATCGTTTATGGTCCAACTAAAACATAAACTTGCTGAACTTTTAAACAATTATAAAAAAACGAATCTTTTCCCGCGTCCTTACATTATCCATCTAGGACAATTTTCTTTCCCCACTCCCTCGTAACACACCACCCAGCCCAAATCCTTCCCAGATTGTCATTGTAACCCACCGGAGGGAAAGAATGGATCTCGCGTATAAAAAACGCGACCCATTTCTCACGCGTGGCCAATTTACATAATTTTGCACCGCTCAAGTTGGTACACGCCGAGGGTGTTTGCCGGCTCGAAAAGCTTCCCCCTCGAATTGCCATCGAATTTCTCGACAAGGACAGATATTTCTGGCAAACTCTGACAGGTTTCTGCCTTCTGCCCGCCGATAGCAAAATTGTGTAAAATATCATTTTCTCTTCCCAACATTCCATTCCCGCGGCCGATTGTTTGCCGCGCCAGACCAGATACCGTGTGCCTTCTTGCCGGCATGAAAGTAAACTTCCAAAAGAGACCACCGCGGTGGTTTCCCATTCCTTTGGCCCTTTCTTCGTACCCCCGTAGGAAAAAAATAACACCCCGAATGTTGTCAAATTTGTATTTCTTCCCATGCTAAAGCGACCGACTCGGGCCAACAGTGGGACGAGCCTCATCATAAAGTTAGTTTCGCCCGGCAACGATGTTCGTATCGTGTTTCCTGGGGAGGTTGAGGAAGAGATTCCAATCCAATCATGCTGCAGCATGTGAATCATACTGTTACCATGGGAAGTTCCTCCCAATGTTGCCTATTGAGTCGTGCGCGGGAAGGATTCCCTCCGCTGAGTCAAACAAAATAACATCGAACGGGTCCAAATCGTCGGGTGAAGTCATCCGGTGGCCTTCCGTGTGGAATGACGAGCCGGTTTCGCGGGCATCCATTACCATGTCAACCTTCGAACGGATGGATCGGGTTAGAAAATTTATGCTTTTTGCAATACCGCTTTCCCACGATGGGATGCTCCGTTTGGAGTTCTGGTGGAGTCCTGTTTTTTATTTTTTTGGAGTGACATTAGCGAGGTCTTTCTGTGCGAACATGTGCACCATTTGTCTCAGCTGTGAGTTCTGGTTTGCAAATGTGATATTGTAGGAATTTAATTAAATTTCCTACTGCACACAACACACAGCTCTGGTGGGGTATGTTATGCATATGTCGCGCCAACGATATTAAACATATTTAATAAGAGTAGAAAATAGTCTAACATAATAATAAGACCACTGTCCCCCAAAATCCAAAGTGCACTGTAAGCGATGCACAAAAAAAAAGCACGCCACTGCTCTCAAGTGGAGTGCATCAAATATTTGCATCATCATAGCTCTGCCTTTTCTCCTCTTTAAAAAAGGCTCAGCTATAGCGCGAAAAGCAACAACGCAAGTGCCAACACTCCTCCGTCTTGCAGCGTTTCGTGCGCTACGTCGGCGAGGCAAAATTCAATTTGATTCTTGCGTTCATGTTCGCCGCGGCAAATAGTGCAAAGCTGCTATAGTGAGCAGGGAATGGAATTTTCTGATTAACTGTTGCACGCAAAACACACACACCCACATAAAAGCCCATGCCCCAACAAGAACTTTCGTGCGTGGAATGGGAAATGCGAAGGGTGATGGCTTTGACGGAGTAAAGTTGCAATTGAATTGAAGCCATTGCCATTTGCTGTTTGCGTCCGTTTTGCGTCCCATGCAAAAGCCCACATTCGGTAGCAGTAAGCATGAAGCATAAAGAAGCAAGTTTTTAAATGCAACCACCACCACCACCACCGCATACGAATGGGATATACATATATATATATAATTACATTCAGTGTTCTGTAGAAAAGGGAGTTCTGCTGTCTGCTGTCCACTCGTATCGCATTCGACTCTAGGGAAGTGTTGCGGACGAAACGTTTTAAATGCAGTATCACGTATGCATTGCATTCATATATTAATTCGTAAAAGAGGAACCAACACACACACAAACACACATGGTAGCAATCCCACGGGAAGCGATCTAGTAAACCGTTCTGCCCACAAAAGCTTTCAACATAGCTTTCGTAATGGACGATTTCGTTTTCTCTAGAAGCGTTTATCTGTCTCGGGCGTGCCTAAAAGGTGTCGAATACCCGGAGCTCTCGACTGCACTGTTGTCGTAATGGTGGTCATGTGAGTCAATAATGTAATGTGAAAAGTTGGAAAATTTGTTTACTATCGATCTATATTTTCATAACCGCCTAAAGGTATGCAATACATAGAAATTGCCATAACCCAATGAGACGTTTTGAGAAACGCCTAAATGTAGGCAAATAATGCTAATTTTTTATATTATTAAGGCTTTTTGTGGAATTGAAAGGAATGCTGTTTAGAGTATTGTTTGGTATTGATATGAACAGTCTTCAGAGGCAAACAAGGCTCCAAAACCGTCCCACCCAAGTAACGTGTGCTAAAGTCACCAGAGCTGTCATCTTAAAATAGAGATAATTTAAACAAATGCTAATGATCGCAACTCCCCAAGGGTCCTGAATGAATAACTAGTTGATAGAGCGTATGAGCCATGTTATCCATGGTGTTAATATTCCATAATTGTGATCACACGGCATATCGTAACTCCTCCTCCAAGTATGCAATCCCCATGACATTATTAGCCTATTAGCGTTTCTTCTTCCCTGCAGTAATGTTTGATGAATATTTACAAATTTTATAACCGTTTCTTTATGACCGTATGTTGTTCAATTGTGCCGCAATAGCTCTTATCGTAAAATTCTCCCTCGCAAGGAAGTAAAGTCGATTCGATGAAACCACAAAACCCATCCAAAGGAATTTTTGGCCCACACAAACACATGCTACACACGTGTGTGTGTGTTCTTTGTAAATCTAAAATTCAGATACAATCACCCAACAGGTACGCAGTAACCAAACCCTCCCCCCTTCACTTTCGGTAGAACGCACTGCGAGACAGAACCAAACCTGTAGACAGTTATGGACCTTTACGACGGCGCAAGAAACTAGCAACTAGGTTTGAAGGCAATCGCAATAAAAATGCATTAAATATGAAATGAAGCCTGCCCATCCCCCAGCTCGCTGGCCACCCGGGAGCATAGTAAAAGCGAACGGCTTCAAGTAAACGGAAACGTGACGTGTGCCGTGTGGACCATTATATGTCTTCGGTGTCTTGTAACGATGGGCAGCTTTTTGTTGCTGGCACCCTCAAACGTCTTACGCTTCCCGGGTTCGATTAATTCCACTTGCTGCGATTGTGATTCCATCGTGATTGCATCACGTCGCTCGTGTTATGCGAACGTGTTAAGCGTGTATGCATATGAAACGGAAAAGGCATTCAACGTGAAATTAACATCCACACCTAAGCGCAATAGTAAGCTGGAAAAATTGGATAATGCAGTGTGGCGCGTCTCGTAACAAAGGAAATCCACCAATAATGTAACGAAACATTCCCGAAACTAAGAAAAATCGATACGAGCTGGGGAAGTATTTAATGGATGGTGTGAATAAAACCTCAAAAAAAAACATAATAAAGACCAGGATGAAACGATTGAAAAATAAAATCTTTTTCTGTTCTTTTCTGTTCTTGTTGTGGATTAGATCCGTTCCAGTTAAAGGTACAGAACAAAAAACCGAGCTGTGCAATGGAGCAGAAACGATGCCACTTGCCATAGCCTAAACCGATCACGAAACGGTTAGCCTCCGTCCCGGAGCCAAATTCAACCAGACTTTCAACTCAAGGGAATGATGATGGTCTCGGAGGCGGCACTGGCAACCCCGAAACAACAACAAAAAATCCTTACAACAGCCTAACAGGCTCCTCCTTTGTACCAAAGGGAAATCTTAATCCACTGCTTTTTGGTGCCTGTACTCCAAAACACACAATTTATCCAACTTCCAGCGACTGGGTGCAGCAAGGACAGGGGAAACCGAAAGAAAAGAAGATCACCCGTTGAAGAAAAAACGACATGAAACAGACAAGTGGTTGCCGATTTGGGTGCTTCGTTTTACACTTCCCCCCCAAGTTCTATCTCTTTCTTTCTCCTCTCTCTATTGAGAAGGAGAAGTACTGTTTCCTTGTTATTGGTGTGCGGTACAATCAAAGCTTTTTTATATTTTGGGCAAGCAATACAAAAAAGTTCCGGCGAAAGTTTTCCCTTTTTCTTGCGCTCATTGCTTATCAAGAAACTACAAAAAGCAATGGCTTAGTGCGAACGGAAAATTGAGGGAGCAGCAATAAAACCGTAAACGGTTGGAGGGAGTTTTTTTTGCCAAGTGGAAGCCATGGCCAAAAGCTGAAAGAAAAACCTCAATAACAACACAACCCACACAAGCACTTTGGTGCGTAATGTCGGATGGTTGGTTGGGAGGTAAAAACGTGTTCTTTGCTCTCTTCCTCTGTTTCTGTTTCAAGAATTTATTTCCAAGACATACAGACACACACCAGCCCCACATCAACCTAATAAGGACAATGAAGGGGCAACAGAAACGACCCAGACTCAATGTTGCCCACGGCATACCCAAAAAAAAAAACGACCGGCGAATAGGAACATGTTCACATTAGTAAACAAAACAATAAATCACCTGATTAGAAATTCAATTAAAGGCCCGTGTATGCGGGCATGAAGCGGAACAAGAACAAAAAAAAAGCCCCCGGATCCTATCACCCCGAAAGAAGTGCGTCTTCCGATACCGTGTCCCAGTGCAAATCCATACATCGTGTGCCTTTCCATCCTTGTCTTATCTGTGTAATTGGTGAATCCAACGAGCGAAGCGAGGCGAGATGTTCCGCCACGTCTCAGCGCGAACAAGCTTGAGTGATTTGACATTTGAAGGCTACATGGGATGATGCGAGTAAGGTTTGCCCACAGAGTTGGAGGTGCTGTGCTCCATTTCCATACTTCAAGTGAGAACTTCACGGCTAGAAAACGAACATTCTGTGCTCTGATTGATACATTGATAGACAGATTTTTTGTTGGTGTGTTTTTTGAAGCATATTTTTATATATTCTTTATCTCTACATCGCATTATACTAGACATACAAGCTTTGGCACATTTTGCGCCTGAAAGTAGGCAATGCGTATGGCAGTTTAACATTATTTAATGCGTCTCGTTACTAATTCTATCACATTTGTGCTTTTACAAGCTATTGTTGGGAAGAACTTTTTCATCCAACCGACAAAATAATTAACTCTTCTCCTTCTCTTTCTCTCTCTTTATCCCATAAAAAAAAATGGATAAGATCTTTTCTTGTAGTTCAACAGTATTAAATATTGCACACACACAAAAGAACTGCTGCTGTGTTGCTGCTACTCCGTTCGGCACCACCGAAAGCGTCCTTCAAACTTTGGCAATTCGTGACGTACTTCACGCCCAGCTTTTCCACAACCCTGTGCGACTATTTGCGTGAAAGCGCCCCACCGTCGCCTGCCCGACACACACTTCAGACACACAGAGGCCAGCACGCAAATGGTCCGTTTGGCGAAATTGATACGGTTATTGCGATTTCCACTTTGTGTCTCGCCGTGCCACAATTCGAAACCGGCGAAAAAGGCTTCGATCCTTCCATTCCCAACGGGCGGCCGGTTTTTGCGAAACCGAAAATGAATTTTTATTTGGGCCTTTTATTTTCTGTTCACGGGCACGTTTTACACGAGAACAAGGGGAAAATAAAATAAATCGTTTCACACGCGATCCTCTGCAATGCCAACCGTGGACGCGATGCACACGTGATTCTCACGCACGCAAATCGATGTGTGCCGTCGTTTAGAGACCAGAGCCTTTAATCTTCCATTCATCTTGTTGGATGCCTTTTTTTTTTAATTTCCCCCCAGTGGTGGGACCGCTTGGCCGTATGAATCTGAATGGCTTTTTGTCGTTTGTTCGTTTTGCTTGATGGGATTCACTTTTCTTTTCAGGCAATAAAAGAGGGGCGCGAGAATTTATTTACGCTATTGAACATATTTTCGATGAGCTGAGGAAAAAACAGGATGCAACTACATTATTTTTGTATGAATGCAAGGATTGCAAGTGTCTGGTTGGGCAAAAACCACGCGAAAAAGTTCCAATAAATCAAGCAACCATTAACAGGGCGATAACATAACCGCCTAAATGTATGCAATGTTTTTCAATGTGTAGTTTAGTCAGCTTAGTGAACTGTTTGACAGAAATTTCTTACAGCTGATTAAAATCACTACAAGAGAGTTCATTAGAAGTCAAGTTAATAGAATATTAATAAGCTGCTCTTTCTGTAGCTGCTAGCCACATAGTTCACAGTTACTCGTACTTGCATAAATTAGCGAAAGCTTTGATCAGCATTCGTTCTCTTCGCACAGTTCCATTACAGCTCCGTCCCTCGCTGTTCCCCATTTCTCAACGCTTAACGTCGTGCATCCGTTAAAGACCGCGTGTTGACAGACACGAGTCAGGCGATAAAAACCGATAATAATCTTATCATCCTCGACTCATCGCCGGAATAAAATCTCAAACAAGCACCCGCAAGCAAAACCACGCGGCCGCGGAAAGCTACTCAATTTCACTTTGGTTTTAAGTCGTCAAAAAAAAAGCTGAAGCCACCTAGCAGAAGCGTACTTTGTGAAGAGCTTTATAGGGCCGTCGGTTTTTTTCCTTGGCTGCTTAAAAGTGAAGTAGGCAATGGTTTCCCGTGGCAACGCACTTATCGCTCGCCTCCCACTTCACATCGAATGGAAATGATCCGATTTCACCGTGGAAAGTAAGCGATCGGATCGGCTCAATAATAATCCAATGCAAAGTATTCACACACACACACACACACCCGTACCATTATCCCCACACACCTCGGAGCCTCTCTGTTTCCCGTCCGTGTCATGCCGATGGAATATTTACATCGCAATATTCCAGTCGCTGCGTGTAGCGAAGCTTCATCTCGACTACGTTTCGCACTAAGTAGCTCCTGTGACCTTCTTTTACGACATGAACAAAACCGCATGACGGCAGCAAAATAAAAAGCGACACACACACACACACACACTCATGGCAGGCCAAACGTCATTCCACGCGGGCCCAAGTGGCACCGATATCTATCGCGAAACTAGTGCCCTCGGATGCGAGAAAACTTTCCATTAATCAATATTCATAAGCGGCCTAGGCCGGCGGATGAGAGTACTGCGAGGGTAAACTCCGGCCATTCCACAAGCGGTCGGCGGTGCATCTAGTGGCGGATAACAGGATATTCCAAAATCGATTATGATCCGATTAGCCTGACTACGGTACCGAAGCGTTGACGCAAATCGAGCATCGAGTGTCCCGTGGCGCTGTTTATTGCATGTTTATTTGCGTTTCGCGTGGCAATCTGTTGGAGAGAAAAGTCCCCGGTCAGAATGGTTCGCGATTTGGGTTGGGAAAAGCGGGAATGGATTGTGCTACCCACTTTTGATCCAAGCAACATTTTTGTCAAGCGTATTGCATACTTTTAGGCTGCCCGTTGACAGAGGAATTAAACTACGCCTAAAAGTATGCAATTTGAGTACAATCCTTTCAAAGAGTTATTATTTTTCTTTGTTGTATTAATTTATGATAGTCGCATTCAATCACGTTAACTAAAAGATTATCATTTCACATCGAGGTTATTCTAAGGAAATCACATTTTACGCAATGTGTCTTGTAGAACTACTCGTGTATGCAAATGATGCAGCAATATGTTGAGTGACCCTTAAAACATAGCTTAAAATTTACTACCATGCGTCAACGCTATTACTCTTCACTGTAAAACTAATGCCACATTTCCGCACCCAGTTAGTGATAGTTTTCCTCCATTCGCTTTACAATGAGTGCTTTCTCGTTGCAATAATATTATCCCACAGCATTTCACCCACCAAGCGTCAAGACGGCACGATCCACCTCAACCAGGCACGTTCGCATCATTTTCATCGTTGGTTACGTTTGTTGCAAAAAGTTATGCATGCATTGCATAAAATGTTCATCAAGTCAGATGTGCCATTTGCAACCGGAAACCCACGATGATATGGTCCTGCGAGGAAAGAACATATTATGCAGCCAAATTGTACTGTACCACGGGAAAGGGAAGGCACATCAAAATGTCCCCACTGCTAATTTCCTTCATCCACCAGCTCCGTTTATGATGCCGGGATCCCTTTTAATCCTATTGCCATGGAGTCATTACCCAAACGTTGGTACTATTAAATTCGTACCAACTTTCGATATAAGCTCGTTCGGGGAAAGCTCACCACAGAGCCAAATTCTACACCCCCCGGTGCAACCGAACGCCCGGAACTATAGCATTCCCTTTCTCCAGCCACATCATTGGCCAAACTTTATCAATCTCATCCGTCGCTGATGGGAGCAATGATGAGCCCAATTGGGTGACTGTTTGCAAGATGACACTTGCTGTGCTCCATGACGAACCAAACCTAATTTAATCATTACGCCATTATTTGTCAAGAGTGGCATCGAATGTGGTGTGTGGAGATTTGAGCTGGACGTGCATGGACGCGATGGTGAGGGAAGATACCAAATAAACCTCGGGTCTCTCATAAACCGAATGATCCCCAAAAATGCTCATTCCAAATGCGCCACATTATGTGGGGCTCATGCTGTACAATGTGCCTGCGTCTGTGTGAGCTCGATACATTGAAGGCAAACAACTCATCGAGATGACAATAAAACTGGCTTCAAATTCCACTGTGTGTGTGTGTCAGTGTATTGTGGGCCAACGTGCTCGCGTGCCCGATTGGCCAGAAGGTAAACAAACCCGACGTACGTACGGTTTTATGCTGTCGCCCATTTGTGCGAAATTTCACCACCACCACCACCAAATAGGCGAAATGAACAACAGCGCAACGAGCCGGCCATTGTTTGGCTGAAGCTTCCCTTTGCTGAGGAACTGGGGGAAAATCATATCCCGCGCGCACTATACCAGTTCCCACTTGTGAAGCACGTAAACTTTTTCAATCACATTTTAGGCATCATTTTACTCCTGACTAATGAAACGAAGGAATTTGGGAGCGGCAGAGCGCACGGAACTTGACAAAATTCCGTCCACTACCGCAAGATCTTTACTTTTGGCGGATAAACGGTGGTGTTTGTTTTTTTCCTCGTCGTTCGGGATGAATCTCGTCCCGAATATCGACACTGGGTTTATCGTTTCATCTTCTCGGTAGTCTTCAAATTTCCGAGGGTCGGGAGGGAAAGAATATTCCCCAAAACGGTTTGGTCACATAATTTGAATTAGTTCGTGGTAAGCTTTTACAAATGCGCCCAAAAATTACGATCCGGAGCGTTTCCGGGAAGAAGCATAGAAATGGAAATGGTATTGTTTTGCTTTCCTTGGAATCAATTCGGTTGAAATCATAAAGCTCGCGTTGGGATGGTTTGTTTATTTTGATTAGTGAGGAAATATTTATGCGCACTTGACGTGCTTTGTTGTTTTAACGAGAATTATAAAAATAGGCAAAAAAGCTAGTAAAAGAACAAGCTAACGACACAAAATGCGATGGAAATAGAGTGAACACGACTAGAGATGTGATTTACTGCCCTTTTCAAAGAGTGGTTCACAACTAGTCCCATGAAGAGTTGAATCTCGAATCAATTCTTTCCATTCTTTGATGTCCGTAAAAATTACTAAGCAAACAACTTGACCCAACCTTTCAAAGCAAGAAAGCAGTTCGAATTTGTTCACAGTGAACCAAAGAAAAGATGCAAAAAAGATTATCAAACATGTGATTCTTTCATTTGATTACTTCTGAATTTAAATCTTTCAATGAAACAACTTTCTAAAAGTATTCTGCACTTGGAAATGAAAGATGAAAAAAGAAGGATAAAAAATAGATTATAGTGACTAATAGTCATTGCGATATGATTAAAATTGTTGTGATATTTTTTGACTGATACTGTGCTCCTAATTTTTGATATATGTTTTTTCCTCTTTCTTAAGGAACCATGCCATAATACCATTTCATTTTTCTTTTACTCTATTTATGCTGTTCATGCTGTTGTGTATATTCAGCTGTTCAAATATTCCATTCATCGCTTTCGAAAGTTCCTCTCTACTCATTTTCTATTCTTTGCGGTGTAAAACCTTACTAATCCTTAATATTTCTTTATGGAATTAAAACTTACTGCTCCTTTGAAATTATTTACGGAATTTAAGCAAATTACTATTTTTAGCATGCTGTAAGGGAATATATGTATTTTATTCATCTGCAAATTACACCTGTTTCCATTTACGTTCGAATCTCGCGCCGCTTGCTTCGATTCGCATGACATTTCGTTAGGATGCGTAACACTGCGATTGGATCATGTGTCGCTACGATTGGACTTTTGACAATTCCTACTTGGAGCATTTGACAACTTGAAATTTCCATAGTTCCAACCCTAGGTTGCATCAAATTCTTTTTTTTGTTTCGTTAGAACGGCTCGACCGTATCGACATAATCAAATTCTTCAAATGCATAAAAATTATAGAATAGACGATAATTTTCTTTAAAAATTAAAATTTTTGTGTTTTACAAATGATTTCCAGCTGGCTACAGCGTAAGAAAATTTTAAATGTATGCAAACCGCCTACGATGTCAAATCATGATCCAATCGTAGTGACACGCATCCCTACGAGAAGGCATGCGATTCGAAGCTTGCGGCACGAGATACGAACGGAGGTCGAGACAGGTATATTAAATAATTTTGGAATTACTACTGTCAGTAGTTGGGGGAAAATTTTGTCTACAAAAAGTTTTTTTATATTTTACAAATCCAAAAAAGTTTATTTAAGAGAAAATAGAATGAAAATTCACTCTCTTAATAACAATCATGACTAAGATTATAGAACCAACTTTTTTATGCACATCTCTAGTTGCATTATATTATGAAGTTTCCTTACTCCTTAATCCCAATATGACCCACAGCAAAAAAAAGAATCGTTCACCTAGTCTAGACAAGCTTTTTCGGGCGAAAACGCTGAAGGAATTTCACCATGTAGCGATTTTTTGGATTTTTGTACACGGAGAAACTTGCCATACCATGTCTGGTGGCAGGTGAAGCATGAAGCGAAAAGAAACAATAATTTCCTTAAATTTTCTTTTCGTTGTACATACTGGTCCGCTTGCAGGAAACACCGCACCAGCTTTCCGGCGCTGCTCTCAAACCATTTGATGGACGTTTCGACAAACTTTGAGGTCTGGTTTGTTTTGCATGTTGCTCTCCACAGCTGTGTATGTATTGTTGTTAATGAGCTTTGCCAGTACTTTAACGACACTTTCATGTGCTGGAGCGAAACGCAGCATTCGATCAAAGGGCAGGAAGCGTTCCTTTCCCTGCAGTGATTGGTCTTTGTTGTTCCATCACCTTGTTCGCTGTATAAATGTTTATGTGTAATAGGAAAGACAAATAAGTTACCCACCGAAAACCGACCTGCCTCATTTATGGTTATCATTTTCAGTTCACCTTCAGCTATGTTTTTCATTAGCGTCCCGCTCGCTAAGCAAAGTTATAAGTTCCTTGGGATACCATCAAACATTACGTTCCGCTCCGTGTGGTAGCCAAACACAGGCCAAAAGCCCAAACGAGGTTGGCTCGTCGTACGACGTCTTTCT